>NC_031769.1:9814622-9855408 GCF_001522545.3 Parus major | reverse complement strand
TGAGAGTCAGAAGTCAGGGTGTGATGGTTATGGAGGGTTTTGAGGAGAGTAAATTTGACAGTGAAAGCTCTGGATTGTTTTTGAGAGATGCCTCTTGCTGGATGCAGTCAGGGTCATTGTGCTGACACAAGTGGAAAATTGTGGAGAACTCCTTATTAAACCTTTTGTAACATATCTCTGGCTCATTCTATTAGTCAAAGAGCTTGCCAGTCCCATTTAAAGGAAAATTAAATGATAAATGTGGTTGAGAAAGTTCATGTGTGTCCAGACCATTCTGATAAATTTTTAAAGCTCCCTCCTCCCCTCAGAAATCCTGGATTCATACTGTAGATGTTGCCAATTTTTTGTTGAATAATGGTTGTGGTATCTGCATAATAATTCCTTGATATATAAGCTCCTAGAAGCTTCTCCAACATTACACTATAAATGGTCTGATTTCCACACAATGTTTTTAAATAGGTAAAAAAATACTATTCCTGAACTTGCATAATTTGTGGGCGTTCAACACATGGTCCTCAAATCTCCAAGCTGTGACTCGCCAGAGCAGTTCTGTTAAAAACATGTGCATTTGACTGTGAGTCAAAAGTCACCTGCTTGAGCTGTGTTGGCCATTTGTAAACGAAGATGTTGAGTCAGTTTGGGGACTGGCAAAAGGAGACATCCTGCATATCCTCATAGTGTGCCTCTTCTGAGACCCCAACAGTGCTCTGAGTTAGTGTTGCTGCCTCTTGGTTTCAGTTGCTGTCTGCTGCCTTAAGAGGAAAGCATTTGTTCAGTGAAATGGTACATGAGGTCCTGTCTTTGGGATGGGGAAATTGTAATTGTAAATGTATATAAATAATAAAGACACAAGCTTCACTGCTGAGAAGAAAAGCAAGGAATTCAGTATAAAGGGCTGTTATTAGTGCAAGAGTCTCACTTTAGAAGAGTCAGGACTATACTATAAATTCAGATCTTGCAGCTCTGAAAACGTTCTCAGTGTTAAAACTGAAAAGCTTGACAGTGTTTTGGGGACTTCTGGCAAAGCTCTGAATTCCTAGCTTGGTTGCTGTATAGCATGATTCCTCAGCAAGGCACTGTGCTCTCCAGCAAACTGGTTTGAGCAACTCCTGCATCTTCACTCACTCAAAATAAAACCAAATGTAGCAAATGTCAGTGAAAGTAAATGTAAATATACATTTCAATTTTTAGAAATTATCAGATCATCTTCAAATTTACTTTCAGAGGAGCTTTCCTAAGTTACAGCACGTTCCACCCTGAAAGAAAACCAAACCAACCCTGAACTATGTCCACTCCTTCTATGTACTGCCCCTGTGAGATCAGAAGACTGTTTCTTTCTTGGTCTCTTAGTTACTCAATTATTACTGTAGATTGCAAACCTGCAAGTCAGATTTCATTCTGGTTATCAGGTTTTCAGATCCAGATTTGCTTCAGGTAGAAGTCTTTGTTTGGCTTGTTGTTTTGCTGTGTTTAATACTTCAGCATCTCTGCTCTCATCACATTGTGATTGTTAGATCCTAGCTGTTACCTAGAGTTTGTTATCATATTTGGCACATCTACTTGGAAAAAGCCGCAAACAAAATTAATACACACTCTTTAACCAATAAGGAATTCACATCTAGGAAAACATTTCCCTTCCTTAGTGTTTTTGCAGTTTATTTCAATTAACATCTGCAAATAAATCTCCCATTCCAACTCTGATCAAAGTCCTTTTCTGTCTCTTCTTGGTAAGGTTTTCCTAATTGGAAGTCTGGGATTCTGAAAGTCATCCAGTTCTCCTTCCATGCCTTTGGTTTTTATGTGGATTTAGATGTCAGCAAAGATTGTTTAATGAACTCTCTTTGGAGACTCAAAATCATTGCTGCCACTAATATCACCTTCAACTTACTCTCTTGTATTACACAAAATGTCAAACTGTGACATTTTTAATCCCTACTTGTTTTCTTACTTCTATTATTATTATTATTTCATTAAAGTTGTAGCTAAATTTTTCAGCACTATAATTTTGAAAACCTGCTTTCTATGATTTTATTTTCTAAATAAAATTGACACTTGAGTTTGTGGACACTATTTTTTTTCCCTAAATGTACTTGGGATATTTTTTGTTTCAAGATAATTGGATTTTAGAATTCAGCCTACACTGAAAATTTAGTCTAATTCTTTAAAACCAAAAAGGTTTAAAATTTCCTGGCTGCTTCTTTTTATACAGGAATGGAGCCTGAAACCACTAGGTTTCAAAATGTCAGCTTTGATCATTTCTCAGATGTCTAAAGAATTAGAAAATGCTATAAAATGTAGTAACTGAATTAGTGCAGGGTTAAGCGATATTATTTACTTTATATAAATGTAGCAAATAGTTTAGCTGATATTAATACAAAAGCATTCCTTAATTTGTTTACTACTGCTTTAAAAAAATAATCTCTCAGTATTTACTCATTTAGATACAGTATTTGGAAAGGTTTGCCAAGTGTAGATCATGGCAATGTTTTTCTCTTAGCAACTGCTATTCCTTATCTGGTGCTTGTACTATAACATTGTCTGGGGGCTCAAGATGACACTGAAGCCAAATGGTGCTGTGGGCTGGATCAGCAACTTTTGCCAAGAGGCTTTTCTGGCCTAGAGGATTTTCAGGCAGGAAAGCTCAGACAGAGGAATTCTGGCTTGCACAGCACTTGTGGCTCTGCATGTGGAAGAGATGTCAGCATCGGGCTTGGGCTGCTGATGGGAGTGGGAAGTCAGGCACAGACTGGAGTACGAGTTAATAATGGTCATGTAGACGTAGCTGCAGTTGGCCATGCAGCTTTTGTTTTCCTTAACAAAAGAGGAACTAGGTTTCTTGGGTACTTTTGGAAGGTGCAAATCCATGGATTTGGAATGGGGTGTTGGGGTAAGGAGACAGGAATGATCTGGTGGAGTAGGCAAGGGGGTAGCCTGAACAGGCCAGCTTTCACACTCCTGCCGTGCTGTCTGAATGAGCTAACTCAATTGAAGACTGAGATTTTCAGATTTTCATGTTGTCCCTCCATGCAGTCACCAGGGCCCTGTTTGCTAGCTGGTAGCAGCGGCTGCATTCTGCTCTTGCTAACATTGAAAAACCTCATAGGAGGACCTGAAGTTTCTGCCATCATTATTTAAAATGCCATCATATCAAGCTTTCTTGCTTTTGTAAGAATGATCTTAACTGATTTGGTGCTTAAAGCCCCTCCAGAGTGTAGCCCTGTGGTGTCTGTCCTGGCGGAGCTTGGCCCCTTGCCTGTGGCTGCTGCTGTGGTGGCCCAAGCTGAGCTGGGCTCTGCTGCCACGTAAAGGCTGCAGTGCAGTACAGCAGCAGCTGCTGGGGCCCTGCCAGCTGACAGAGCCCGTGGGCAACTGGGCAGCTCCTTGGGATCAGAAATGGTTTTCTTGGTCACCATCGATCTCCCCCAGCTCTTTATTTCCCAGCCGGTCGTGGTCTGTCAGAGAGCATGGGGGTTCCCTCAACTCTCCCTCAGACACCTTCACCACCTTTCTGGAGAATAAGTGTGTTATCCTCCCTCAGCTGGGTGATCAACACACAGGGAAGTGAAACATCAGGTCCTTTCCAACTTTGTTTCCAAAAGGGCACCCTGTGGCCTTTAGATTAGGCCAAAGCAAGAAGCTTGAGTTCTCCATCCCAATGGTGAAAACCAGAGCACCTTCTTGTGTGCCAGGACCTGGCTATTACTGTTTCCACACTTGTCAGAAGTAAAAACCTACCTAAACCCAGAATGGATAACAAAAAAATAAAATAATAAAATTGAAAAACTAAAATAAGAGCAACATTAATTTCTAGGGAATGTGGTGTAATATATTCAAAGGCACATGGATGTGTTAGGAATGAGATAGTGTCTCTATGATTTCTACTGCACCAGAATTCTCCTCTGATGAGGTAAGGCTGGGACAAATGGGTTGGGCCAAGGTTATTAAGTCTCTTTTCTCATGAGCTTTGTAATAGGCCTTGAAGATAACCAGAGCATTGTCTGGAGCAGTGTAATACTTAAGAAAAGTGAGACCAATGAACTCTAAAAACTGAGTTTTCCAGATGTCAAGAATTATGTGGGAAGTAGCAACATAAGTGAAATTGTGCTGTCTCTGTGTCTGGGGGTTCATGGTCTTCTAGAAGCAAGACCAGCAAATGAGAGCACATGCTCTGCATGGACTCAGTGGACAGGTTTTAAAAGGCACAGCTGAGCACAGAGCTGGGAGCTGAGAAATGGAGTGTTTTGAGAAACACCATTTGTGGAATCAACATCTCTCAGCTGGTAGCATGGAGGAAGGGTACGGCCTGTAGGGTGGTTGTGGTACCTGCACTCCCAGCTGGGATAGTACCTGTCTTCTCTTCTGGTGATTATTTCCCCCCCATAATTTAGGTAGTGGAGACGAGAAATAAAAAATTGGTCTGGTACACCATCCTTGTAGAGCTGCCAGCCCCTGCCCCAGAGATCCCACCACTGCAGGGAACAGCCCAATTTTCAAGTGCACTCAGCACTTCTTTTAAAAGACATCTTAATATAGGAGGTAATTGGAGGTACTGCCAAAAGTACACCTCTCACAGCTCAAACTCCTGAGCCACCTCTCCCACACTGGTGTTCAAAGGGGAAGAGAACAATTTATACTGAGGGTGAAATTGTTTAACTTCAGAACAAATCATCCCAGGCCAGGTTTGAGGGTCATTTGAAATATGGCAGTTAGGAATGAGAGAACATTCCCTGTAGACCTAAGTCCTAGAGATGCTGGCACCAGACCTTTGGTAGCTGAGCTGCTCTGCTCTAGGAGCTTCAGTACCTGCCTCACCATGTATTTGTTCTCATTTACTGTGAGGTAGGTGTGTGCATGAACCCTAACAAAGGTTGGTGACATTTTGTGTCTTTACAGCTTACCTCATGGTGATTTGAAAATACATAGGTAATGTATATTTTGTGGTTTTGAAGGGACATTCAAAATCTTGCTCTGCAATCCTGCCAGAACCGATAAAAAATAATTACACTATGATACTATGAGAGTTGTGCATGCTGAAGGATGAAATGGGAAGATGGGAGGTATCATTTTTACTGAACCCTCATAATTTAGCATTTCTCCAAAGAATAAGGAGAAAGGAAAAGATGTTTAATGTGCTATGCATTAGAATGGGACTGCACAGAAATGTTCATGTGACTGATCATAAAACAAATAATATTTTAACTCTAAATGTGAGTGAGGGTTACTTGTAGAAGTTAATTTGAAATCATTAACCTGGCTGTAAACAGACTTATTTAGAAATTAATTAATCTCCTATCTGATTTAGCTTGCTTGCAAGTTGCATACAACTCAATTAAGACAAAAAAGAAGTTGAAGAAAAATGCTAGCAAATATGTAATTTATATGACCACATCCTTGCTTTTGACCCAGCAGAAAAAGTTTGTGTGGATAAATATAGAACCCTTGAGAAAAATTATTTGAGGATCTCCAGAGGGAAAGAAATATGGAGACAGTTTAGTTCAGATTGCATAGTAAGGGGGCCTGAGATGAGGTCACTGTGTGAAGCTGACTTCCAGATTGCATTACAAATGGGAAAATAAATAAATGGAGGGATGGAAATTATTAGTGGGAGACCTGCACGTTGGGGTTTTATTTCACTTATGAGTGAGTAGAGTTAATACAATTTTAAAACTCAGAGTTTTGAGAAAAACATTTTAAAATTAACTTTATAATAATACCTGAAGAATCCAAATTAAAGCAAAAACTATACATTTCAGCAAAACCAGCAGTGGAGTCAGAGAGAGTTCAATCTGTTGTTTTTGTGTTCTGTTTCCAGCATGTGAGCTCTGTATTTTGCAGCCTGCCCAAACAGCTTTCCCAGCCACGTGTTCAGCTTCTCTCTTTCTTCTACCCAGAATTATGGATTACTGCTGTGCCAGCCAAAGTGGGAGATGACAGCCATGCTTCTCTTCCTTGGAGTTTAGCTTTCTGACCACATGAGAACATGCCAAGTATCTGGTTTGTGCATGTGTGCAGCAGGTGGGGATGGAAGATGCTCAGGAGGTGCTCAACATTGGCTGAAGGATGCACAGCCTTTCGTGGTGTGCATGGAGCAGCTTCCTGCACCAGTGGGGCTTATTGGCTGCAGCATCCTTGAAAAGCCAAGCCTTTTCCAGTGGCACATTCATGGCAGTGCACATCTTTTCTAAACCACTGAATTTTAACTCCCAAAAGTGGTACAGATCAACAAAATTCAGCCTCAAATTCATGAAGAGACAGCAGAAGTTTCCCTTGCGTGTCTGCGTATTCCCAGTTCCCAGTAAAGCCAGAGGTCTAGTATATAGAGCTTAAATATCCCACAGATTGAAACTTTCACACATAAGTTGTTTTATGGAAGGTAAGCAACAGTTTATTTCTGTTAGTAACCTCCACAGCCCTCCTATAAATGAGAGTTATCTTAGACCAGCTGTTCTTGCATTCAGTTGTGTGTTGACTGTTGTGAGTGCCATATTTCAGAATTAATAGCACACCTGCTACCAGACGGAGAGAAATTAGGTGTCACACTGTTTGGGCCATGTGCTTTCCTATCTTAATACCCAGAGAGATTGTGTATTCTGAAACTGCTTCATTATAGCATCACCCCCAGCAAAGATCTGTTATTATTAGGACTCACTTTCACATTCCCAGGGGTGAGATGATTTTCAAGGGACTGATCTGTGTTGGATGAACACAGCAATTTTTATGAAATCACTTGGCCTGTATCTGCCTGAAAATAACTTAGCACTGTCAGTCCAGGACAACCAAAAGATAAAACCCAACTGTAAGCTGTTCTGATGTGAACATTTACCATGTTTCACCCTATTTAGTATGTCCTGATTGCATTTCCAATAAATGTAGCTACCAAGTTATCTCTATTCAGAGTATTTACAGGCCACTTATTAAGAAATGAATTCTCCATGTATCCTTTGTTTCCATGGCAGCTCTAACAAAGGTCTGATTAAACTCAGAAGCAACTTTTGTGCTTTCAACTACTGGTTTCCTGTAAGACAGCAATTAACCTTCTCTCTGTATAATTACTTAGCATACAGTTGCTATACTTACTGTTGTCTTATCCAGAATTTTCAGCCAAAATTCACCTTTGATAATGCTATTTTCATATAGTATCAGCTATTTCCCTGTAATAACTAGGAATTGTTTTGATTATTCTGTTGTACTGTGTTGATGCAGCAGAAAATGCCCTTCTTCCATTGCCTCCTCTGTCTGTTCTTCCAGCTGCTTTCCTTGATGCCATCCCAGATGCTTGCTTCCCTATGACAGATTTATTTGTGGTTTTACTTATTTGTTAAATGTCTGACTTCAGGGCTGATCCTCTACTGCAATATAAACAAGACATGTAACTATGTATTATATGCACCTAAATAACCTCTAATTAAAAATCCTTTGGCATTCTCAACTCATTAGAGCAGAGCATCAGCCTTCTTGATCTTAATAATCTGCCATTCTCTGAGTGAGTTAGCTGTGTTTGAGGGCTATCTTCTAACAAGCAAGGAGTCTAAACCTTCCCAGTCCTTAGGCCTGTGTTACTCCCAGTAGTGTCATCCATCATGTTACCAGGAATTGGCTACTAATGCAAAGGAATAAAGGTTGTTTCCAGTGGCTAGCTCAAAACAAGGGGGAAAAAAAATGACAAAAAGAGCTCAGGGGAGAGGAATGAGAGGAATTACATGAGGCAGAAGGAAGAAACAGAAGAGATGGATGAATTCAGATCGCAACTAGGTTTGTCTCCAGGCAGTTTTATTCTTCTAACAATTCTTCTAATTCTAATATTCTTCTAGGTAATTCTGCATCTGTACAGAAAAAATTAGGCAACAGCTTGTTTTTTCATATTTGTCTTTCTTAAACAGCTGGTGATTGCATATGAAGGCTTTATAATTCCTGGAAAACTGAAAATGTGAGCAAAACCAGAAGAAGGAACATATTTTAGCAGAAACAGATTCTAAAATCTTGATTCTAGCAATGCACAACTCCTATCTACAGCCAGTCTAATTTCTTGTCTTAAAAAGAGACAAGGCTGCATGGTAAATGAGATGTAGGAGAGCTACTTGACACACCACTGCAAGACCTGATTTAAGTACAAAGGAGATAATGTTTTTCTTTTGTGTGCTGAGGCATTTTATGCAAGGGCTGTGAGGAACAGTTTTATAATGTGGAATTTTTTTAGTGTAGCTGTTGCTTGCTGTGGGAGGAGCACCCTGTTCTGTGATCCATGCAGAACTAATACCCAGATCCCTGATCTCTGAGGAGTTACTGCTTTACTTACAGTATTTTGAGTGTTTGACATGCCTGTGGAGCAAATGCAGCTAATATTGAATAAAGGAAGTTGCTGAGGCAAGTTAAACTTATGTAGAGAAAAAACCCTAATAAGCCCTCCACCTTGAGGAAGAATGCAATTGTAATTTGTTGAATAGGTTTTTGTTCTTTTGAAAAAGAAGATCTGAAGAAAAAGGAGCAAGTTCATTCTGCTAAAATCTGCAGAGGTCTTCAGGAGGACTTGGAATTTGCAGCACATTTCAGATGTCTCAGTTGCAATTCAGAGCTTTAAAGGACACTCTCTGGCCCAAGTAAGGAATGGGGCACCCCTGTTCATGGGGTGTAAGGGGTAAGGTGAGTCAGGATAATGCTGCATGCCAGATGAGAATGCACTCTTTGGAAGAGAGCTCTTCTAGCAGCTGTAGAGAAACACAAGATGCTGCAGCAGGGCTCCATATGTGGAGCAGGAAATGGCTGGCCTTGTTCATCACACAGCAATTGTTTTTTGCTTCGGGAAAAGAAGACTGATTTGCTTGTGGAGACAGCTGAGCCTAGATGGATCATACATACTGTCTTCCCCAAAGGAAATGACTAGGAGAGGGCAGCTTGTCATAGAGGGAGGTCTCCACTTGTTCTAAGTATGCATGTATTTGTGCAAGGAGGAGAGAAAGTATGTTCTCCAAAAAAGGCTTCATGAAAACTTTCAAAGAAACTTCTAATATCCCAGAGCCAGTTAAAACCATCCAGCTCGACTGCTGACTAAATCAAAATTTATAGTGTTTCCCACAAAAAAGATTTTAGGTCATCAACAGTATATGGAATAAATGGTTGAAAAACACTGTGAACAAGGAGTTAAAAGTATCAGCAGTTTGAAACTAACAGTGCTTATTTCTGTATTTCTGGGCATTACTGTTTGACCTTTGACCACTGCCCACCTATCAGCAGTTAATACAGCTATCTCCCTAACATCTTCTCTCACTCAGTTACCCTGTTTGAGAAAGGTGTCCATATCAAGCTGCTTCTGTGCAGTAATGTCTGTTTTAGTGGGGTTGGCTTTTCTCCCTAAGCCTTTCCAGTTAAGCCAGGAGCACACCATTGTGCCAAGTTATGAGATAAACCAGATGAAAGGAGCGACTGCACTAAGCAGAGCACCTCCCAGGAAGGCTGGACAATTCATCCTGCTAATGGCATGAGGAATTTGCAACAGTTGAGTTTCTGGTTATGGAGCTCATTGGCCAAAGCCATAGGTCATCGCTCTGGAAGTCTGAACTTGCAGATCCTCATAAAACTGTGCCAGTTTTAATTTCTCTGCCCTTTGTTTTGAGACCTCATCACTTGTACAATAACAGATCATTAGCTCTTTGAAAGGAAACTTTCTCTCTACCACCTGCTTGTTTTTACAGTTCCACTTCCTTTCTATTTCACTTACTGACTTTATTCCCAAAAGCATGCTTGCCCTTTCTATCCTGTCATAGAAAGTAAAGGAAGAGAATAAACAAGTAAAAATGCTTGAATGCAACAGGGAAAAGACTGGGGACAGAGCTGTTGTGTCTGCAGTTTGCAGCCCATAAGAAATATGTCAGGTTGAATGCTGAGCACCAGGTTGATTGGTGTTAAACAACAAGCACAAATTAAAAAGTGAGCTTTCCCAAGCTTGTTGCTTTTCTCTTTCCCATTTATTGATTCTTTGAGTCCAGACACACAAATTGGGTTCAATGTGTGCTTGGCCAAGATAAAACAGTGGAGGACAATAGCAGATAAGTCACTAAGCCTTAGTCCCTACTGCTGTAGAGAGAGGTAATGATATTTTATTCTATGCTCTAGATTTTCTGTTAAGACATTCTTGTGGAAAAGGTAGGTGGGAAGAGTAAAATTATATTTTTACCTATAGGAAAAGGGTCAGGATCTGGAGTCATTTTATCAGCTATAACACTGTAGTTAAAATGTCACATGAAAGAACATTTTGCCTAAAAGCATGATTTTTCCACTTAGAGATTGGACTTTCTCAGAAGGATTGAGTGCAATTACATCAAATGTATTATTTCTGTTTGAAACTGTATCAGAAGTTTATAGTAGATGAGAAATTACAGCAAGCAACAGTAGACAGAAGAAGTGTTCTTTTCATGATGTTTTTTTTTTTAATGCAGGCATTTCTGTGTGTTGTTTCTGGACCAAGTTTTCATACTTGAACCTTTTCATTTTCAGGAAAAATTAATTAGAAATCTGTGTTTTCTAGCAATATTCAATCATAGTATGATGAATTCAGTTAGTATGAGCATTCCAGGGTAGCTTGAGACAGAATTCAGACACGTTTGTCAGACCTGTAAGACAGGGGCATCACCCTACCAGAGATGGCTTGAAATTCTATTGTGATGTTCCTGATGATGCTGTGTGTGATGTGTGGAGAATACAAATTGCTTTGTGATGAGGGGATTTGGGGGGGATAGCAGTTTACTGTCCCCAAGGAACTTGGATATGTCTTTGCACTTCGTCCTAACGCACATCGCAAATGTGTTTTCCTTTCTTAAGAGAACAAGGAGGATCCAGTTCCTCTTGTATAAATTCTTATTGCAAATCTCCTTGTATTTTTTCAGTAGCTGTTAGGGACAGCTTTGAGGAAGCAGTAAATTACATAAAGTATAATGGACACCCATCTTTGACCAAAGTAAACAGAAAGAGCTACCACACTCCTGTTTAAATTCATGAGAAGCAGATTACCAGGGATAGTGGTGATGAATATGTTTCAACTTGGATTTAAATCCATGCTTCACAGAAGTACAATAAAAAATTATTTGTTGCATTTTGGTTAACATTCCTTGTGCTACATAAGCAAAGTTGGTTTGTAGACCAGAAAAGCAAAGCTAAAACCTAGAGAAAAGCAAAGTATGTGTAGGCAGAGTGCATATCTGAAGCTGATATTTGTTGGGAACTAACCTCATTGCTGTGTCTGTCTTGCTGTGGTTGCAGGGTAGATACTGTAATCCATGAGTTGCTCTCAAGTGTAATTCTGAAGTATCAGTCTGGCTTTCCCTCACCTCTCTGATTTCTCAGTACATTGGGTCTTGGTCTCGAGGCATGGAGGGCTTGAAGGCTGTTCATTAGTGTAACCAAGTCCCACTCTGTAAAATACTTTCAGACAGATTAAGAGCATCTTCAAAACCCACCAATAGGCTCTCATTCAAAAGACCATAACATCTATATAGGTTGTTACTCATGCTTTACCTAATCCTTAGCCATTCTTTATATGCCTAGAGAAATTTTGTTTACCCAAGAGTTTTATTCCTGAGAGAGAACGTTGTGAAAAGATTTTCACCCAAGCTTGACTGTTTATGCTGCATTTTATTCCTCTCACCCTAAAACCCTGTAAACTCTTGTTGATGGTCCCTGGATCATCTCTGGATTATCTGTCCTCAGCATTTTCTAGACATGTGTCCCAGGGTTTTTGGTAGCTTCCACAGTCTGAGTAATGCCTTCTAAATATTTGAGCTTGCAGGCTGGGCTGGGAGCAGGTGTGTGTGTTCCTTCTGCCCAGTCAGCTTCCCTCTTTTTTATTCAGTTTCTTGTCTTTAACATTGTTTATCTTTCCTGTGAGGTTTTGGGTTTGTTTCCTTTTAGCAATCTATAGTGTGGTTTATTCCATGGTAGCCCATTACAAATAAACATATCAAGAATGTGCCTTACTGAGAAAACAATTCAATTCCTAGACTCCTGTGGACTCATTTGAAAATTAAAACCCTGCAGAGTGTTTTTAATTAAGCTGATGAGTCTACTTTCTTGTATCAAAACAACATCAAAAAAGAAATCAAAGAATTCACAAATTCTGATTCCGTGTCCAGCTGTCACTAAGCATTTTAATGATTTTCTGTCAGCTGTCCTCCTTTAAAAAATTTTTGCAGAATTTCTTCTCCCTCCTGACACAGTTAAAAAACAATCCTATGTACAAT
Source organism: Parus major (assembly GCF_001522545.3). Lineage (NCBI taxonomy): Eukaryota > Metazoa > Chordata > Aves > Passeriformes > Paridae > Parus > Parus major. The sequence goes on along the minus strand of NC_031769.1, from coordinate 9,843,178 downwards.
AATTATGAGTAGTCCTTCCTGTGTTGATCAGCAAAATTTATTTTCTTTCAAAATTTTTTATTTTTCCAGAAATTGCTGTAGAGTGTTGGTTTGTTGAGTTTTTGTAAAGGGAAAGCTCTTTTTTTTTTTTTTTTTTTTACTACTTGATATCTAATTGGTATTCTTTGAAGGAAAACCAAGAATTTCCCCTCTTTAACAGATAAGAAACATTTAGGTAGCATGTTCAGTCCTGTGTACCTTATTGACACTGGTGTGAAGCGAGCAGGTAGGAATTTATCTTGGGGTCATGCTGTTAGGTAAGACTTACATTGTTTATTTTCATAGTCTGATACCTTTCCCATAAATTTTCTGATACTTTTCACATGAACTTTTCATCAGTTTATAATTATAAGAAAGACCTTAAACTTTCTGCTTAAAAATAACGACTTGACAGGAGAGAAATTGCTCTCTGGGTTGATGATAACATTGGTCTTCCTTCATTTTGGTCCATCAGCTGCATGGCTCTTTTATCTTTTGAGTATGGTTTTCTAGCTTTGCTGTTTGCTTTTCTTTGCTGATACTCTCATCCTCTTCATGATTTAAAACAAAAGAAAAGAAAACAACTCACAGAAGCAGCTGTTAATGTTCTTTTTCTTACTCTTCCCTGTTGTACTTCTACTGAGAGGTGCTTAAACCCTGGCAGAAGATAGGAAACACCATTATTGGAAATGAGACACTGCAGCTTATCAGCAGTTTATCAGCTAATGCTTCTAGTCATCCTTCCAGGTTGTTACACACAAATTACTTACATAAATCTGGTTCAACCAACACTTCTTTAAATAAGGATATATATATGTATATATACATACACTCTTGCCTTTCCTGTTGCTTTTCTTGGAGCACATTGCCTGTTCAAAGCTGCCACCACGTCTGTAGGGAGTAGGATAATGACAGCATGCTGCCAGCCCAGCCTGTGAGGGTGGTCTTTGGTCTTCCAGGAGATGCAGCAGAAGTGGGATCACTCTGGAATAGACCTGATTCACTGTGCTCTTGATCCACAAATGGGAACAACTAAACTATGCACACAAATTGCTGTGTTTTCTACAGCTGACCAGTAGCAACTGGTTAAAAGGCAAGATGTCAGATGTTATATGCCAATATATGCCAACTTCTTTACGCACAAGGATCTCCTGCTGGCTGCCATGTATTTTGCATACATTTACCCCATGTGAGTCTTGTCCCAAATCCATAGAAATATGCAGACAATCAGTACAAGGTAGTAAACTAAAGGCAGACTTATTTCATTATGTAGTTATGGTAGTAATTAAAAAATGAACAAATAACAAAGTCATTACCAAAAAGACACAGCTTTTAGACATGATAAATGGCCTTTTTCAAATTCTGGGAGAGAGGCAGCTATAAATACTGGGAAAGATAGAGAAGCTGTTCACCTCCCCAAGGAGAAGGTATCTGTTTGGTACTGTGGAGTGGGCTGGTGTGAGCTGTGTGCAGCACCTGCCTGCAAAGCACCAGATCTGTGCTTAGGGTGGTTTTTTTCCTCATTCCACCTCAGGCCAGCCCTACACAGTACTTATTTTTCTGTGAATAATGCCAAGTGACAGTGCCAGGAAAATGATTTGGGAATGAGGGACCTGTTGCCATTTCTGTTGAGGGATTTTACATTCCTTTTGCCCTTCAAGCAAATGTTCCTGTTCACTTACTCTGTGTGACTTTTGTGTAAATTGGAATCTTTATCCATTTAAAAAATGGACAATGTTAATACACCACAGTTCCACTGAAAACAGCAATGGTCACTGAAGTAGCAGCTCCTGGTTAAACAGAGGTTCGTTCTGGGGAAGTGATGTTCTTGCTCTTCAAATACTGCAGCACTGTTCAGGGAATATCATACAGCTCAAAGGGCTTGTTTGTTAGTACAGCACTTTTCACTGTAGCTGCTTTTTCTACAGTGAGGAGATCTGCAGTTCCTCTGAGATCCTGTGTGTTCTTGGCCTCCCATCACGGGATGTGCCTTGTCAGCCCAGCTGGCACATGCACGAGTCTGTGCCAGGTGTGCTGGATGCACAGGGAACAGCTCCTTTCTGTCTAACTCTGGCTTCAAACCTCTTTCCTTCCAGATGTCCACACAGAAGCAGTGCAGGCAGCCCTTGCTAAACATAAAGAAAGGAAAATGGCAGTCCCCATGCCCTCAAAACGACGTTCATTGGTGGTGCAAACATCAATGGATGCCTACACACCTCCAGGTGAGTATCTCTCTATTTTTATGAGACTTTTAAAAGTGGTTCTTTGTGCTGCTATGAACTGCAAATCTGTCAGCATAGATAGTAATGGAAATGTCATTTGATGCACACTGAGCTTAACTGAGGTATGTTTGAAGGGAAGGTGAACTGAGTAGTGGAAAAGTCAACAGGGACAGTTCACATGATTGCTTTGCCCTTGGTGATAACTTAGCTTTCACCGGTCCTTTTGGACTTACAAGGACCTAGCTATGGCCAGCTTGTCATATTTTATGGTAGTCTAAGTTTCTTTCAGTTTTCTGGTTTATTCCGTAACAATGTAATATAACATTGTCTTAGCATTTAGTTGTGCCATTCCTTTTCAAGTTTATCTGCTCTTTTATCTACTAGACTGTGAAAATACCCCATATCTCTTGCTTCTCATGCTCACTGAGTCCAGCTGAGACCCCCATTTCACTGAAGACTGGACTTTGTACAATTGGAAAAGTGTCTTACAGACTTTGTGGAGTGAGCTTGGGAAAGTTTTTTTTTATATCCTCTGCTGGCTGGAGATGTTCAGAAGATTCTGTTTAATATTGTAAAGGAAGACTTTAATTATCTTTTTTTTGTACAGTAATACACATGCCATGACCTTAGAGCAGGAGAGGTGCATAGTTATCAACTGACTTGTTTCAGGGCTTTCAGTACTGTACCTTTCTCATTATGTTTGCCTACCTTCCTGAGATTTTCTTAATGGCACTTTCTTGAGATTTTTGATATGAATATGAGTTATTTCTATTAAGAAAACCCTGGAGCACTGCAAGTTAACAAGCTGTTTTTAATTACCAGATACTTCTTCTGGTTCAGAAGATGAAGGCTCCGTACAGGGCGACTCCCAGGGAACTCCCACCTCAAGCCAGGGGAGTATAAACATGGAACATTGGATCAGTCAAGCGATCCATGGCTCCACCACATCAACCACTTCCTCCTCCTCAACACAAAGTGGAGGCAGTGGAGCTGCACACAGACTAGCTGATGTTATGGCTCAAACACATATAGGTCAGTATACAGATGTGTTTATTGTGTCCAGTTTAACATGAATTTTGACTCTCATTCAGCTGATGATGCTATATGAAGTCTTACAAAAGTATTTCCTGTGCTTCTTCTTTGATTTTTAATATTTATATATATTACATGGAGGAATAGTCCTATGTTCCTGTTTCAAGAGAAGAAAAAAATAGCACTTTAGATTTGGGGGTAAGCTGATGTTGTGACAAATTGGATCTAGCTATTGGTTACCAAATACCTTAAAATGTACAGTTGCATGACTTTCATTACTTGGCACTATAAAGGTCTCTGTAGAATTCATAAGTAAGGAAAACCAGTGCATGCATCATTAGGGATTGCTTGCATATGAGTTTCCCCCACTGCTGCGCCACTTTTAATTACATAGCTTGAGTGATTTTTGATAATTCTGTTAACAGTAGACTTCTTAAACATATTTTTTCTGCCCTTAATTGAATTTAGAATGCTTGAACTGGGATATCTAGTGATTATACTCCGTGGGAGAGATCATTATATAGCATCAGAGAAGAGAGCTGTTATTATTAATGGTTTGTTTATTTCCTTTGGAAAGATCCTAGGAAGTCAAAGCTTTCTTTCCATTAGGGCTAAGCTTCACAGACATTATTTCTGAATGTTGTGCCATTGACACTGGTCTTTATTAACATGAGGCAGCTATTTGATTGGATATGTGAAAAGCAACTCTTGGTTTCCATTCACTCTTCAGCTGCTTATCATACAAGGCCTTTGCTTTGGGTATGTTCTTGCTGGGCTCTGTATTTTGGGTTCTTGCTGAAAACTGTTGCAGTCTTTGTTGGAATAGATAAAGTGATCTTACTACTGTCTTACTACAGTTTTGTGTGACTGTTCTTCACCTGACATTTCCTTTTCAAGTATATGTAATCAGATATATGAAAGCATCTTCAGAGCTCCTGATTTTGTGTGCTGGATTGGGAATACAAATCCCTTGGTTTTTGCTATGAGTATAGCTTGATGTAACACCTGTATTTTCACATCATGATCTGGAACTGCTGAATTGCAGTCACGGGAAGAACTTGTATTGTATTCATAAATTCATGCTAAATGAATGCTTAGAACCTGGTTTTAGAAACACATACATTTGGAACACATTAATCATTGCATTTGATTATTTTCTGTGACTTCATCTTGAAATGCTACAGGAAATTATAGCATAGAGAATTAAATTTATCCAAACTCTGAAAGGTTGCATTACTCACACACAAAGTCTTAATGTGTCTTTAAATATAGCTTCTTTATAATTTGACATTTTAGTTATTTTAAATCTGGCACAGTAAATCTTTTATAATCACTGAGTTTGTGGTAAATAATACAGCATTTATAGAGCTAAATTAAGATGGCACTATTCTGCACAAGAGTGAAACTATTATTTCTTATGCGTGTTTTATTGTGCCTTGACTAGAAGGATGATGCCTTTGAAGGAAGCAGTTGAGCTTACCTCAGTGTATGCATATTTTCATTTATTCTGACAATAAGATGCCTTAAATTGCATCTCTTCTTGGACAGTAGTTGAGGTGTAGTAATGTAAAGGTCATTTGGGCACAAAATACGAGTGATGAGACTGGGACCTTATGGTTGTCATCAGTCATTGCTAAAATCACTGGAAATGTAAGAGAAGCTGCACAGTTGATAACTGTAATATGTATTCTTCATGGGGGTGAGCTGCATTCTTTAAGAATTTGAAATTAAATTGCTGTTCTGTTTCTTTCCCATCCAAGAAGGTTGATTTTGCATTTAAATGTATTCTAAGAGGTAATAGATTTGAAGTATCTACAGAAAGCCTGGTTCTTTCTAAGGCAGTGGGCCAGTGATGGTAGATGAATAATAATCTTTGGTTAGGAGAGAAGACGAGGGAGAAGAGTAATCCTGTTCCTTAAGGCTCCTCAGCCATCAGAGACAGTTTGTTCTTGGTCACAAAGAACGTATGTTACCATGGCTTGATGTTTGTTTGGTCCAGGGAGTTGTTCTCCAGAGACAGACCAGCCTTCAAGAGAGAAATTAACTGCATATATGTAAGGCCATACTCTGAAGGTGCCAATTTTGATAAATACAAATTCAAGGTGCAATGGGGATGACCTTAATGATAACCCAAAAAAGCCCTCCATTCTGATATCCACTAGGATTTTACCTCCAGAGTGCATTACCGAATGAAAGGGAGATTATTTTCAGTTTGAGTATACTAATGCAGTCCTGAAAAGGGATTTGATAAAAAGCTATGGCTATAATATAATCAGTTATCTTTGTGAATCATTTGGATAATTTGCATAAACTATGATATGCTTTTAATGTTATACTGTTCATTTAATTTGACTGATGCTTTATTGTGGCCAAAGTTCTAGTTTGGGATAGATATAATTTAAATATTTATTCTCAGCTTTAAGATGTTCAGGAGTCTGCATTAAGCTATAAGCAAAACCTTTACTTGAGCATAGGTATCACAGTGTTGTAATACTTGATACTTTTTGTAATACTGTGTTCAGTAATTCTTGAATTTAGAGGTCAAACCACTGAAATCTTTAAAAAATATCTGATGTTCTGACTGTTTGTTGGGTGAGTACTATGCACATTTCTAAGATCTTCAAGCTTTCTTGTTTTGGTATTACATGGTTTGAATTTCTATGTATATAAAAACCAGAGACAGAAAGGACACCCCAAAGCTCACAAAGGTCATGCAGTGAAAATTACACAAGGTTTCCCTATCTTTGTAAATCTATATAAAATTAATCATCTCACTTCAAAGTTTTGATCCTATAGGTGCATTTGATGTTTCTTTCATATGCTTCAAATATGTTTCTGTTTGAAAATCAAAGGCTTCTATCCACATTAAAGACTACATAGATTGCTAATCAAATAAATAGAAAACCATGTGCCATAAGCATGGCTGATAGTCTTCAGACAACTTGGAAATTCTTGTGTTCTGAGGGGGAATGTTAATTTATACAAGAGACTAGTTTAAAATACAATGTCGCCTGGACATCAATACAAGAAAAATCCAGCTAATGGAAAAAGCTGCATCTCTGACTCTGGATTTCTCTTCCCTGACAACCAGAAGAGCCAGCTTATTTGGGAGTAAAAGCTGCATTTTCTTCAAGTACAGTGTTGCAGGAATGCTTTTTGAGTTCCTGGAGACTTTTCAAATGCCTGGTGCTTATGTGAGCTTCCAAACCTCCACTGAAAGTATTCCTCCACTTCTTTGCTTCTCCTCAGACATGGGGCTTTGTCAGTGCACGTGCTTTATCCCTGCATGAATGTGCTCTGCTCTTTTGGAACTTTCTGATCTTCATGAAATGGGGTAAATGATGTTGCTCCAGTGGCAGAAATGAAGGGAGACTTAACTGGAAACAGCTGTTCTGTCTGTGATCTCCTAATGCAAGGATATTGGAAGAGATGGGAATAGGTGGTGACTCAAATATGTATGTTTGATGGAGGAAGTACTTTGAAGTCATACAGCTGTCAGTTTCTACTTTTTAGTGAACAGATGTGTTAGGATCATGATTCTTAATGAAGCCTCAAACAATTCTTCAAGTTACCTGACATTAGACCAAGCAACTCTCTACAGATTGTGTCCATAGCCAAAGTTTGGATTGACTGTTCTATACCAAAAAAAAAAAAGGGTACATTTCACATAACATAACAATTATTTTTTCCTTTAGAAGTCATTGGACCAAATCTTTATATGATTTTCATTTCTCCAAGCCTGACTCTGAGACGTTAACTGAGCGAAGATTTGTAAATCTATGAATGGATGAAACTTAGCACTGTAGATACTGCCATGATAAGACATCTGTTTTGCAGATACTATAAAGGAACACATCAAGACAAACCTTAGAATTCTTCTTCTTCTGGATAAAAGATCAGCTGGATAGCCAGAGCACTAGAACTTCTTGACTGAACTGTGGTGGCAACCTTGGGAAGAGAGTTTCTTTAAGGCAACTTCAAGTGCAAATACTGTTTGTTTAAAAGGAAAGCCTTTTACAAAGGAGCAAGACTCTTGTTACGTTCTTTCCCCCTGCTCAGCACCATGTGTAACAAAGAAGAATTTGGTTTTAAGCATAGAGTTCTGAAGGAAAGCATCCCTGCTCATGTATCTTCTACCCCATGCATTAAAAAAAAAAAAATTAAAAAAAATAAATCTCTAACTCCACTTCACTTTGCCTTGTAAAGTCTGAAAGATGGAAATACTTCACTGTAAAGATGTAAGCAAATACAGCTCACTTTAAAATTACTTTCTCATGTTAGTAATAGCTGACTAAGTACAATTATTTTCTTAGTCATGTTCTCCCATATGCATAGCAAAACTGCATTATAAGTAAAGAGAAAAAGATAAACATCAGCATTTTTTAATTGACTTAGTTATTGAGTAATACAATCACGATCTATAAAAAGCTCTTGCCACTTAACAGGAAAGGGCAAAAAATTGTGCTGAGTCTAAAATAGTTGGTAATGATAAGAAAATTAAAATGAAGACATTATTCAAGCAATTACCAGCATAAGCTTCATTGTTCTATCTATTGTACTTCAGTTGGTCACTTACAGCACAATAGAAGGTGTTTGTTTCAGTAAAATTGTAACAATGGATGTGATCAGAAACAAAAGCTCCAGCTGGACGCTTATAGAATGTTAGATATTTTTGAGTTGCTCAATAAAAGCCATTTCATGTTTTCCTCAACAAGATAATATGATTGGGTGATAGGATTAAGCCCTTATGATGTTCATGAATATAAACATTAAATAACAGCTGCAGACATTAATGCCATGTCTTAAATCTGCATGATGATTACCTGTCAAATGCTACCTTTAAATGAGAGGTATGCAAAATAAACATCTATTAGCATCCTTTTCCTGTATGTGTAGCAAAAACAATTAAGTTTTCTGTGTTGATGGTGCATAAATTTGGGACTGAATGCACAAGAATCACAGTGTTTCAAAGTTCAAAACTCATAAAAATGACAGTGCTTTAAAATTATATTTGAGATTAAATTTACTGTAGAAGTTGGTGTTCTAATTCTTAGAGTACCATAATGCTTAAAGATAAGGTTAAGTAAGAAGCACATCTTCAGAACAGTATTGGAACACAATGACATTTTTCCAGAATTTTTGCATTTTGAAAGACTCTTACCCTATTGTTAAATAGAATACATTTCTCTTCACTTCCATGGCAGCAGAATGAAGACCTGCCTTCTTTTGTAACTTAGAGGCTGCTGGGGATCATTTATGTCAATTGAAAGAAAAGTTGTTATTTGCTTTTGGCATTTATCTCCATCTAATCTAATGTGAATAAAAACCTGAAAAAAATTATGGGACAACCTATGAAAAGAGTACAAATATGTCGGAAATACAGACTCAGACTTGAAAACATGGGAAGACGAACTGTGGTAGCATGCTGAGTTATCAGGCCATGAAAGAGAAAGATTATCTCTGTGGAATTGTTCAGCAGTGCTGGCATGAGTCAGACCAAATCGTGTTTGCCTTCTGGAAGGCAAGGCTTTGTTATGCGGAAGAATTGAAATATCTCTGTCTAAAAATAGTAGACAAGCAAGTGTCCATGATGAATGCAAAGTTCATGTTTCTTTACATTTTATTTCTTGCCTCTGGTTTCCAAACCTGCTATGATTGACTTCTTTCCTTTCTTAACTAAAACTGACATATTCAAAATACAGAGGTTATAAAAGTGATATGCATTGGCACTTGCAAGTGATTGACAACATGCTGTGTTCTTTTTACTTGGAAAAACTAACACAATAATCCATGAGAAGTGTATTTGTCTGGGTCTTTTCTATTTGCAGATGTCCACAAACTCTAAGTAAAATCAGATGTCAGTGGAGAGCCTACAACCTAATTCTATAATTCTTTTAGCCTATTGCTTATGTGATCGCAGATATACAGCCCTGTTTTAATCAGTGCAAACTTTATTTACTAAAATTATATTACACATTATAGTTCAGTATAATAATTTTGTGCATTAGTTCCTGTTTATATGCTGGGGAAAAAACCCTCAAATGGTCTCCTTTCCTCTGCCTTTTGCTTTTCTGTCCTTTGACATTAGAGGTACACGGTTAAACCTTTTAACTTACTTTTCACAGAAAATCATTCTGCCCCTCCAGATGTTACCACTTACACCTCAGAACACTCAATACAAGTAGAAAGACCACAAGGATCAACGGCACGGGTGGCACCAAAGTATGGCAATGCTGAGCTTATGGAGACTGGTGATGGTATGTCACAAAGCAGAACTGGGGTTATTTTGAGTATCCTGACCTTTTTAGTGGTTACTGTATGCATCTGCTCTTGTTTTTTGGGTGTTCTTCGTGGGCTTTTCCCCAGGCACTTTCACTTGTAAACACAAAGTTTCAGCACCTTTACAGTTCTAAAATAATGAATAATATCAATGAAGATAACATAGAGAAATATTTCTTAATCAGCAGAGCTGACTCCCCATAGAAACTGTTTGGCAAAAACTCCCAGAGAATCTCTTTAGATTTGCCATTATCATGCTGCCTGGTTACAGCTAGTCTGTTTTTTTAAAAGGCAAAGAATGTAACGTGTTAGGATGGCTACAGCTTGAAAATTGACATGTTTGAGGTTTTATTCTCTGAGATTTTTTTGGATTTTTTTTTGAAAAACAGTTATTTGTAAACCCTTCCTTATTTACTGCTCCTCTTTTCTTAAAACTTACCAAATAATATTTCAGCCAGCATGGAATTGTTGACCAAGTGTACTGCATCTAAACTTAGTAGCTTCAGCTCTAAATACCACTTGGTAAAAGCTTTGGAGCCAACCTTATGGAAGGGTAAGAATTTGAAATTCCTGCAATGCAGTGACAGAAATCTATTAGTTCAGGAACAGATGACATGCACATTGGAGAGGTTTTACACTCAACTAGAGAAAAGCAAGGGGGAGGTGATTGATGGGACTATATTATAAGAATGCCCCTTGCCCAGGCTGCCACTCAGAGCTGTGTTTTCCAAAGTGCTGTATGGGCAAGCATGCTCTCTTTGGAGATTGCTGGCTGGTGGGATTGATTGGCTGTAGGGATGTTCAGAGAGTACAGGGGCATGCTGAAGTAATACAAAGACATGAATCATATTTAAGATGGGTACTGGACAGATGTCCCCTGCAGTGTAAAAATAATCCAGAATAAACAATGGGGCAGAGCCTTTCACCCACACTCCTCACCAGGCTGCAGTCTAGTCAGACAATGTTGGTATGGCCAGTGATCATGGGGAGGGCCAGCACCGTTTTTCTCACTGACCATTGCTGAGGCAATTCTCTCAGGGTACTGACATTTGCTGTAGGGACATTTTTTCCACTGCACTTCTCTCCCTCAGTCTGTGTGCTGTTCCCCCTCTAATTTTGCAACCTTGCTCTGACATTGTTGTATTCGTTTTATTTACCTTAGACATCGTTGTTCCTTTTTGCTTATATGTTTTGATGTTAAATACTTGAGTCACGGTATGGCATGAAACTGTAGTTGTGGTGGCCTTGCAGTCCTCGACTTTTTCTTACCCCACTTGACATCTGGTGGGTGCAGTGTAGCTGTCGACTGATGTCTCCATTGATCCCTGTCCTGCAGGAGTACCAGTGAGCAGCAGAGTGTCAGCAAAGATTCAGCAGCTGGTCAATACACTAAAACGGCCCAAACGACCACCATTACGAGAGTTCTTTGTAGATGACTTTGAGGAATTGTTAGAAGGTAAAATGACTGTTTTTCAAAAGGTTTGGGGATCGCTTATTAAAACTCTGTAAAATGTTTATCTCCTACGTTGACTTTCTAGAAAGCCAAGTAAGCCCTCCCTGTACTGGCAAGTATCAAAAAGCCATTGGTGTTCAGTGGAAACTGCTGCTAGTAAGCATGAACATAATGCTGTGGAGTCAAAAGTGTCCCTTGTTTGCTCAGCTCCTGGTTCTGCTTGCAAAGAAATTACAGAAGACAGTGTAGGGAAGAGAGTGAGAGCATTCATTGCTTTGGAACACCAATAAAAGAAAATCTGTTAGTGAGGAAGTATATTAAATGTTTTACACATCCTTTGTGTAACAGTGAAGTGTGAAAAATTAACTAAATGTAAAACAGAAACAAAGATAAAGTCAATAAATGGAGCTTATTTTTAAAAAGACAATTTCTTCTTAAAATTAAGATTTGACAGGATGTGGAAATTTAAATAGTCTTCACAGGAATTTATAAGAAAACATGTAACAGAACATGACTTAAATCAATCTGTTACTTGTTAAACTACATTTTTGTCAGTAGTTCTGCAGTTCATCTCATTACTGCATTTTTTCCAGGAAAAAGTTATCTCCATCTCTCTTTAGGAATAAATAAAGGTTTACTATTTTGAAGACAAATATATGCATGCTGCCTCAGCAGTTTCTTTCCCTTCTTGTAGAACTAGTGCAAGAACAAGGACTTTTCATTCCTGAGGTGCATAAATTGCTTTATCTGTGTTAAAGTTAAAAGTAAATTATTCTGTTACATTTCCCTGTTGCTTCTCAATACCTTCTTCTATGTTACTGTTTTCAGAACATTTTGCAAAGGTAACTTATTCTCTTGATTACACAGGTGTACACAAGGTATAGAATTTACATGGTAACTGTATATCTTTTCATAATCATAAGTTCAACAGCCAGATCCAAACCAGCCAAAGCCAGAAGGAGCTCAGATGTTGGCTATGCGTGGGGAACAATTAGGTGTGGTTACAAACTGGCCGCCTTCCCTGGAAGCAGCCTTGCAGCGATGGGGGACCATCTCACCAAAAGCTCCTTGCCTAACCACTATGGATACCAATGGAAAACCACTGTATATTCTCACTTATGGTGAGCACTCTTCGGATTATTTGTGTTTTTATGTGTTCTGTTCAGTGTGTGTAGTAAATGCATAGAGTGAAAAAAGCCTTGTAATGATATACCTGTTCCATTTGTGAGTAGGGTAAGGCAACTCTGAAGCTGTTGATGTCTGAGTATGAGCTGCTGAGATGTTATAGTATGATTTATTTCAGACAGAGGAAAAGAGCTGAGTAGATACACCCATGGAATAACAGATTATAAATTGAAACCACCTTTTAAATAGAAATGTGTCCTAGGTCAGATTTGCCTGAAGATTAATGTCCAAATCCATTGCCCTTGGATATCACCCAGGCTTTGTTCTGCAAAAGCCTAACCTGGTCTACAAAATTCATCAGCTTCCTGAAGAAGTTAATAGGATTTTTTCTCTTGTTTTACTGACATTGTAGTGTGATTTGAATTATTTCTCCTGATGGGTTAGTTGTACAACTAGCAAATGTACCCCCTTGAAATAGATTTGCTAGGATATATTTTAGTGTGACCTTTGCTATGTTCATGTAGTTCAATGTGTACTGCCTGACAATGTATTACAACCAAGAAAGGCCAAATAAAAATAAGCATAAGGATATCTCTGACAAATCGCTCCCATATTACTTCTAATTTTGAGATGTTCAGGGGACATTTGGGAGATGTTCAAAGGAATTTATTATGAATGTCAGATTTTGAAAGCGAGTTGGAACATTTCTGTTTGCTATTGATATGGATATAAAAAATTATTTTACTTTTTTTATTTCTACCTTCTCAGGGACTTGGAGTTCTGTGCAGAGAATGTTGTTACATGCTGTGATATAGAGGTCTGTCTGTTTTGTTCAGGGCTGAGCATTCATATCCATTCATGAGTCAGACTCAGTGATGGTCTCTGGCCAAAAAGTTGTCTGCTGCAAGTTTGGCACTGCAAATACAGTTAAAGGCTTTCAAAGCATAAGAGAACCTCTGCAGCTGAGGGTCATGCATGAAACATTTTCCCTTCAGGTCCTTCAGAGTTAAGAAGTGACTTAATTTCAGGGGCAGACATATGATTCAACATTGATGAATGTTCTTCTTCCTTAAGGACATTTACTTGAAAGTAGGGAAGAATTTTAAAGTTTGCAATTACATGTTTGCAGAAGTCATGTCTCTACCAAATGCCCTAAATAAATTGGACAGGAAAGGAAATTAAGCTGTTACTGAGAATCAGACCATTTTTCTGAATTTGGGATTCTGTCCAGGGAGTCTGAGCACATGTCCTGCTTTGCCTGAGGCTGTAGGGTGAGCAAATCAACCCAAGGAACATATCTGCTTGGCTCATGGAGCCACCTAGCCTGCTTCTCTGTTCTAAAATAATCTTTTCCTCTTCTGCATTGTCTGAATCTTGAGAAAAGTAAGACTAAAATTTGCACCTTTCATTTGGCAGCACTTTGGGATGTGGTTTTCCTGTTGCCTTTTAGTAGTTTCCTGAGGTCAGAAAAAAAATCTGTTCTTTCTTTTTTTTTTTTTTTTTTTTTGTCTTCTTTTTATAGATAAAATAAATTACAAACCAAACCATTTCATAGATTTGCTGAATTCTTCTCTGCTAGGTGCATTTCATGCTGATATTCTTTTTCATAGGAATTGTTCATTCACTATTCCATAGTAGTTTCCTTAAATGAAAACTGCTTTGGAAATGTCATTAACAATACAGCCACCTGCCATTTCACTGGTAACTTTATGAATGATTTTCCTGTAGCTAGTCCACCTCCTCTGCCTGCAATATTTTCTAGGCACGGCAGTTTTTAACTTGAAAATTAATAGACATTAAGCCTCAAAATCATTAAAGACCCTCCTACTCATGACTTTTTATCCTTGTGCATAGTTCCACTGGCCCTGGTAGTAATAAACTTTTGAAAGATGAGCTTAGCCACAGTCCTACCACATGGTATTAACGTGACACTCAATTTCCTCATGTGCTTGCTATGATCAGGTGACTAAAATTTTAACTATCAACCCTGACGATTTTTAGTAGCCTCCAGTTTGTACTCCACAGTTATTTTTCAAGTTTTTTGTCAATTTAAGGAAATGCCAGGAATTTTCATATATTTCACAAATATTCATGAACTTTAAGAATAATTCTAATTTTCCAGAGTTTTGGTTTTTGAGATGCTGTCATCACTTGCACTTCCTCTTAATTTTTTTTACGTCTATGTAGTTTTTGCTTCAGTCTCTTCTCACACCACCTTCATGGAAATCGTCTTCCTTTATCCACCAACCTTCCAGTTAGGAGGCGGCTTCTCTTTGATGTCTTTGGATTTAATTCTCAGTTTTTTTGTTCCTGCGTGGGTGAATTGCAGGTTTGCCTGCTTATTCCACGCTTTTTCCACCTTTCCAAGATGATTTCCCGGAGTGTCTCTGTAGCTATCAGCTAGATCAAGGCCCATCTTAAGCAGGAGTTCTAATGCTCCTAGCACCAAGTACATATTACCTCCTCTTTAGTAGATTGTTATAGACAATACTGCCTTCCCATCCATCTCTTGGGCTCTAACTAGAGTACCATACACAGCCCAGACATTTGTTTCTTTCTTCATTTTTCAGACATTCTGAGTCCAAACCTTGCAGGTTGTTTCAGGAGGAAATCTTTTCAAATTGAGGCCTTTTGTTGCGTCTGCTTTGTGAAATCTCATCCCATCTGTGACCTTGGTCTCGATTCTTACATCAGGCTCTCTTCTGGCCCTGAAAAGTGCTGGCCTCTTGCATCAATCCAGGATGCTTTCCTATTTGCCCTTGGTGGTCTTGCATGCTGAAAAGGAGCTCTGAGAGTCCACAAAATTCTACTTCTCCAACGTCCTCCTCACAACTCCTTGGCTGTCCCTTCCAGAGACACCTTTGAGGGCTCAGACCAGAGGCCAAGCTATGATCTGCTGTGACAGACAGTGGTGGATCAGTGTTGCAGGGACCACCTTGTGTGGTATACTGGGATGGATTTCTGCCCCTCAGGGTGCTGATGTGGATATGTGTTAGTGTGGCTTTGGGTGGTGAGTGGTCTAGATTGTGAAGGGCTTCTGGACTAGAAGGGGAACCAGCTCAAAGAAGTTGTTCTTCCAGCTGTTGCTTAAAATCATTGCTGCCCTCCCATTTCTCTGCAGGAGTTCATCAAATTTGTAATGCCTTGTATCTCCTGTCTTTTTCAGCATGTTTTTTGAGCTTCTTGTCTTCATAGCATGTCAGGACTGGATTTTTCCACATGTCTCAGATTACTTTAAATATAATAAATGTCTGCAATTGCAGACTTGATCCTTTTTTTCAAGCAAGTGTTTGAAGCGGTTTGCCTCAGCTCTTGAAGTTCTTCTCAGTGCCCCAGCTGTAATCTTTATTTAATGTACTCAAAACTCTTAAATTCTTTCTGCTGAATGAAACACTATGAATATTACTTATTTCTCAAATATTTTGTTCCTCTGGGAACTTGTTTAAGTGGAGAACATCTTAGTTATTCTCAATCCCTTTATAAATCAAATCACTGAATATGCATAAATTGAAATGTCTGAGATATGGGAAGGAAATACGTCTTTATCAGGTTTTATGAGAGTCTGAACTCTGACTAGAAAAGACAATTTCTGGCTAAGACAAAGTTAATCAGAGTAGTGAGGCATCTGGTTTGGACATTAATAATGAAGCGCTTGGTGATTTCTTAGAGGAGAAACTTGAATAAAGGACAATTAAATCCTATATAGTTCTTATGATATTAGACCTACTTTTCTTAGTTAAAGTGACTCTTCTAAGGAGAACCAGAAAGGCTGGAGAAAAAGTAAAGGGTTGAAAGTACTTTAGCAATGTACAAGTTTTGAGCCTTCTTTTTGTAACCATTGTTAAAAACAACAAAATGAGTACCAGTTAAATTTGTCTGAGTCAAAGAATCTAATTTCCTTTATCTAACACTATCTATAATCATATTTTTTTAAATTTCAGTAGCTCTGATGTAGTACTTCCCACATGAGATGCCCGCTAGAAACAGTAAGGCTCATAAAAAAGAGCAGATGTGACTCTCTGGGCAGAGGACTATTTCTTCCATTTGGATTCTGTGGAGAAGGAAATGCTTGGCAAATGTCATTTGTTTGCAAATTAATTGCTGATTTTAAAAATAACTTTAAGCAACTGTAAACATTTTGGGGCCAAAGAGATCCTGCCTCAGCAGAGGTGATGTTGCTCATACTAGAGATATCCTGGCATACCTTAAAGGTAACAACCAAAAATAGCCAACCCCAAGCCATTCTGCACCTGGTGTGCAATGTGCACCCTTTCCTGACCTTTCTGTGAGAATATCCTAGACAAGGAATTATCAGCAGGAGAGAGACAGATTCAAGATGCTTCTGACCAAGTAGCTGCACAACCTTATCTCTGAAATAACTCAGGACTCACAGAAGTATGAATAGTCATGGTTTAAACCCCCAGACAGATATTACTCTTATGATTGTTGAGTACTTTAAACCTTTATTTCTTTAGTAAAAAGACTGAAAATTACTGTATTATATGATTCAGACTTCAATATCAAGCACTGTAATTAGCAAGGTTGCCTCTATTCTGACTGTGTCTAGAGTCCTTCATTCTCTGCAGCAGAACATTTTTGTTCTTTTTTTTGGGTATTTTGTATCCCAAAAAACAACAATTTCATTTTATGTTTAGGCTGGATCTAAAGAGTTCATGAAGAAAGGATTACTACCAGAGTAGTAAAACTGCAACTATTATTTTGCAAAGCAAAAGAAAAGCCCCTTTACCTGCATAGCATTAGGAAGTTTTCCATTCACACTAGATTAAATAAATGCTCTTGTTTCTATTTAATACAAGGAATGTTCTATTGTGGTATTGAGAAAATGAATATTTGACAAAATTATTTGCAGTTAAACTTTGACAGTCTCGCAGTTGCTGTGCACGGAGATTGGTAAGCAACTACTGGTTTGGTTTTGTTGAGTTAGTGCTGTGTGGTTCTGAAGAGTGTCCTGAAGATGATTAGAAAATTCAGTGTGGTTTGTTTTCTGAGTTTTCTCCCTGATACGGTTTTTCTATTAAAACCTTCTTTACATTCAACACAAACATTTAGTCCTTTTACAGGTTTGGAAAGGAAAAGGAAGGGGATTTACCTCAGTGTCATGTGGAAAACACCTAATTTTTGTTAACAGATCGTTTTTTGTGTGTTTTTTTGACACCTTGTGTTTTCCTTCACCTTCATAATGTGTTGCTTAACCAGATGGGACAGGGTATTATCTACCTTCTCTTGCTAAATTTTATTGCCATCTGAGTAGACTTAAAAATAAAGATGACTGAATAAAAAAGCATATAATTTCTGCTGTGGAGTTTATACTGCTCAACTAAATCAAAACCCCAGTGGCAGGAGAAAAAGGACTAGCTCCACATGGGTGCTAAGAGTGTTTGTCACAGCTGCCAGAAGGCGAGATGCCGTTTTCCATCCTGTCCTGCCGAGCATTTCTGCATATGTGATGTCTGCCGGATATGGCTCGGGTTCACAGGCAGAGTGGTGCTTGCTGTTACTCACTGGACAGTGGGAACTCTCTGCTCAGTTTGCAAGTGTGTGAAGAACCTGAAAGGCCTCCCTGCAGAAGCGTGCTGCTAGGGCATGGGAGTCTGGCAGCAGCACTCTGGCAAAGTGACAGAAGTGGCTAAGTGAAAACCTTTAGAAGATTTATTTCAGTAAATAAGCAATTATAAGTTAGGCAATGATAGATGGACAGAAAAGCTCAGTTTCTTACCATTTCTTGGAATTATACAAGATTTTGGAAAGCAGCACCACAGTTCAGTGGGAGGTAGGAACAAGGCAATAAATTGTAGTAGTAACAAGGTGTGCATCAGCTGCCTGTTGCTGGGGTTTTGTTTTCCAAAACTAGATAGGGGAGTTCTACCAGTCTGCTTTGTATGGGAGATAGTTTTATGCCCTGAAAACTGAGGGGTTATTCATGTTCTTAAACATCTAGTGCCCACGATATGTGTGTGTGACTGAAAGTCCCAGCACTGGGTCTGCAGAGCCTGGGCCCCTTCCAGAGGGAACCCTCGTGCCTTAAACACCACTGGACACTTCTGTAGATAATAATCCTACATTTTTTAAATGCAACAAATTGTCTAGTGAGATCAGGGCCTGAAGGCACAAATCCTGTGCTGGTGTGGTGGGTAGGAATGTTGTTTGGAAGGACCCTGCTGCAGTAGGGATGGGGACAAGAATGTCAGGAGCAGGAGGGCTCACGGGGTCTGGTGTTTAGAGCAGGGAAGCAGCAGTGCAGCTCCAGGCTCGGGCACCTGTGCTCTGCTGCAGGAAGGGCTGAGGGAGCTCCCTGTGGCATGCCTGGGAAAGAGGAGCTCTGGCTCTGAGCTGGGACACGGGCTGCTCCACTCACTACCAAATGAAGCTGTTGCTTGGGTTTCCTACATTCCCCCTCCCCCGTTTTCAAGGCAGCTCAACTTGAGCTTGTCTTGTTTTCAAGACACTGAACTCGGGCTGAGGACAATGGGACGTATCCCCCGTGGTAACAAACAGATTTCCTCTGGAGCCCGTGTAACGAAGCGATTTATCCCTCACGAGGATGGGCCCTAAGCCCCGTCTCAGAGCGAAAGCCTTGGCTGGAGCACAGCTGGCCTCCTCTCCAGGCCTCCCACTCCCGCAGCACAGATGTGCCACTGTGTGGAGGTCACCGCAAGGCCGCAGCATCGGGATTTGTGGGAGAGGTTTCAGCAATCGGCTTTTTTCCCAGCAGCATCTAATCTCTCAAGTTTGCAAGGGAAGAATTGCTCTGAATTGCAGCCTAGGCAGAAACGAGGAAGGAAGCACTTCAAAGATTTCCTTCTTTATGACATCCTCCATTTCTCAGAGCTGTTATCCTGCAGATGTGGAGGCCTTTGTGTTTCTCTTGGTGTCAGGTCAGAGAGGGCAAGCAGCAAAGGTGACAAAACAAACCCATGGTTCAGTCCACGTCTGGTCAGAAGTTAGTGCCCCATCCAGAAGCAACTGATCTGGTCCTGACCATCCATACATTCCTAGCTCCAGCTTCTGGATTACTGCTCCTTTGGTGGCCCTTTTTTAATTTACTTTTTTGGAACACAGCTATACACCCTGCTAGAGAAATTACAGTCTTCCTGTTGAACAATTGAGTTCAAGATCTGTCTGGACTATGCTCTGCTTGCTCACGAGCGTGCCTGGGGGTCCCTGGCAGCCCACACTGGAGCAAAGTTGGCAGCAGCTGAAGGCAGGCAGAGCCTGCAAGGGTTGGAGTGACTTTATAGAGCATGTAGGGTCTTTTTGTTCCAGCCCCTTCCCAGCTGAATGCAAGCAAGCTGTTTCACTCCAGTTTTCCATAGTTTCATACTCAGAGGTATGTGTGTGCCTCAGATACTAAACACAGGTTGGTATCATAGCAGAAATAGAGAAGGAAAAGGCTGTAGTAACAGAGAATTTGAGTCTTTTCTGGGCACTAGAAAATATTATTGCCATGTTTGTGCTGTTCAAAGTGTATTCAAACAGAAAGGTGAGGATTTAGGAAGGCAGTCTTATATTATCTGTGTCTTAGAAGATGAGATAAAATTTTGGCAATAAAAGAGCATCTTGACAAAATGTGTTTAAACTTATTTAAAATCCTTTAATTTTCTTAAGTTCTCTTTGTGAGAATTTAATTTTGGCATTTATCCAGAACTCTTAGGTGGAGAGGATTGTACTGCATACCTCTGAAAAAATGCATCTAAATACTGTAATATGACTAGCCGTTAGATTTTAAAGAATATATTTGATGGCACGTGTGATAGTTGAAAAATTAGTGTGAATATGTCACAAATGTAAATTTACAACTTTTAACAGATTTAATCTTAATAGCTCAGATGTAACTTTTCACAGCAGCTTCTTCAATGTCTATTTCAAATTTAAAAGTGTTTTGTGTAAAGATGGTTCTCTTTTGCAATTCAGAACTTTTGCCAGGCTTTTGATTTCCATCCTCCAATATTCTGTATCATTACTAATTGCTCTTTTAAGTTTATTGCCAGTAAAGCTTTAATGTTGAAAAACTTTATGAAAAAGAATATTTGCTTATTAAGCCATCTTTTTTTTATCCTACTCACTTGTCAAGTTCAAGTGTTAACTGTAGCAGCAGGGATGATTTAAACAACTGTCTCCAGCTGAACTCCAGTTCCAGATGGAACTGTCTTCCATCAACTGCAGAACTGTCATAGTTCTGTGAGAGTTAATCCTGCAGGCATATTCCTGTATCTGTGCTGAGTTTCCAGTGAAACAGAATTGTGTTCCTTTCTGAGCTGCAAGACAGTTCAACATGTAAATACCAGAGTAATTTTAATAAATTAAAGACTTTGGAAAGCATAGTTTGGTGATACAATATTACTGTTTTCATAAGAAATAATTGCATTTAGTACTTTCTCCATAATAAGCAGCAGTGACCCTTCCAATTTTCCTTAAGTGGGATAAAAGGAAAATCTGGCCTTCTCATCATACTTTATATTTACATTGGATTTGAACTTAAAAATGATTCAGTAGTATTGCATTTTATAACCAGGATGTAGAGGAACTTATTATAGCAACTGCTTGGCATAGTTATAAATAGCAATACTGCATGTTTGGGAGCCTGAACTGCTGAACTCCATAGGTAATCCATTGTCAGAACATATTATTGTTTCATTTATTGGTGGGCATGAATTAAAGATTTGTTTCTGTCAGACTGAATAGTGCTTAAAGACAGTACCTGGGGGTCAGCCAAGCACAAGGGCTTGTTAAACTTGGTGTTGTTCACATGGAAGTAACACGGTCTCTAAACAAAGGGCATCTGGAAGAGCAAAGATGCCGATCACCTGAAGGATTTTTTGAAAGGCCTGTTATGTGGGCAAAGAGGTCTTGGTGAGATAATTTTTCTTTATTGAGTATTGGGTGGGGGACTTGGTAAGGATTAGCTAAGAGTAGTCCTGGAAAGGTGAAGCAAGGGAGAAGAGAGACAGTAAGGAGGAGTACCTGGGACAAGTGAAAGGAATCAGAGAAGGGAGGGTATGGGAGCAGGTGAGAAGGAAAAGCCAAGTTGAATGGAAGAAGGTCCAGGATTAAATGTGGATGTACTAAGGTTCAGAGGGTCCCTGCTGCTTCAGTGTGCCCCTTTGGCTGTGGGGTGTTTTCTGTTTGTTGGGGTTTCCTTTTCTTTGCCTCTGCTTCTTGAGACTCCTTTCCTTTTTCCTTGGTGAGAGAGTTGCTGTGGTGAAACCTGAACATACCCTTGAGGTCAGCCTGTGCTGAAATGCACCGTGTCCAGCTTTCTGCAGCTAAGGTGTTAGGGTGATGTCTGGACCTGATGATGTACCAGCCCCTTCTAACAATTTCAGAGTCAAAATACAATTTCCTCCAAAGTAACAAACTTCTGCCATAAAGAAAGCTTTCTCACTTTTCTTTTTGTTTTTAAAGTACTGCTGTCTTAAAAAAAGAAGTTCAAAGAAAACTTCTGATAAGTATTTAAGTATTTCCACTAGTCCCAGTAGTGGTATCATATTTAGTTGGAAAACTAATATAAATGTTCCTACTGTGTGTTTTCGACTTCTCAGGTATTCTTTCTCTTTAATAATCTTGTAAAACATAATAATTTTTATATTAATTTTGAAAAATTTGTGTTAATAGGCAAACTTTGGACCAGAAGTATGAAGGTTGCTTACAATATACTACATAAATTAGGCACAAAACAAGAACCAATGGTACGACCTGGAGACAGGGTAAGTATCTCAATGATTATTTGTAACAGTTCAAATCCAATATTGACAAAGAGAGAATGAGGTATTTGGGGTGCTCAGAGGAAATTAGTGAAATGAAATAATGGGCTGTAGGACAGGGTGCTGAAATGGGCTCTTTCCTCCCTAAGACTGATCATTCAGACATGTTTTGAACCACATAATAAGTAAAGTGAGCAGGTACCCCCTGGACTTGAAGTTGTGGCAACATCAACAATAAACATTCCCATGGAAAGTGATTTTTGGTCATTGAACAACCGTCTGTTTAGAAAAAGCTTGCTTATGGAGCCTGGAGGTATCATGTGGATAAAAAACTAACTTACTAATGACTTTGTAGTTGTTGAGATGGTAGAAACAAGAGAAGTGTTGTGGAGGACAAAGACAAGCAAAGTCAGCACATTTTGGCAGCCAGTTGAATAAATAAATGATGCTGACTGGTAACAGAAAGAATATTTCCATTCTTACTTCCAAGTCTGATGCAGCTACTGCTAGAGGCTGAATCTAAGTAGATGGATAAAGCCCACAGAGAGCAAGAGTTGCAGAGGTAGCACTTGAAGATGCTAAATGAAGACAAGAACATCCTAGGGTTTTGCTAATATACTTACACACCTACCCCTTTGACTGCCAAGGCTGGTTTAGCCTGCTGCTCGTTTTCTCTGCCAGTGTGTATAGAAAATTCCACAGGTCCCACTCCAGTTTGGATCTAAGCCATGGAATGGGTATTCCAGAACAAATTTGTCAGAAATGCAAATTTTAGTCTTGCTATAGTGCTTGGAGTTGTGAGTGTGGGATTAAGTTTTCCCCCTCCAACATCTGATAGCAATTCTCAAACTGTTGGTTCACTTGATCCTCTTGTGCCACATGTGAGAAACATGTCTGCTTGTATTACACATGTCTTAGGGCTTCAAAAATGAGAGCATGAATTAGTGCTTCCCAGAAGAAAGAAAGAGAAAAAAACCTAAAAGTGACAGTCCTTCCTGTGTTTCTTATTGAAATAAATCATAAAGAAATTAACTAAAGGATCTCTAGATGCTTAATCTAAATTGCTTCCTACAGTGGCATTCAGCCAGGACTAGGATCTGAAGACTCTCTTTTACTTGACTTACAAGTATGTCTCTAAGCAACAGCAGAAGCAGCAAGTTATTCAAGTGTACACATCAAAACAGTCCATCCAGAAAGCTCCAAAAGAATGAAGTTCAAATATGGGCAATGTGCCTCTCCTTATTTACTGTGTGCTGCCTGCCCATCTTCGTAGTCATTTTCTGCAGCTGTTGCTGGCAAGAAAGGATTTGTGGATAGTTCAGGATGAAAACTGGAAGTTTAGGTAGTACAGGACATGTAAGGTATAAATTGCAGCTCATCTAAAATAAATCAGCCTAGATTAGAGTGAAACAAATGTTTGTAGCTGAGTGCTGAAAACATATGCTTTGTTTCATAAAAACATCTTGCCTGACATCCTTGTGTAACAGGAACGTGATCATTTGAGGCAACTTCACATTGAAAATGAGGTGTTACAGCACTGCTGGTGCTCTAGGCTGATTCTGGCTGTTACACCCCTGTTGTAATAACAAAAAACCATTCTGACCTCTTTGAAGGTGACTTTATTCTATGTAATGTGTGTTGTGTGACAACACTTAAAGGCAGTTTTAAATACTAAATGAAATGCAGGCACATATGTCTGGTCTTTTCCAAATGAGAGTATTTGTTTCTTTATTTTGATATGTATAAAATAGTTTATATTTTCCCTTTAAAAACACCTTCTGTCAATACAATCTCTGCATTTCACCACTACCATTACCTCACTTTCTTTCTTCTTCACTCTTCTGAGCCAAAAAATAAATGAATGTGCCTGCATCTTCTTCCCTGTTTCTGGTATTATGTATGGCAAAGTGCATTTGCCTTCTACAGTAACTTCAGAAATTTAACCTTGCTTCACCCCAGACAGCTGCCTGGAAATTAATCTTGCTCTCTGAAATATCTACTAGCTAACCAGATTCTCATCTGCTAATATACACTGCATGATTTTGTTCCTTCAGCCTTATCCCTTTCTGCTTTTACATGCATTATTTATTTATTTGGTACAAGTCTGTTAGTGATTAATGTTTTTTGGAGAGGAAGTTAATGCCTCATTCCCACTGGATTTCGGTGAGATTTTTTTCACTTCTGTCAGCTCCTTTTCAAACATTCCCAGCCAAACCTTCACTGCCTTTGTGTAAGCAAAGACCAATGCAAAACCCAAGAACCCTCAAAGTATATTTTGGGATCTTTCAGATGTTTGCTGGGCTCAGCAATCTCTACCATCCCCTCCATGCACCTGGCAAAATTCCTTTATTTCCATTTGCACATAGTAAGCTCTGCACAGCCATCTCCAGCACTTGGATTGTTTCATGTGCAAGTGTGCAGATAAAGTAGCAGTGTATTTGCTCTGACTCTAAAGAATTATGATGTTAAAGTCTTCAGCCTAAAGCCCAGAGATATTTTGGACCCACCTGGACAAGGCTGATTAGATTTCTTCTAGTTTGAATAAATCAAGTTGGTATATGGAAGGTGACTATCCTTGAAGCCGTGTGAAAATTCTGGAAACACAATCTCTAGTAATTGAACCATGGAGCATACATGGAACATTTTATTTCAACAAAACTCCAGTGGATGTTGAAGCAGTCAAAACTCAAGAGCTGCTAAGTAGTTTCAGCAAATTGCAAGGGTGATAATACAACCTTGTCCTGTGTGTGAGCCCAGAGGAAAGAGGTTTGGAATCATTTGCCATGCCTTTGCATGCCACTGGAGCTGACTGTGCAGGAGTTACCAGCTGTGTCACAGCTGTTTAGGACATGAGCTGAGAATGCCCATCTGACTGAAATGAAACAAAACTGAAGAGAGGATCCAGCCTTAGGGTCATTCACCAGTGAGAGCAATAATGTTCCCTGCCCTTGCAACAAGAGCTGTGGGCTCTCAGAAGTGGCTGGATCCTCAGCAAGGCTGTGAACCCTCCCTTCTCCTTTCCCTTAGCTTTAGGAGGATCTCAGATGTTGTCCTGCCTCTGGCAGGGCCCATAGGAGTTAAGCTGCACAGCTCAGCACCTACTGAACATTCTGGTGATTTATGGTTGGTTTGGGCACTCTTTTATCTAAATAATTCCCCAGCCCTAGCCCTGAAGCTATTAAGTTCAACAGATCCACAGCTAGGTTGGCAACAAATCCACAGCTAGATGATACAGCCATCTCTGGATATGACGTGTGCTTCTACTTACCAGTTTTTTGTGTGCACACTGCACATAGAAATTTTACGCTGGGACAGCAGGACAGTCCTAAAATTAAACTGTTGTACAAGGCAAAGTGTAGGGAAACAAAGAAATGTTTTAATGATTGGCATAATGACATGTAGGTCTGGATAATTTGATTTGGTCACTGGTACACGTCAGTTTCAGTAACTTCAAATTATTACATTAGAATCTAAAATCCTTCTAATTCCATTTTACTTAGGTTATTTAACTCCAGTAAAGCAATCAGTTAATTCAGAACCAGATGAAAGGTATTGTCAATGTAGGAAACAATGTAGCATGAAAATATTTAACTACATCCTGAGTGAAAATATTCATAAAAAGAATATTTATCAGAATAAATTCTTTCTGATTCCTCATTCATCTGTCATTAGGCATTTGAATAGCTGTCTTAGAAGTGCTCTGGTATCATCTCCATCCAAAAGGAAGCATGGAAACTCCAATTATCATTATCTGACATCTAGGATAAAGCATTTTTAACGTACATCTCTCTCTTTCAGGTAACACTCGTGTTTCCTAACAATGATCCTGCTGCTTTCATGGTGGCATTTTATGGCTGCCTGCTTGCGGAAGTTGTCCCCGTCCCTATTGAAGTGCCACTTACAAGAAAGGTGGGGAACTGACTTTATTCTCTATAATCCATTTTAGTACATACGTCAGAATAAATCACAACTGAACATAGCTTTTGAGTACATTTTTGTGGTTGGCTAGCTCTGAATCTGAGGATACCAGGATTGTGCGGTGAATTATATATAGTTCTTTCTTTTTTGTGATTGAAAATCTGAAAATGTGCTTGCAGTTTCAGCAAATGCAGGTCTCTGCATGGAAAATGAGAGGAAAATTTTTCAAGAGAACAGCTCTGCCAGTCGTAGATGGATTATCTTTGTTGCCTTTTAAAGCCTTCTGGTGTTGGCCACTGACAAAGAATCATTGGCAACAACTGCTGATTTTCCACCTGTCTCTGCAACCCAAGCTATGTTATAATGCCACTGGTGCTGTGTGTGCTACTTCAAAGCTGTTATGGAAATGCCTTCTCCTGGGTCTATATGTGCATATGTGTCCCAAAGCTTCTGTCACCATGGTCACCCCTGCCAAGGGCGGCACTTGAACAAATTCATTTCAGGGGTTCTTGCTGCAGAACATACGTTGATAGATAAAGCTGACCACTGCTAATCAAAATCAGTGTTGGTTCAAAGATACAACCCCGTATCCCAGAGAAGTGTTAGGAGACAGGTAGGACAGTTCCAGCTGGAAGGAGTGTCTGGGGGCAGTGAGGGGAGGGGGATCAGTGGTGGAGATGAGCCACAGCTGGGTCACTTACACAGATGTTGCAGAACCTACATTGTTTTTTGAGGATGTATGCCTTGAAGGCGGTAAATACAGTAAAATGTATTTATTAATTACAAGGGTTGTTTTGGTCACATCCCCTTAATTTACCATGTCTGGCTGCTCCCACATAGCCCTTGTATAATCTCGTTTTTATTAGCTACTGCTAATAATGCCTTACTTCAATTATTTGGTCTGGACTTGTCCACACAAAGAAAGTTCTTTAATCTTTACAACCTTTCTTTTTAAAAAGTAAATTGTTTTGGAAAATGTTGACTGAAGCCATGAGATGTTTCCAAGGAAACAGCTGAGCAAATGTATTGCTTTGGTCACATTTTCAATACTTCAGTTGTCAAGGGCTTTTCTTTAAAGTGTTCCAGTGTTGAGTACTCTGGAGCAGAAGCTCAAATCTTTGTTTCATGGACAGGAACCCTGCCTTTCAAATGAAAGCCATGAAAACAAGATTGTAAGCCCTCACAAAGACTTTGCAGTTTGGACATCTCACACAGCCAATTAACAGCTCAACATATCTGGAGATTCCTTCCTTAATGAACCTGCCTGAGCCTTCCTCACCTTTGGGCAGATGAGTTGACCTCAACGTTTCTCGAGCCAACATCTGTGATGGGCCCCTGCCATGGTGAAACCAGAAGGTGTCAGGGAGAGAAGGGGTGGGAGCAGCAGGAAGGGGCAGTTGATAAACTGGTGCAGGAGGAGAGAGAGATGGAGGAGGGGAGTGGATCAGACAACAAGAGACCATGATCCAGCTGAGCAGATTTGAGAGCCACTGAGCAGAAGGAAGGACCAAGGGAAAGAGGAGACAGGATGTGCCCCAGGTTAAACTGTCTGGGACTGGAGGAAAGATACAGGTGAGTTGGAAAGGCCATGCAACAGGATAGGACCTCAACCACCTTTGCTTTGGGGAGTAGGGTTATACTGTTTCATTTGTAAAATGTTGTGTTTGAGAGCAATGAGATGGCTGTAGAACGAGGATGGTGGTTTTTGTAGAAGCATTTGCATTGGGCTTTCATCATGCCTTCACATCCAAGGGCAGTGCATTTAGTCTGAGGTAGTTGCATAACACAGTGCATTATTTTGATAAAAAACAGAGATTTTATATGCATCAACAAAATAAGACCAGCAGAGTATGTACATTTTAAGATCTTACAGAGTGCTCAAATGGGTAAATCCACTTTCATTTCATGAAAAAAATAAAGAAGCGACATGGTTTTGAGGGTTAAAAAAATCTGTCTTTCCCTGTTACTATTTTCTGAGGTTTAATAATATTTTAAAGCACATAGATAGGTGTAAATTTGATTTCTTTTGGAACATCTGATACCACATCCATCCAGTAAACTATAAAATCCAGCTGTCCAAGTAAATACTCTGTGTCAAATGAATAACTTTCCCTAATTTGGCTGTACCTCTTGGGTGTTTGTTTTTTTTAATTATGTGTCTCTATATGGATATATAAATATACACTTACACATGTGTGAGTATAGATATATATTTATATAATGGAATATCTACAAACTCAGACTGTTTATCTTTTTCCCCAATGTTTAAATATCAAATTAATAACACAATAACAGTGATGTCAGTTAAAAAAGCAATGTGATCTATACACTATAAATAAAGCTATCCAATCTCACAGCATATACTATTGCAAATATCTTTGCATTTGTTTATATGGAAAGGCAACTGGAGTGGAAACAATGAGATGAAAATCGTGTTCTGAGTAGTCCCAGAAGGAATACCTCTGCCTGGTCAAATGGCAGTGGATTGCTTCTGGCATCCATGGGAAGATGTCATTCCTGTCATCACACAATGGCCTAGACTGTTCTTTTATGCTTTCCCATTATTTGTTCTCTTTTCTGCATGCTTCATTACATTCTGGCAGTAGACATTTTTTGGGTTGCTTTCTGGAAGACAGAGATGTGAACTAGCAAATAGACCAGCAATTATTGTATAATGTTATAATATATATAATTTTTCTATTCTATTCTATTCTATTCTATTCTATTCTATTCTATTCTATTCTATTCTATTCTATTCTATTCTATTCTATTCTATTCTATTCTATT
>NC_031769.1:9202626-9480023 GCF_001522545.3 Parus major | reverse complement strand
GCCTTCGAACGGGGCCCGCGGAGCGCCGCGGGGCAGCGCAGCCCGGCGGGCCCGGCACTCGGCGGGCATGAGCGCCCTGCCGCTCCTGCTGCTCTCGCTCTGCTGGAGCCTGGGGCGGGTAAGTCTCCGGCGCACGGCCCGCCCAAGGGAACACTCGCTCCGCTCCCGACCGCGGGCGGGGATGACCCCACGGCTCTTTCCCGAGGAGCCTGTGCGGAGCCCTCCGGGCTGTTCCCGCAGCTCCGCGGGCGGGGGCTCGGCGGCAGGCGCGGCAGGTGCGGACGCTCCGGCCCCGCACACGCTCCGGGACGGCGCTACCTCCCCACGCTGGCCTCCGGCCGGCCCCGGACAGGGAAAACGAGGGGAGCGGTCCCGGCCGGGACCCCCGGGCGCTCCCCTGCGCTCCCTGCCGCATCCCCGGGCTCTCCGCAGCGCCGGGACCGCTCCGCACGGCTCCGCTCCGCCGGACACGGTCCCGTCCCCGCGGAGCCGCCGCTCGATCCCCGCAGTTTTCCCCGTAGCCGGTGGACACCGCTGGTTTGCGAAGAGTTTTCACGGAGCGCAGCCCGGGAGCGGTCCAGAGGCCACTGGCCGTCATCGTAGGGGGGAAAAGCCCCACATGCACAAGTGCTCTGTAATATGTACAGTGGGACTGCGATGTACGAAGTATTCAGAATACTGAAGTCTTCTTTAGGGCGCCTGCTTTCATCATCTTTATATTTTCAAGCGTTTCTTAAGTAGTTTGTAAAAGTTAGTTGCATTGCTGGAAATATGATACACACAAAAAATTTTTTTAAAGCCCTTAATTTTTTTTTTTACTGTGTTAACACCAAAAGTCGGGAAACCATACTGAAGGTGAGTTTAAGCTGCCTGTCAGAGAAAATGTTTATCCATCAAACTGCTGGTCTAGATGCTTTAGAAATTGTTAAGCTGCTTACAATGCAGAGGGACTCCCGAGCTGTATTTCCAGCTCAGATTGCACCTTTACATGTGGTTCTGTATTCATTGGTGACAAACGATAATCTACCCTTGGTTAAGCAGAGGGAAAGAAGGATGAGCACAAGTCCTAAAAAGTGGTGAGCGCCCTCAAAATCTTGATGTGTTTTGGGAGGTGGTCAGAGCCACCTAGTCTGGAACCCTAAATCTCTTTAGCTTTGTGAAGTCCGTCTGAATGAACTGGATGTATTAGAATGAAGTATAGTACAGTTTAGCATGTAGCCCAGCTGTGAAAAGTAACATGCTGCCTCTGGGTAGTAACAAGTGTATGTTTTCAAATTAACCTTACTATTAATCACTGATATTTTGGAGGTACCAGAAAGAGAAGCTGTTTATTCAGCAGGTTTCTTAATTACAGTAGCTAGTTTGACTTAACCTTCATTTAATTAACATTTTTATTTACTGAACTTTCCTTTCCAAGACCCAGTAATTGTAATACTTCTTGATGAGTAGGAAATCTACATTCAGTTACTGAATGTTTGCACTTGGAAATGAAAAACAGTCAAAAATATGTTCTGTGAAAGGAAGGTGCTATTAAAAAACATTATGTATGCATGGGACTTTTATTTGACATAGCCGCTATCTGCAAAAAAAGATTATACATTCCAAGATGTAGGTATTTTCAGTATAATGCTGAACTTTAAATTATAAGTTCTAGAGATCCTAATTTATGTTAAATATGTGTCTTTGAAAGGAAAAGAATTCTGCACTCAAAACATATAATTTCAGTACTCAACACAGAGAAAAGACATGGAAAAGGAAGTCAGGTTCTGATGTTGTAGATGGTGAAATAAGACATTTGGAGAAGAGACAGATTTTTTTGAGTTTTCATAACAGCCCCTGCTGTTATGCTTATGGCTCTTGCACTGTATTTTTAAAAGCTGTGCAAGTGGTTTGTCCACAAAGACACTGCTGCATCACCAGCTTCTCAGTCCTAACTCTGGATCTGAGGTTCTGGGCCCAGAATCACAACTTAATAATTATCATTTTTTAAAAATTGCTGTGTCATGCATCAGAGATCATTACCAGATTCTGTTATTAAATGTCTCCTAAAAGATGTGAAAGAAAAGACAGAAACTTGGAGAGCGACCACCTTTTTCTTGGTAATTACAATGAGAGGTGTGAGGATGACTGAAGTACTGCATATTCCCATTTTATTTATTTAAGATATGATTTCATTTGAGCTAATCTAACTGTCCCATCAGCTTCACTGACATTTCTAACTTTTTTATTTGCCACCTCCTTGCAGTAATTTCTCCCATTCAGTCTCTTACAGACTCCATGTGTTTCTCTGTGAGGCTCTGACTGCCTCCCCAAATTCAGCTGACCCCAGAACAACTTTCCAGGGTCTCACTTCTCTCTCTCCCCAGTACTGCTGCATTCCTGCCCCTTCCCATGGACATAGATAAACTTTTCTGAAAACCAAAGAACTGGGGCCGGGGCTTTGAACCAATTAAGGCATTAGTGCTTTAATTTTTAAGTAGTGGGTTTTTCTTCCTGTGTATTCATTTGCTTGAATCAAATACTCATGCTCTGGGGCCTTCAGAAGGTAAAATATACATGGTGGGAAAGGGAAGAAAAGCAGAATTTACCATGTCAAAGAGAATGAAGTTTGATCAATTTTCATGTTCAGTGATTTGTATTAAACTTTCAGCTCCCTAACTTACTAAAAGAAGGGGAAAAAAGCAAATGAGCAAATGTATCTACTCTCCTATTTCAGTTTCAGCTCAGAGTTTTCCTGGAGAAAAAGATCTGGTGGCATAATATTGAGGAATGCAGTAGAAAGCTAAATGAATGCTACAGGAAGAAGCCAGTAGATTGTTTCAACATTTTGTTCTAAAAAGTTAATTCTTTATCTGGAAACTAAAATGGGCGAGTGAAAAATGCTTCGCACGTGCTTGGGTGAAACCTGTGCCTATTGAAGTTGTGACTTTCATTATTGGTAGTTACATTCTTCATGAAGCATTTTAATTCTAGTTTCAAGACATAACCTGTTTGTTAATTTGACACAGGTGAATGGTGTCCATCCAGAATGCAGATTTCAGCTGGAGATTCACAAGGAGGAAACCAGGTGCATGGAGCTTCTAAAGAATGCAAAGCCAGTGGACTACAAAGGTACGAAAACTGTGATGTAGAGATGACGGGAGTAGTGGAGATTTTCTCTCTTTACCTTCTTTACTGTTTTTATTACTGTTTCCTAGTTGTCTGAACTCTGCTTGGGATTTTACTGTTTTTGGAATTTATGCAATTTTGCATTAAATGTACTGCTGCAGCAAGCTTGTGGTGAGAGGTGTGCAGATGCTAAGGATGCCCTGGCTGGGACACCAGCTGGGAGCAAACACATTCTCATGTGCTGAGATGTTGTAGTGTTTTCTGACTGGCAGAGCATCTGCAGGCTGGTGATGACAGGTTCAGCAGAAAGAGCAAATCTGAGGGAAAGCTGAAAGCCTTGGCTCCAAGCCCTTCTCCCTGGCTATGGGTGAGAGTAAAGTACTAGTGGCAGGAAGGATTTCTGGGTTTCCCAAGCAGACAGTGTTTCAGACTGAGGATCAGATTCACACCCAGAGGACCATGGAGTCGAGCAAAGGGAAAACCAGACAGTCGTGTCATGCCCAAAACCCCAACCCTCTGTGTTACTTTATTGTTTCCATTTTCCTTCTGCATAGAAGGATAAACATAGCTAGTCATTCAGCAAACTGTAATTTAATGGAAGGAAGAAGAATAGTAGATGTAGGGGTTCTTGTTCGGTTTTTGGGCTTGGAGTTTGTTTGGGTTTTTTGGGTTTGTTTTTTGTTTGTTTGTTTTGGTTTGGATTTTGTTTGGGTTTTGTTTTGGGGTTTTTTTTAGATTTTATTAGGTTTCCTTCCTACATTTTCATGTGAAGAGAAAAAAAGTTTATGGAAAAATGACGTTTTTCTTGTAAGCTGAAACTGCTGGTAAAAGTCATTTGTTCACCAAGTGGAACAAAAAGGTGACAGATAAATTCAGATTGTCAATATGTGGTTTATTTGGTCTTCTTGTGTTCATTTTGTTTTAAATGCACTCTGAAGATGATTATGGGACCTCAGAGACCTGCCACCTGCAGTGCTCTTTGAACATAAACATGAGTCTCAACTTACGATACTTTTTCCACCTCTCCTCAGTTTAAATGTGTAACTCTCTCAGTGCATATTCTAATACTAATTTGTATAAAATAAAAAATTCAAAGGATTATCAACAGTTTGTATTTTATTATAATTTCTCCATTTTATTAATCAAGATCAGTAATTAAAAATTTCTAAATCTTACTGGAATAATTAATCTCGATTTATGGTTTTTATTTATATATGAGTGGTGAAGAGAGAATGACTGTTACATAAAAAATATTAGTGGGAAGCCAGATGGAGAAATAATTAGTAGCCCAGCTTAATGAATTAAATCATGAACCAATAAATTCACTGTTAGCTGTTACATGGCTTTGAAAGTCAAGCTTTCCTCAAGATACACTTTTGTGATCCAGATGCTGGACTGCTCTAAGGGTACCTTTGTGAAGCACACTAGTTTTATTTTGGGTCCCCTAGGGGAAGAAAGAAGTTTGCTGTCAATATTTTCTTCCAAGACTCTTTTCACTGGAAGAGGGGTGTCTCCAAAGGCAAACTGCTGTGAAAGAAAACTCATGTCTTGAGGATGTCTGATGGTGTTGATCCAACCCTGCAGACAGTGGCAAAACAGCAGTGAAAGGATTTAGACATTTTATTGAATGCCCATCTAAAACTGAAAGAATATTCTGTTTTGTTGGAGACTGGAGTAAAGCCCCTGTGGGGTTTTATTAAATTTTATGTTTTTTAAACTATATGTTTAATATTACAAAAGATAATATTGTTCCATGCTTCCTGTTACAGATACCTTCACCAAGAACCTCCAGAGAGTAGCCTATGTTGAATATATGCATTTGCATTTACAAAAATAGACATTCTCTGCATGTCCTTAGTTTCCTCGTAAGCTCTCTGTAATCATACAAAGAAGGACTATTTTGTACAGTAATACTCTGACTGCTGATAAAAAAGAATTACTCATGAAAATTGGCAAACTGGAACTAGTCCAAGTTGTAGCTCTACATGTAACTTGTAATACATTTGAAACATAATTCTTTGCAATATATTCATAAATGCTATTCCACTTTTTCCTGAATGGGAAGGGTGGAAAGGGATGACAGCCCTTGTCATACTTCTCTAGCTTTAGTATGTGCTACCTGACTTACAAAAGCTTTTCATGAAATCTTGAGAAGGTACTGTCTTGAACTTGGAAATAAGAGTTCCCTGAGATTTTCCACAGAACACTTGGACCTCCATTATCAAAAACAGTGGGAACATTTTCATTAATTTATTGGGCACCTGGGAAACCTTTGCACCTCTACATCACATGCTCCAGAATTTGGCTGGCATGCACAGCTTCTGAATTTTGGAGGACCCAAATTGTATGGGACAAGTAGTTTCTTTCTTTGAACTAGATGGCAATTATGTATTGAATATCTTATCTAATCTTCTCAGTTCCCAGTTAGGGAGATAAAAAGGAAACATTTAAAGGCTGTTGGGGTTTCTCTGACATGATAAAATGATCTTACACCTGAGCTGTCTCAAGAGACAGGCTGAAGAATTTTACTCACTGATTTTTGCATTGCACCTAAAATCACTGACTATGAAGTCTATGAAGCACTTCTTCACTTCATTGCTTAAAGCAGTAAGGTGTTTTGCAAGGAAACACTGTACAAAAACAGGGTAAGTATCCTTTGAATAATGCTAAGGATATGCTAAAATCAAAGGACTCAGTTGGTCTAAACTCTGTTCATTTGTCAGTGTCAAACTGTGAGACACCCAAACCTCTTGCTTTGCACCCTTTGGGGGATTTTCAGGCATTAGCACATACTTTTCCATTAGTGGAAAGCATTACACTCCATTTAGAGAAGAAGTCACTCTCCAAAGACCTGTGACAGTGCTTTCCTCTCTGTAGTGCTCTTTAGAACATCTAGTAATTTATTTTTTGAAGACTGCATTAGCTTCTACCCACATTTGTTGTCTTCTTTCCTCCTATAATTTGGCCCCTGAGGTATGGATGCACCTTAGCTGGAAGCCTAGGAGAGGCACATTTCTTTATTTTTGAAGGGCAGATGAATTGCATTTTAACCAGCTCATAATAACTACAGATTTTGAGGTCTGTATGGTAAATAAATAATTTGTTTTTCATCTACTGATGGCTTGTCTTACCAAAAAAAAATTAAAAAAAATTAAAAAAAATAGGAAGCTCCCAAGAAAAGTGATTGAAAATACATAAAAATTGTCTTTCTGCAAATTTTTGTCTTTATTCAGTATTTAGAATTTTTTCTTACAAAGTAACTGGCTTATTTCTCTTTACCTTCAAGTGAAAAATTAAATCTTATGGTCAAAAATGCTAAAATTCTGGAGATTTTTTTAATGGGTTCTACAACTGAAAGTTCTAAAAAAATATTTCCTTATGAAAAGAATGAAGTTTAGGGATTTTGATTCATCTTCTACTAAATGGCTGCACAGTTAAATGCGTCTTTTTGGATTTTGATTTCCAGAATAGGTTTTTGTGTGACCCATATGTCAGACGACATTTTTAATTTTAGATATGGAATTTTAACTTTGAGAAAGGGATGTAGAAGAAAAGAAAAATAGCTTTGGAAAGAATTTCATAAACCTCTCAAAGAGAAGCTTCATAATGCAGCTTGTAATAGGAAATTAAGAGACAAGACACCAAAATTATGCTCTTAGTTATTGGTAAGTTTAAAGCAAGAGGGACCAACTTTGTTGTGTGGATTGCTGTGCAATCCAATCTCCTGAGCTGCACTGTCAATAGAATTCTCCTCAGTGATTTCACCACTGAGCTCACGATCTTGTGGATGAAACAGAGCTGTTCAGAACAGTGGGATGAACATTTGAATGTTGGACCTGTGGCAAGTTGTCCAGAAGTTAAATTTATCTGACTACCTTACCTGTTAAGGTGGTTTTTCCAGGAAGAAAGGTGCCTATTTTGCATTTACACACACCCTCACACCTTTGTGTACAATACACACACCTCTCTGTAACTACACCAATGTGATCACTCTATTCTCCACCTTAGTAAACAGAAGACTGACTCAAAGCCAGATGAGGCCTTTCTTTTGCTGTGTGAAAAGGGATGTCCTCAAGGTTTCCCCTTTCTTAATGCTCCCTATCTCATCAAGGTCTTGAATCAGGTTTTGTTTAGTTTTAAGGTTATTTTCTCTGTAAAATGAGTCAGACTGCAGTGGTGCTGACAGTCCTCTGTGGGAGCAATCAAAGTAGAATTAAATGAGGTGGTGGGGTCATGGAACTTCGTTCATGCAGCACCAGTAACTCTTGGAAGAACAACTTTAACTTTCTCAAATATCTGTGCTGCTGCTTTTCCAGCTGTAGTACAGATATGTTGCTACTTTTTAATTCACACTTTTTTTTTAAATGAAGGAAGCTAAGCAGGCTGCTTTGAATATTTTTATGTTTTGGATTTCACTGATTGAAGTGTAATCATTAATGACACCACATAAAACTGATCCTTATGGTATTGACTATGTCTGGGTTTTGTGGAAGCTGTACTTAAATATTTGAGGGCAGAAGAGAGGCAGAGCTATGTGCTTTAAGGAGGCTGGGTGAGAAAGGTGAGAAAGGACATTGAATGAAGGGAGTTGCTTACTAAAATGTAACTAACTGTAGATAACATGGCAAAGACCAAGAAAACATCCTGATCAGCCTCATTCAAAAATCTTACATAATAAAGTTTACTAAGAGTGACAATAACAAACCCTTTTGGAATGAAGAAAAGCACCAGGTGTCCACAATGATTTTGAAGACATGAAATTTCTGCTCTAACCAAAATGTAAGCAGAAATTCAGCAGTAGACATTAATATATGGCATTTGTAGCCCTGAAGAAAGAAAATGCACAGCCATAAGTGATTTTTTTTTGTGTTTTCCAGAAGATTCTGAAAGAAATACTGCCCAGCATAGTCTAGTGCTTCAGTCCTGATAAAGACAGCTGTGGCCATGGCAGTCTATTCTCCATGACATCCAAAGCTGAAATACCACAAGGAAGGAATTTTGAGTACCAAAACACTGAAAAAGCTTCAGCTAATACAACAATGCACATGGGTTAGACATAACATATACTAGCAGAAATATATGGTCCTACTTCTTAATAGGTACTTTTAATATTTTGTGGTGGTTTTTTTATGAGCAGGATATTGATTTTTAATGGTAATTATCAAGAATGTACAGCATGTCAGAATTGGGGCAACATAAAGGTGAAGGTACCTCTTACAGCTTTGACTATACATTCATTAATATATTTGCATAAGAATAGAAAATAATGTTCTTACGGTAAGATTAGCATGCTGTTCAGTCATACAAAAATAAATGCTCTTGCCACTAAAAGACATTTTGAGTAATTGGAAAGCAGGATTTACCTGGAAAATTTGAATTAATTTTTTTTTCTTTTTTGAGTGGGTTTTTTTTCAAAATTTTAGCTGGCAACTTCCATATTTCCCCACAGAACCCTAAAAATATGCAAATTAAGTGTAAAACTGGCAGATGTATTTTTGAGTCTCTAAGAGGAAACTTTTCTTCAAAAGGGAAATAAGACATTTATTCTGAAGTGTTGAATTTCATGAAAATCCAGAAATCCTCTAGAAATCTGGGAGACAGTATTTTTGCCATTCCTGGTAACAAAACTGGCTTTTGAAGAACCTATGAACTGCAAATATTTCAGGTTAATATGAGACGAACTCTATTGTTTTCATCATTCTGTCTAAACTAGTTAAATCTGATGAAATCAGTAAAATTTCAAATTTCTGTTTGCTGTCTACAAGTAGTGTTTGTTGTCCAGAAATTAAAACTTTTTACACTGGCATTTCTTCAGTGTTTCTGAGTAATTGGGGCTGCTTCTTGCCCACGTTGTAGCCAGTGTTTTTACAGGCACACGATGCAGAGGGGATTTGGGCAGGCAGGGTCCTTCCCCCAGGTGAGGACAGCCCAGGGCAGGGCAGGTGTCACCTCCCTGGGACAGGGACATCAGCCCCCATGGGCAGGTGTCACCTCCCTGGGACAGGGACATCAGCCCCCATGGGCAGGTCAGGGCCCAGCACAGAGCATCAGAGCTGGGCCACAGTGCAAGAGAAGAGGCAGGCACAGGCTCTGAGGAGGATGAAGGCAGGTGCAGCCCCAGGACCATCACAGCCTGTTCGTGCTCTTGGGGCTCTGACAAAAGCAGGTGGGAAATTCCCTACCTAAGGCAGGTGGAGCAACAGCCTTTTTTGGGACTGTCTCATTCCTACCCCCACTCTAAGCTTTGCTCCCAGTTTGCCAGCTTGCTACTTGTGCAGCACCTCTTGTTTCTTTTCTATCACTTGTGTGAAAATGCAGAAGGAATGTCAGTCCATATATGTTCATAATTCCCATGCGACCTAAGTTCCATGCTGTGGCACACAGACCTGCAGCCTAGAAATCCTTGCCCATAAGAGGTGAGATGGCTCCTGCTCTGCCAAGTGCAAAACTCAAAACATTGAAAAATAAACCCTAGGCTAGCTGTCGACTTTCTGACTCATTTTCAAAGCACTCTGTTGTTTTTTCGTGTTTTATGCACGCCTAGACAGTTTTAAAAAATGCTATACCTCTCTTGGAAGTGACAAATTTTAAATCCAAATACGAAGTGCCACCTAGTGGTTGTATATTTATAAATGTGTCTATAAACAAAACTTTCCAGCATAAACCTGTGTTTCATGTTTTTTATAGAAGAAGAAGCACACGTAGGTAAGTGAACTTGTTGCTCAAAGACTGGATCTCAAAAAGCAGGATGATGAATGGGATGGCAGTACTTATGTAAGCTGAAGAAGATGGGGGGAAAAAATGTAGTTTATAGTCTGTTTCCTTTTATTATGAACTATGTGCAAATACATGACAAGCATTAAAGACCAAACATTTAAATAAAGAAAGTGATCTCATTGAAACTTGCTAACAATAGCATCTGCAGTATCCTCTGGAGGAACAGGAGAGGGGATCAGTGGAAGAGACTTTTGGGCGAGTCACTGAGCAAAGGTTTTCTGGGAAGTTTGATTGTTTCCTTGGATATGCTATGTGTGACACATCAGAGAAATAAATGGTGCAAATGAAGAGATTGAAAAGGCATTGTTCTATGAAGGCTACAGGAGTGTTCTCCTGCAGAAAAACACCACAGAATCAGGGATGAAGAACCCTTTTTCTTTTTGCCTTTGCTAGTTTTATGAAGTTGTTAAAGGCTTCACCCCAGAGATCAGCCCAGCCCCGCACAGACACTCACTCACTCCCTTCCAGCAGGACCAGGGAGAGAACTGGGAAGGCAAAAGCTGGAAAACTCCTGCATTTAGATAAGAACAGTTTAATAGGGAAAGCAAAAACCTACTGTTCAGCACAAATCCAAAGCACAGCCCCCTGTTAGCAACTAGGAAGAAAATGAGCTCTATCCCAACCAGAACCAGCCCAATAGTTAAAGAAAAAGGTGAAGAATATGGCAGTAGATGTGCAGAAAAAGTTGAGGAGCTAACACAGATCTAAGCTGGGCTGACTTTTTATGTGTGCTTATCAAAGTGAAATGAGAAAAACACTCAGTGCTTGAGAACTTACTGAAGCACAGTGCAAACATAGAGACTAAATCCAATAATGAACATAATAAAATATGTACATTAAATTACCTCTGGGTACTTATAATATTTAAAAATATTATAAATAAAAATGACAGACATTATATGAAATAAACATTGGTGCAATTAAAGTTTTACCTTAAAAGTGAGCTACAGAAAGAAATAGAATGCTAGCTTTAGAAAGTATCATTTTAACTGGTAATATTGGTACCAGAACTAAAATGTAAAACCTTACTTAAACCTAAAAATATGAGTATTTTTTATCTTACTTGATTAATATTCTTCAGAGACAGTAGGAAACAGGCCTGTGTATGTGAGAGATGGGTAAAATTTCCAGAAAATGAGACTTCAGATAATGATCTTATGAGTTCTGCACTGATGGATGACAGTCCAGAAGTCCTAACACTGAATGAATTACTGGCTGGACAGAGAGTTGTAGAGAGTGAGTAGAGAGGAGAATACTAAGTTTGATCAAGTTAGATAATGTAGAAAACCAGAAACATTTAACATATCATTTGCCACACCTTCACTTCCCAACAGCGTGGCAATTAAAGCTCCATAGACTGCTTTGTGGTCACTGGCAATTGCTGGGAGCAATTAACCTGGCCTAATTTCATGGGTTTTAGGATGAAGTTAGTCAATTGTGTCCCACCTCTGCATAAGGTAATGTTTCCCTAAGAGAAAAAGAAGATACATGAGTGCAATATTGTTAAAAATCTGTAGTAATTGGAAGAAGGGGGCAATGAGGAAAGGTGTGATTTGAAAACCCACAAAGTCCACTGTTGTTTAACAGTTGTAATTCTAGCAGTAATTACACCAGTAATGCCATTTTAGTTTTCAGACTAGACCAGTTTTCAGCTGCCCACTGCAGTCATTCAGTGACTATAGATGCCTCCAGGACATTTTGGCAGTTTTCTCAGATGTCCTGTACCATTATCAGTAAGCCTGTAGATATACATAAATTGAGGCTTAATATTCTTTGAGTTCTGGTGACAGCAACTTCAGTTTCACTCACATGATTTGTGATGCATTTGAATGTAGTCTACATACAAGAAATACATCTTTGGTGTAACTTCATCCATTTGATTTAAGGAATCTGAAACAGTGCCATTCTCTCCTGGGCCGCAGATGCCTGTAAAGTCCTATTATACTGAGGAAAAATAAAGGAAAAAGCATATTCCCCAGAAACCACTAGTGACTTGTGATGTTTTGCACATCAAAAACTTGTATATTGAGTTCCTTCCAGCAAGCTTTGAGATTTGATACAAATTGTGTTAATTAATTTTGGTAGGAATAGGGATTAAACCTCAATTTTTCTATATAGTATTCCATGCAATTGAGGCTTGAATTAGACTTTTTTAAGTGTTTTCTGTGGAAAATATAACAATGGAGCTTCAAAGTCCAGGCTGTTCAGCTGCCTGTTTGTCAAAACCTTAGCCCAGTAAATACACAGCAGGATAGGAAAAAATTATAAAGTTTAAAAATTCTGAGCTGTTTGCAGACTACTGTAACAAACCCACTATTTTACAGAGAGTGGATTAAACAAAAGGGAAAATTTGAGAAAGTCATCAGCTTCCATGAGTGTGCAGTTTCATGACTCAGCTCTCACTGTTAGTGAAAATGGGGTTTAAATAAAAACGTCTGAGGTCTTACAAGATGATAATTATTCTTGTGTACTCCAGGGCTTGTTTATGCTGGCTCAGGCAGTCTATCAATCAAAGCCAAAAGAGTTTCATTTTGTCACTGTAGTTTGGAGTGCTGGCAGATGAAGAAAATAGTTTCTTTGTCTTTCTGATTACTTGTATGTCATGCTGTTGATGTTGTTTTTGGCTTAAAATCAGTTGGGGAGGAAGCATGGTTCAGGTAAACATTCTTTTCCTTTGTGTAAGCCCTGGTGCTGCATCATAGAGATTTGGACTTGATTTTGACCTGGAACTGAAGCTGAGGAAGCACCTAAGCATGTTCAAATTCCATTTCAAAGGCTATGAAGGTGATCTGCTCACTGCAAACCCCTGAAATTGTGTACAGATGGCCACGCCACCATCCAAGAGCTCTCAGGGATACTGTTGATAATGCCAAGAGAGGTTGCTGCACCATACAGGGCAATGGAGGATAAGGGATTACGTTATCTATGCACAGAGATAAACTTTGTGAAGTATTCCCTTTAGTAGTCCCTTATTTTTGCACCATCTTTCTGAATATAGAACAGATGCTGCATTTAGAGCTGTACAATCCTAAGAGGAGCGAAGAAATATCCAATCCCCGTAAGCAAGAGAATCCTCTGGAGAATTGCAATTCCTTGGGAAACTCTATAAAGAGGACTCTGTGGAATTGGTGATCAAATGCAGAATTTCCCCCATAATCCTCCTCTCATCTTCATTTATCATTTCCAAACCTTGTTCTTGGTACCACACAGAGGCTCCCTCACAGTTACCACACTTGGATGGATGTTTCCAAAAGAAAGTAAATCCCATGGGAGCACTGTGCCACTGGCTTATCTTTGTGCTGCAGTTAGGACACAGCCCTGGGACAAATCCAGCTGCTGGTCCTGTTACACATTCTTTGCTTCCCTAGTTTAAGTGTGCTTTGAAAGTAACTTAAACTTTGAAAGCAGGATGCTGCATATTTTAAGTCAACACAAGCTGTCCAAGTTTAATCGCACTAGAAAGTTTTTATACAAATACAGAATTTCTAAATACTCCTTTTCAAGTTTCATTTAACTCATGTGGCTTGATTTTGGGCATGACCTCACTGGCACGTAATAAATTAATAATTAATTGCTAATACTATAAATATTCTGAAGAATAATATGGCTGTGAACAGTTCCCAATCCAAGTTTTATGTTCTCTACTGAAAGGAACAAACTGTCCCTTATACTACTAATAATCTTATGGAGATAATGCCAGTGGGATAATAGTTTGATTTCTGCCCTTACCATTAATTACAAATGTAAATTTTAATCTCCTTATCTGAAGACATAAATACACAGAATTTT
The DNA here is from genome assembly GCF_001522545.3 of Parus major. Taxonomy (NCBI): domain Eukaryota; kingdom Metazoa; phylum Chordata; class Aves; order Passeriformes; family Paridae; genus Parus; species Parus major. Next base: position 9,466,349 of record NC_031769.1, on the reverse strand, counting down.
TCACAATTTCTTTTTTCTAAAATAACTTGAACTGAGATAAGATGAGTAACATGTCCTTACTTCTTTGTCCTTGGAAGGCTTGTTTTGACAAACTTTCATGCTCTTTGCTTTGCTTAGAAGATCTGCATTATAAACAGACATCTTTAAACAGGGCATGATTGAGCCAAGTGCCTATAGCAGCTATAGGAAGATTTACACTCATTCACAAGATGTATTCTTTGAGCCCCATTAATATGGACATCAACATGGGCAAAGCTGTACCAAGTTACTCTCTACCTGTAACAAGCATTTCCTGCCATTATAAAATATGTCTACAAAATGTGAAGGCCCCCTCCCCTTCTTGAAACCAATATATAGAGGCATTCTCTGTTCAAACGTCTGTTATTTAGTTTAAGATATTATCCTGTAAAATAAGGCTATTATAAATACACTATAAATATAAATTATGCCTGTTGTTCCAAACACTCTCCAATCATAATGCATTCCAATCATATGTGGTGCTGAGTACAATGACCTACTTACATATTCATTTGTGATGTTCAGTCTGCTTGATAGAAACTCCATTTTAACTGTGATTAGGAAGTTCTCAAAATTTTGCAGTTCTTAATGATTCATATCAATGCTCAGGAGTTATTTTTTTAATATTTCTTACTTTTTCTTATCATCTTCACATCACAATGACATTGTTTTAATTAGACATTTTGCAAACAATGTATTAACTGACCTAAAAATTGGCTGGTTAATCAGCAGACTCATGATTCCTTTCAAGTTTGAACAGAAAATATCATATTTGCAGCTTTCTTGAAGGTGTCTAATATTTTTTGAACTGTTTGTCCAAAGCTTTCACCAGGACTTTATAAGCTAAACCCAGCTTTCAAGTCTGTTCATGCTGGTTTTTTTTCAGGATGTGTTGGAGTTTGGGATAACATCACCTGTTGGCGTCCTGCGAAGATTGGAGAGACAGTCACTGTCCCTTGTCCAAAAGTATTCAGCCTTTTTTCTGGCAAACCAGGTATTTTATTTTTAGGCTAACTTTTACTGGCTTCTCTCTGGTATTCTGTAATATAATGTGCTAAAAATATTTTATTTGGGATTTAATTTTCTTTATAGATTAGGAGTTTATGTCAGAGCTACAGGATACACCATGAAAAGACCAAATTATCATCTTTGTGTTCTATTTGGTGTTCTTTGAGTTAGATCCTAAATATATTTTCTGATACAGTGACACTCACCAAAGCTGCAGACATTGCTTGCTCTTTTCTTACCTATTTTGTTAATTACTAAGGCAGCTGAGCCTGACTGACATCTCTAACAGTTGCCAGCAGGTCACATGTAGGTTGTTCCTTCTGTGCCTCAGGAGGGGAGCTCTGCCTTGCCATCATGAGAATAAAGAGCCTACATTAACAGATAATACCTAAAAATTACTGCTATTGCAATTTAAGGTAGTTATTATGAAAGCTTTTATTCTGCTTTTTAATGGAACTTGAAAAGAGCTCATCAGTGTCTGTCTGCTGAAACATTTAACTGGTTTAAGTCCACCATCTTCTGCACCATCTTGTCAATAAATCATATTTTGCCCTGTGGCGTTTAAATGGGGTTTTGAAAATAGATGATGCACACAGAGTATTTCACATGTATCTCAAAATGCTTTAGGAAAAATCTTATCCCCATTGCTCAGGTGGGAAACCATTGTCCTGAAGAGCTGGTAAAAGATGCAAACCTTACCACAGTTATATAATTCTTTATTGAGGGGTGAGGAATGGGAGGTTGGTGTCTCTGTGGAGAGCTTTAGAAATATTACTTTTAACTTAGAGGTTAATTTGGGGTATGATTAAAATACCTTTAGACTCAAAACTGTTGAATAAGTCTTTTTCCAGTAAAAAATAGGTAAGTAAAACAATCTACAGACAAGCAAAGGTTTTCATTCCTGGAACTGGTGAATCTTGATTAGTTTGTCATGGATAGTCTAAACAATTTGTAAAGGGGAAAGAATGTGTAATCATCACTAAATGTTGTGAAATCTATAAAAGTTTTCAAATTACTCAAACAAAGATAATAAAGTGTTGTCAAGAGACAAGGCAAACTAATAAATATCAAAAATTCAAAGTCTGAATTAAATCATGCTGCTTCTATTTGCCAAAAGCTAGAGCATGCACACTCTCTGGACTTTATTTCACAAACTTTAGTTATATTACAACAACATTTTAATTTTACTATAAAACAACTGCAATAAATATTTCAGTCTGAAATCTTCACAGTGCATTCCAACCCAATCTCACTTCACCATGGTGCCAGCAAGACTGAAAGATTACTTCATTTTATAGTTTGCTATCAAACTGTTTTCTCAGATCCAGCTTTTTTCGTAACTACTGGTTTCCTTCCTGCTTGTGGAACTAACAGGGTTGATTTTTAGAGGTCCCTCTTCAATTAAGAGTTTTATAAAGTTTTGTAAAGGTTTATACATTTCATAAATCTTGTCTTTCAATAATTTCAGAGAAGGAAGACAACAAACATTTTGCATGGTTGATTCAATTAAGAGCTAACTAAGCATATTGGTATTTTCATAAGTTGATTACGCTCAGGAATATGTAATTTATTTAATTCATTCGCATTACAAATTAATTTCATTCTTATAGAGGAAAATTGTGAAAATACCTTCAAACAAGATATTTAAATCTTTTTATTTAGCCAGATTTGTGAGATGTATGTTTTAGCTTTTAGTGTTTTAGAGGAGTTAAAATTCTACTACAAGATGATCTAGACTACCTTATTTTTATGCAGATATTCCAAACTGCAAGTAGGCTTTTAAATTCCTTAAAGGAATTCCTTAAAGGATTTCCAAATTTAAATTGAATTTTAAAAAGTAGCTGTCTTCTCATCTTTAGAACTTTTGGAAAGCTGATTTTGAGTTTCTTCTGTGGTGTTCTACATTATAGTTTAAGCATGCCACATGGTTAATTTTATATTGAATATTAGTAACTTTTGTTTAAAATAATTTTTACTGTAAAAGCAATCATATTATCCTGTAATATTTTCCTGTATTGTACAAATTTGTGAGTCTTAGAAAGTTATTCTGTAAAGTTTTTATTCAAATGTATGTGTCATGTTACAGGTTTTAAATAAGGTTGCCATTAGAAATATTTAATTGCATGAAAAGATGGTGTAGAAATAAACATTGCCTTCCATAGAACATTGCCCAGCTCTCTTTAGGTTAGAAGGTATTGCAGTATTTGACATAGAGGATACTTCAGCATCTTGAGTACATTGAGTTTTTTCTTGCAAAACTGGCTTTGAGGCAATTTGTGGTTCTGTTAACACATTCCTCTGCTCTGCCTAGTCAGAGAATCTTGATGTACTTTTAAAGTGAAGACTCTTCACAGTGTATAAATAGGTTACATTTTCTTTTAAAAATGTCATTTCTATGCCAAACAGCAAAAGTGGTCCCATTGTTTGAGGAGACTGTGGGTTCAGGTCAAGGCCTTTTTATTAGCTGGAAAGATTTGACTGCTGGTTGGTGAACCATATATGGGATATTTACAACTTTCCACTGAAGACTTTATACAAAGAAATTCCAGTAACAAATCAACAAAGTAAATATCACAAAAGCTTTAGTTTGGAGTGTATATAAACAAGTTTGGTTATTCTTGACCAACACTGATCTATGACGCATAAATTCATTTTTCTATGGTAAAGGCCAGACATCTTTAAGTCAATTATAAACCAGTGGTAAACTGCGAACCAAAGCAGTATATTATTATAGATTTCCAGTATCATAGATATACAAATTGCTCTAAGAAATGTGAGGGGAAGTTGGCTGTGAATTAACATTGTAAGAGTAAGTTATGACAAATGTGATGGCTATTAGTCTGACCTCAGGTTTTTCTGCTTTTCCCTCTTGAAATTGTTCCATATTGCATGAAAATTAAATAATTTTAATTAAATTAACAAGTAGAATCATGAGTTTACTCCATCTCTTTTGTGTGATTTTGTCTCTGGAGTCAACTTTTTCTACCAGTTCCAAACAGAAACTTTCTGAAATAAATAAATGTTCAAAATTCCTTTCCAGCCATACTTCCAAACACCCTGTACATTCCTTGTACAATATTGCTTCAGTATTGGTTCAAAGAGGGAAATTCAGCATGCATCTTTATTCCTCATTCTTCAGCCTATGGCATAATTTGGCATTTACACCATTACAAAACTTACCAACATTTGCTGTAGCAGTAAGTCATCACCTTGATGTCTAAGAGCTTTTGTAACTCTTCAGCAGATCCCTTGCTGTTGGCTTCTCAGAAGGCTTAAATTGGAGATTAGAACAACTCTCACTGAAATGACTTTTCTTTCAAATTACTTTGCCTACAAATACCCCCTTTACAGAGTGAAATGTATGGCTCCCTCCTGAGTATTTTAAATAAAATAGCAGAACAATTTATGCTTTTGCAGATGTGCAACAGAAATAGCTGTTATATCAAAGGAAAAGTCTGGGGTTTACTTCTGTTTTTCTGTAGTGCAAAGGCAACTCCAAGGAAGAGTCCTAGGAAATAAAAGAAAAAGAGCAAGGCTGCAACCAGTTAATGACACAGATTGTTTAAGGAGTCACTGGTGAGAAGAGTTTTAAATCTTTCTGATTTAAACTCTCTGATTTTGCTTTACAGGAAATATTAGCAAAAATTGTACAAGTAATGGATGGTCGGATATATTTCCTGACATCTTAAGTACTTGTGGATATAATGACTACGAAGACGATTATAAGGTAGGAAAAATACTTTTTCTATTCATTTAGATGATGGTGTTCAGTACAGATACCAGATATATTCTGCTTCTAAATAAATCCCATTTTGCTCAGACTGAATAAAAATGAGATTTAATGAAAATCTGTAGTAATTTTTCATAACGGTGGTTGCAATATGCTTGGATTGCAGTTGTCTAATGAGATAAAATCAGGAATATAGAACTCAGTAACTGTTTGAAACTCAAAGCTATAAACAGTTGGCAATTGCAGTAAAGGATCTGTATATCTAATATTGCAGTGGTACTCAGCTGGTGCACCATATGTTTTGCATTGTGTTATTTCTAGAAGTTTTTTATTTCAAATGAATATTTTTAAAAGTTGTCTCAAAACTTAATACTAATAATCTGTTAGTATTGCGTGAACGACTTGGTTGATGCTATGTGTTGAAGTTATAAGTAAAATCGAATAGATTTAGATCATTTGAGTTATTATAATCAGTTGGGGATTATATTGGACTTGAAATTGTGCTAGCAGTTGTAAGTTATTCATAAAGCTGTCCTAAAAGGTATCCTAAATAAACTATGCATGGAAAACTGAATTTGTTCACTTTGCAGATACTATCTCTTTTTGTTGAGGGAAGAGTTTTCATCATCATGTTTTATGTATTTTCTGTCTGTTTTCCTACTGAGGCTAACAGACCAAGAGTTTGTTTACAAGGATGAGCTCACAGTGTCAGTAAAATTCTTGTTACCCAAAACAGATTAAGTCCTCTCATGAACAAAGATACTTGGCCAGCTGGATTTTAGTACGTGTGGAATAGCTGTAGCAGATCTGTTCTGTCTGGCTTGCAGAGATGCACTGGTATTCCAGCTAAGGCAGGAAGGTTTTAGCATTTCTTTCTGTATTTAAAAGCCCAGCCATTACTGTAGTTGAAAATAGATAATAGAGAAAATTGAGAGAATATATTGTTTTCCCAACTTTTCTGAAGACAAATTCTAAAACATCTGTGTCATCTGACAGCTTGGGAACACACATGTATTACTGCTAAAACAGCCACTTTAAACATTGTCACTCAACCCAAGAATTGCCATGTGGTATGAAGATGGGTCAAAGCATAAAAATTCAAATTAACAAAATATAATATTTCAAGTAGTGAGAAACAGTTAGAAGATGAACTAGTATAATAGAAAAGCCGTTCTTGTTTGACATATTCATTAGTAATTTGAAGGAGGTGAACAAAATGCAAATTGAGTATATTGCAGGAATTAACCTAGACAACTTGAAATGGGATATAGCCGGAACATTTGCAAAAGACTTGAAAAAAGCAAAAAAGCAAATAGAAAAAGTGTGAGGATGAAAATCAAGAGAGGGATGTGGAAAGCAGGTGCTGGAAAATTAGCGGCAAACATACAATCAATATAATATCATACATATAAATCATAGAGACAATGGAAAAATGCAGTTATCATGCAGCAGTGAGATTTCAGGAGGCATTTGAGGTTCTGCATCAGCTACTTGTTTACACAGATGTTTTCTTGAATTTGGATCTTAGTGCTCAATGGTAGCCCCCCAAACCAAAATCTTTACTCAGCATAAATCAGTGTAGTTCTTTATTTTTATTTTTTTTTAATCTAATATTTCAACTATGAAAGATAAAAATAAAGTCCTAATATTTGGATACTGAGTATTCTGGGCATAAAGATGTCATGCAACAACATGCTCTACAGTATGGGGGATGAAGCATATGAGGGTGTCCCCAAAGTTACATTAACTAATATTTTAGGGAAGTGGTAAAACAGTTTTCCTAGAGTGAGTCCTAAATTTTCCTTTGAAGACAATTTTAGAGGAATAAGTAGAAACTGTCTTTGGTGTAGCTTTGGTGCCTGTATCTTCATTGCTGAATGAATTTCCATTATAGATCCAACTAAGTATTTGTTCCGGTGGGGTTTTTTCCTGTCTTTTAAGATACAGACTTTTATCTTCAATGCAAAGGTGGCTTATTTCTATACATATTCCACATATTCTATATATATGCATACACACAGGCATATATCTGTCTGCAGATATGCATTTATTTTGGGCAGCTTTGAATATTCTAGAGAAGGTTTAAATGATCGAGGTCTGTGAACAAATACTGAATAATTTGTTAACAGGTATCAAATTGCTATGCTTAAAAATGCACTGAAATAAGGAAGCTTATTTAAAAATAGCATAAACATGTCACCTCTTATTTTCTTACTGAAAGATCTTGCATGCTTCCACAGTTTGCATTGATTTTATGTTCACATTAAAATATTCCATTTTTATTCCATGTTAATGATATATTAGCAGGTTCTATAAAAAGAAACTATTTGCTTAACATTTTGAAATTAACTGTAAGTGCCTGTTTAAACCCTTGGTTTATTCTATCTAGATCTTAGTGCTCTTTACTGCTCCTGCCATTATTTATGGGGGACCAGTTTGATAAATATGACTGTCCTGGTTTCATCTGGGATAGAGTTAACTTTCTTCCTACTGGCTGGTACAGGGCTGTGTTTTGATTTTAGTGTGAGAATAATGTTGGTAACACACTGGTGTTTTATCTGTTGCTTAGTGCTTACTCTAAGTCAAGGAATTTTTTTTTTAAAGGTTTTATGTTCTTCCCAGCTCTCCTCCCCACCCCATGGCAGGGGGAGGAGGGAGGGAGTGGTTGTGTGATGTTTTGCTGCCGCTGGGGTTAAAGCCTGACAGTGATAATGTCTGAGCAAACTATTTGTATGTTAGGACATTGAAGTGTAGATCTAAACCTTTATTATATGCTTCTAGACCTTTTTCTGTAAGTAAACTGGTTACTGCTAACCTTCAAGACCAAGTTTTAAGTTCATCTTAGGTATTCAGATAAGTATCTTTTTGTTCCCTTTTATATTTCTGTGGACCTCAAGGCAGTACAACATGCAAAGAGCAAAAAAAAGCAAGCTTGATTTGACCATGCTAGAAACACACATCAAGGTGTGTTAACCAAACTCAAGCCTCACTGCAGTCTTTCCTTGACAAACTTTGACATCTTCTATCTAGACTGAACAAGCTGGAGATATGTCCTAGCTGTTGTCAGATGGTATTAAACTCTGTGTCAGCATTATTAATACACAGCAAGATGTTTGGTGAATGTAAAGCACTGAAATGTGTCCACTTTATTTAAATATAATGACTGAATAAGTTAATGCAGCTTTGTCTGATCTTAGTGTGAATTGCCCCAGGATTTATTAGATCACACAAGAGCCCCACTATGTACAAGTTACAGGCTGTGTGATTTAAATGTGTGGTGTCATGTGAAGAGAAATTCATGGGGAGAAATTAATGAATGAATGAATTGTGGAATATTCAATAAACTGCTAGATTCCAGTACACAGTGAGTGTTCACATTCACAGATACATCTGCTGATACACATTTACACAGGAAAATGTGGAAGTTTGTGCATTTACAAAGTTGTCATCTCCGCCACTGTGGTTAGGGAACTTTGAATAAGAAGACATTTTGACTGACATAATTAAAATTAATGATGCCACTATTACTAAGAGATACTTAAGGCAATGCTGATCTCATCTTTATTTTGGGTGGTGTTTAGGTTCAAAGTGAATTGAAGGAAAAATGTCAGAAAAAGGATATCATTAATTACTTGTATAAAAATTATTAAATCCCATGAGGAATAACAATTTTATTACATGTCCTTTTGGTAAATTCTATTCTTCTCTACATACATAATTTTAAAATGTGTATAAGTGTCCTTTAAGAGAAAATTAAATTTTCCACAAAATGTAATACATCTAAGGCATTGAACACATTTGCTAGGCCCAGTTCTTATTTTACATTGTACAGCTTAAGATTTTCTGATATGTTCTTCAAGTATGAATATTCAAATATTATGAAATACTCAAATATTGACACATGGATCATGAAAATTTAAGACCACAAATTCTAATACAGTTGTAAATAATTATATCTGTAAAGAGGAAGTTCTTACATGCAATATTACAGGGTTATATTATCCCACAGAATAAACAAAATGAAGAGCCAGTTGGGATGATGATGGTCATATATTCCTTAGCAATGATAAGTTATATTTTTAAGCAAATTAATAAAAAGTTGAGGGCTTTTCTTATGCATTAAGAGTGATTTTATGTCAACAGCAAAACCCCTTTGGACAAAGAATCAAGCTCTTTCTCCAGTGTTTTCTCCTTCAGCACTTAGATACCTTCTCACCCCTAGAGGTCCTTCCAAACCAAGGCTGATGTTAAGAGATCTACTGGGTGACTGTCAGCTTTGCCTAGGAAGTGTCTCTGCTCTTCTGTGCTATTTTGTAAATAAACAGAAGAATTCTGTCTCCTGAATTCAGTGAAAATAACATGAAACTAAATTTAAAGGAAACACTAGCAGAAACAGGTGTCTTTTCTAAAACAACGAAACACAAGTGTGCCTAAAAATAGACTTTGCAAAGTATTTATTGAAGTTAAGAAAAATTAGGCAAACTTGTACTAATCCAATTTCATTTTATGTGTGAGGGTTTATGTCCTTTTAAAACTATTAACATTAAGTAGCTACAAAAAAGGGTAAACATTTTAGGATTAGCTCTTTAGAAAACATTTACCCTTCCTGTAACCATTCCCATTATTTCTTCTAAAAATCTTAGCCACTGATTTTTTTCTATGCCTGAACACCTATTGACTTTGCTGTAGTGGTTGTAATTTTAATATTTTCCTCGGAAGTTTAAAAATAAATAGTTGGATTTCAGTTTTGGAATCAGCATTGCTTAAATAACCCTGTGAATATTTTGCAGAGGCCAGCTGTTCTTATTGTGTTGCAAAAGTACTGATTTTGTTAGACCTGCAGAAAAGTTCATATGATTTCAATTTCATAATGGCATTTCAATTTCATGTGTATGACTTAAATCAGTTTTTCCTTTGAAAAGAGCTATAAAATCTGAAGTGCTTATGATATTTCATCTGTGTTAAAATGTCAGAAATATAATTTCTGAAATTCTTTTTTAGTCCATGCCTTGTTGCAGTCATTTTATTCTTGCCAATCTTGCACATTTATATTTTAAGTTTAGGGGTTAAAGCTGAGTGTTACTTGAGACCTGGGTAATTACAGTTCACACAGAGTAGTAAGAAATAAGTAAGATATCCCATTTTGTATATAAAATATATTCCTTTGTGTCCTATGAGATTTGGCATTGCTTTGCCTCTTTCTTTTGCACCAATACAATACAAAGAGCTTGTCTCTAAAGGGTACAAGCTAAAATACAGACAAGTGACAAATGTTTAATAGCTGTGACTAAGTCAATATTAGTCTAATGATTTTCTGGTTTTCAGTTGCCACAGCACAATGTGGAATTTAACTCTTTGTCTTTACAGAGTTTGTGAGTATATTTAACTGACATATGATTTGAGAACACCATTTTTTGTTGAGTCACTTGGAGTCAGAGGTCTTACAGGCAAATTAAGACACATCTGGTTTATGTTCATGCAGGAAATGTAAGGAGCAGTATGGTTGCATCATCTTTGGTGCTGAGTCTGATAAAGTACTTCATGCTAATAATCTAAAGCATTCTAATCATCTACACTTTTTTTGAAAATCATAACACATGAATTTGAATAATTGTAATTTTTGATGTAATAAATTAGAAGTGGGTTAATTTTTACTACCCTTTGCAACAGTTTGAGAAGCAGAGTTAATTTTTGATCAGTAGAAAATTTTGTAGCATCTAAGATTACTGTCCATTATAAAACTAAACCACTAAAACGTCTGAGGAAAAGGTGTTCTTTTCTACGATTTCAAGTGTAGAATACAGGATAATTATTATCATAGGAGAAATAATTTCCACTGTGTAATTATTTCTTATTTCCTCATGCTTAGCTTGAGCAAAATGACCATGGTCATTATTAAGGTAATGTCCAAGCACTCTTGGCTGATTAACTTCAATCCTGACATACTTCCATGCAGCTATTTCACATTCATCTGTTTGGCAAAGGAATGGACAGCAGAGAGACTCAGTCCTGCTGATACTGACAGCTGTTTGTTGGGCTAAATGTACACAGGCTTCTTCTTTTGATTTTAGTCAGACACTTTGTTGTAGGGGTTGTGTGTGTGTGCAGAATGCCAGAAGCATTACATGAAATAGTGTGGTTTTTCCTGGCAGAAGACATCTCTTCTGTTCTCTCTAGCAGGGTGAAGTGACAGTCACTTCATGTGCAGCAGCCTGGCAGTTTCTGTCAAGCTCAGAGTACAAAGCCAGAGGATAAATCAAGGCACTGTTACAGCAGTGTGGCTGGACAACTGATGCTTTGTTAGGATGTTCATGCAGGGTTTCCACATATTTTTCCCTTCATTTAGGAATTCTGAAACCAGATACGTCCAATTTCAAGTGTCTCTGCCAGAGGATTTTTCCTGAAATCAAATCTGGACAGAATTTTCAAAATTGTGTGGAATGATGAAAAATTAAACCAGTCCAGTTTTCTTGTTGGGCATGTCTCAATCATCTCAGTACAGTTTGAACAGCTAGTTTCTTTATACCAAAGTACAAAAGACTCTCTTACTCTACAGTCTAATCGTTGAAATATATAACAACAGTTGCTATGAATGCACTTAAGATCCATGGCAGTTGCTTCCCATATTTTTCCACTTAAACCATATCTACTACAGTGCAGTTGCAAAAGTCTTCATTTCATTTCACATTTCATATTGCCTTTTCCATATCTGTATAACATTTGCAAAGGGAACGTTCAGCTAATTTCATCATGAATTGGGATTGCTAAAATAACTTCCTTACTTGGCCTTTGGAATTCTATAAAAATAAATACACTAACTGATCTGAGATTCCTTTGGCTATGTTAGTTTACTTAAAAGTGTTCCTTCCTTGCTACTTTTTACTGGCATCGTTTGGGAAGGCAAATGATAACCATGTGCACTAAATATTGAAATTCTGTCTCTTATATGTAGCATGTTCCACACTGCTTTTAAAGTCTTCAATTTCATGATTTTAATGTAATAAAAAAAATCTTCACTCTTAATATTTTATCTAGTCTGAGTGGAAACTTATGTCAGTCTAATGATTTTGTTGTAGGCATAAATGGAGAAGCAGTTTAATTTTGAAAATACTTAACCCTATTTTTCTTGATGTTGTCATTCAGAATAAGATTTATTGTAGTGTGCAGCTGGTATATTTACAGATATATGCAGTTAATCAGCAGACTGTGTATTTCAGTCTGCGTTTCCTCTGTTGAAAAATTTCCTTTCCAAATTTTAGCAAGTAACTTTACTAAAGAAAGGGTTGTTTGGGTCACCACTTAATAAAGTATTTGAACATTTAGGAGAGGAAATTAATGAGACTTAAATGTGTCCTTAAAACTAAATTCATGTATAACTGCATTACAAAGTACTCTAGAGCAGAAGGACTGAGGGAAATTATTTCTTTTAGAGATAATCCGTTCTTTCAAACTGACTTGCTCTTACCAGTTTGATTGTGTACATGGAAATTGATGATTCTGATACTTTATTTGACCTCATTGACATGGTATAATCAACTGGAATAGTACCAGATTGTGTGTCTAAGTTTTGAATTCCTGAGGCTGAATTTTCTACTGAAGTAAATTCCCTTGAGATGTTGCCTTGCAAAAATGTGTTGGAATAGAGATATAACATTCTCATCATGTACTGTAGAGCAAAGAATGAAAATCATGCTATAGCTTTCAAAGCTATTTAATGGACAGTTAGATCATTTCACAGACAATTTGACATATCAGTAAGTAGTTTCTGCTGTATTTTTCTATGCAGGTCAACTTCTATGTGAGGGTGAAAGCAATTTATACCCTTGGACACAGCGTATCTCTGATTGCTCTTACAACAGGAAGTATAATTCTTTGCCTTTTCAGGTATGTGTTTTTCATGAATAAATATTAACAATGACAAGACATCTTTAACTGTTTTCTGGTTGCTCAGCTATTTCGAAAATGCATTGAGTTTATACTTTTTGCAGTTAAACAGCTGACAGTAATGTAATGCTCACTAGATTTTTTGCTAGCACTGATCATATTAACAACTTTCAAAGCATTTTACAAATTTACAGGCATTACAGCCCATGCAAGAAAGAACAGTAATTTAGGAATGATTGCATAAAACATTTTCTATTTGGTTAATAAAATCAACACCTTGAATTGCTCTTGAGAATTAGTTGGATGCTGATCTCACCCCTGGACAAGAGTTCAGCCATGTTTTTTGCAGAAGCTTCTGAGTGGTTTCCAGGAGTACTGTAATCAAAGGCAATCTCTAATTTGTCCAGCTGGGGCTTTAAATCACAGAATCACCAAATCACTGAATTACCAAATTTGAAAGAGACCTCCAGGATCATCTACTCCCACCATCAACCCAGCACTGCCATAATCACCCCTAAACCATATCTTCAAGTGCTGCATCCAAACACCTTTTGAACACTTCCAAAAACAGTTGACTCCACTACCTCCCTGGCCAATTCATTCCAACACCTGACCACTCTTTCAGTGAAAAATTTTTTATCTAATATCTTATCTGAACCTCCCCTAATGCAACTAAAGACCATTTCCTTGCATCCTTTCATTTGAATCATGGCAGAAGGAGCCAACCCCCATCTTGCTACACCCTCCTTTCAGGTGGTTGTAGAGAATAATGAGGTCTCCCTTGAGCCTCCTCTTCTCCAGACAAAACAACCCCAGTTCCCTCAGGTTCTCTGCACAAGACGTTTTCTAGACCCTTCACCAGCTTCATTGCCCTTGTCTGGACACTCTCCAGCAGCACAATGTCCTTTTTGAAGTGAGTGGCCCAGAACAGAACACAGTGCTCGAGGTACAAGCCTCACAGGTTCCAAGCACAGTAGTGAAAGTATGGATAATTGTGCTGGGTCTGCAATATTTTTGTTAGGCAGTGCTAGGAAAGGCAGTACTGCCTGCTGCTTTTGCCTAATTTCTGTGACTTTTCTTACACTGAAGGCAATCTTCGACAAGTAAAATAACTTTTAAAATGGTCTTATCAGTATCTCAGTTTTTCTCTGTCTCTCCATCTTCATGCCTTTATGTATCACTTCCACCTGTCTAACAGAGTAGCCTCTATATTCTCCATTTTGAGCTTCACACAGCTTTTCTGCTCCACTTAGGACCAGGAAAGCCAAGAAAGTGCATCTCACAGTTTTGGTAGAAATAATATGTAGATAACAGCATGTTGTTTGTCAGACCCTCATTCCTCTCATGAAATATTCCTTTGGCTAGTTCTCTAAACCTTTCATTCTGCCATCAAATTTTCTCAATATCTAAATATTCAGAGACCATTCAGAGCAGATACATAACCCATAATTATGTTTGGAATACATTTTAGAAGAATGAATTCAGCCAGTCATGGTTATACTCCTTCTACCAGCAAATGCTCCAAGCAGATCCCAATGCAAATTACTGCAGTTTCAAAACTGTTAAAACCTAAAACCACATTTAATACAGAGAATCACAGATTTCTGAATGTCACCCATCACCAGAAGTCAGGTGTAACAGATCAAGCATTTACTCAAAACCTTCAACTATAATTTAAATATCCAAGTAGAGATATTTTTTTTTCAGTATTCCAGCTGAGTCAGGGAAAAGACAGACTTTATTTCAGGAGGCAATATATAATCTTCTAAGCCCCGCTTCAAGAAGAATCTTCCTCTGTTATTTGCAGGGAAAGATAGGGCTTCCCAACATAGAAAGTTGAATTAGGAATTAATTTCTGCCCACTAACTCCAAAATACTGGTTTGACAGCCTTGTATATATCCAACATTTATTATTTGAGCTACTAAGTGTGATTAATAGCTAATCATTTACAAGAGTTATTAAAAAAAACAGTTTCCTCCTATTTGCAGTTTGCATCTGTCTCTGCATTTCACAGAAACCTGTGATGCAATCACATAATAGTGGTATTTCAGCAAAGGGGGTCAATGGCCACAGCAGTCACTGTATTTTTGACAACTGTTTAAAATTCAACCTGGCATTATGTCCTTTGCCAAATTCAGGGCTAGCAAGACAGATCTGTTCTTTATTTCCATACACTCACTGTAACTATCCTTGCTTCAGTAGTTTCAGAAGGGATTATATATGTTTGGTAAAAATCATTACTGGAAGAATACTTGGAAATTGCACACTGCCATTACACCTGTTGCATCTTCATTTTTTTCACTGCTTATGCTTGCTAAAATGCCCTGGCTTCTGGGCTATTTCCAGGTGCAGCTCAAGGTGCTGGTTGCAACCACAAAAACCTCTTAGCAGTTTGGTTTGTAGGGATTTTCTATAAAAAGAATCTTTTAAATAGGAAAATCTTGAAGGGAGTGAGTGTATTTTAAGGGAAAAGACCTCAACTTAAAGCTTGCTTCCCCTGAGTACTCATTCACTTACTTGGAATATTTAATCTGTCATTTATTTGTAAGGCTTTCACATGGCTGCCAGACTAAAGAAGTTTTGCATTCATTGGATAGAAAGGATAGGTGATCAAATGTTCTGAATGCATTTTGAATTGCTCCTGCATACACCAACATCACAGGATCAAAAGTCACTATGTAGCAAAACAAATGAGCTAAATTAAAGAATGAAACCAGATGATAGGTGAGAGCACATCTGAAATATATTCAGGATAATCAAAGTTGTATTTTCAAGAAAAGCAGTGGAATGAGTGCACACACAGAAGGACACAATAACCTATGTTTATTGTCAGCTTATGTTAAAATGTGAGAGAAATACCACTGGGATCTTTTAGTCTGTGATACTAAACAGAAGTCAGAGATGAAAGAAAACAGCAAGGCAGCACTGACAAAATGACAGAAGAGGAAAGAGTATGCTTTAACTCAAGGCTCATATTGCTAAGAAGTGTCCACAGAGCAATAGAAGTTTGTTCAACAGTTTCTGCATCGTAATCTAAAATGCTTGTTTTTAAATCTCTTTTTAGAAAACTTCATTGTACTCGGAACTACATTCATCTGAACCTGTTCCTCTCTTTCATTCTAAGAGCAATCTCTGTTTTAGTCAAGGATGATATTCTTTATTCCAGCTCCAACACAGCTCACTGTCCAGAGGATCAAACCTCATGGGTAATAAACCTCATTTGCTACCTGGTGTAACACTATTTTGTCAGTGAATTTTCCTCCCTGATCCTTTTAAATATTTAGGAGTACCAAGATTTCAGTGCAGACAATTCTGAAGAGAATATAATGACTGGGAGAATGGTGTGTTAGACGTATCCAGATAAAGGCTGCAGCACAAGTAGGAGACTTTAATATTGTTTGCATGTCCATGAAGGACAGCTTGTCATCAGCCATGGTGTTTATGTATCTGATAATGACAAATCATAACCAGACACAGCTCAGAATAAATATGGCCACTGCATTCATCAGCTGAGAGCTGAAGACAAACAGAAGTGCTGTCAGCTGGGAATGATTAAAGGCAGCTGCTCTGGAAATGTTCCAGCAGCTTTATCAGGGGTCCAGGAGTTGGACAGGTATCAGTGGAGGGTGGGAAATAACTCAGGAAATTAAATATTTGCAGGAGGTGTCTTCATTAACTCCTCTGTACTTCTGGGCTATGACAGAACTGATATATCTGTATTCTTGGCAAGCAAATATGTTTACTGCATTTCCATGCACAGGGTTTAAAATAATCTCAAGTCTTGCTGTTAAAAGACTGACCTCTATATGATATGCCTTGTTTTTTCAGTCAACAATCCCTTCTAATTTTAATTGACTACAGTGTAAGCTTGTGGGAAAAAAAATGGAAGATATTTTTGTCTTGATGAAATAATATTGTCCCAAAACATGAAGTTCATAGCAGTGACTACCAAACTCTATATAAGAATTCATAATCTGGGATATTTCTAATGGAGAAAAGCAGGAACTGAGTTAGTGGACCCCAGTTAGGCACAGTAGAGAGTAGACAGATTGCCAGGGCTACTCAGAAGTTCTTAGTCCTTGAAAGACTGTTCAGTGGACTCTCAAAATACTACTTAGTTTCTGCAATTTCATTTATTCTCACGTTATTCTTGGCTACAAAGCCTTATACTTTCCTATTTAAATATGTAAGATTTTGTGGACTGCTGGCTAATTTCTGTTCCATTGTATATAGGATGATCTGGTACCAGCCTGACAAGGCTGTTCTGTCTTGCATTGGCTTGGTGCTGCCTTTCACAAGTAACAGCACACGGGGTTTGCCCCTTTTGTCACGTGTGTGTGATGTTCCACAGTTCTGCTGCACTCACAGAGGTCTAAAACACACAGTTCATAAGGCTCTATAAGTAGGTCCTGGCTCTGGATTACATGGAGAATTAATTTTGGCTAACTTTGCTGATAGATACCTTCACCATTCAGCATCTGCAAATAGAGATGATATAGGAGGAAGAGAAAATACTTTGATGCAGGGTTCTGGTATGTAAACTGAGAATGTAATACAAGGGAGTACTGGAATTTATAAAGGATTACAAAATTGTCACTGCTGATCTGATTGTAAGTAGTCCAAAGCATAAAAGCAAATTTAAGCTTGCTTGAAAAGTTCAACTTTTCACAAATTTTGAAGGACTTAATTTTATCCATCTTACATTTTTCTGGCCCATTGCTGATCTGCAGTGGATATTCCAAAGTTCAGAGGTAAGATCAGTCTTACCGAAGTTAGCCAGCTTTCAAACTTTGGTTGTAGGCAGCTAAAATCAGGTGAAATAAATTCTAGCCTTTGGACTCTCCCTTAGTTTTCTGTATATGCATCTACACAGGCATGAATGTTACTTGGGATGCAATGAGGTATTTGGTACATCATAGGGAACTGATGGATACAAAGAAGTATCCCTGAGGAGGTCTGTGCCCTTCTGGCTTAGCAGCTGGTGACTGCATCTCTATTCTTAATAAACATCTATATTTAGAGAGAGGAATCAATCACTGAAAGTGAGTAATTTACCTGCTTAGGTATGTGGTGTACTTGGAATTTTAACAGAAAAATGCAGGTATGGAGGGTATTTAAAATGAAATAAAGCTAGCAGAAACTAGAGATTTTATTTGGCTCAGTTTGTTTAGTCTGTTATATTCACCATATCATCACATTTCTCAGCACATTCTCAGTCCATATGAACATTTTCATATTCAATTCTCACATCCCAGATTCCTGCTGGGAAGTACCAAAGTAGCAGCAGCCAGCAC
Source organism: Parus major (assembly GCF_001522545.3). Classification (NCBI taxonomy): domain Eukaryota; kingdom Metazoa; phylum Chordata; class Aves; order Passeriformes; family Paridae; genus Parus; species Parus major. The sequence goes on along the minus strand of NC_031769.1, from coordinate 9,448,414 downwards.
CGTGGAACATCAGCAGCACAGACATCTGAAAATTAATTCTGCAGAGCACCACACAGGCTATAAGTATCATTTTTTGATACATGTCTATGTGTTTAGTTAACTAAGAAACTCTAAAACATTTTCTAAAGGGAAAACATTATTTTTAACAGTCCAGCCAACCTTTTCTTCTAAGTCCACTTAGTCATCACATAAACTTCTATTTTTCACTCAGTTTCACATTTGACTTTGAAAAAATCATAAAGTAGTTTCTTTGTTAATTTTTACTGTGTTAGGAAGCCATGTGAAGTTTTAATACATTTATTAGACTCCTAGTAGGTGATAATTTAATTTTATAGCCATTCATTAACAAACTGTTGCAAAATGTGCATTTATTGAAAACCACCATATTTTTCTATATTTATCCTCTGAGTTTTTCAAAATTTCTGAGTGAATTTGCAATGAGAGCCATCTAAATAAATGTAATAATTCACTTTCTTTTCATATACACAGTAACATTTACAATATCACATTTACTTGACTGAAGATAAAAATTTCTACTGGATCTGGTTTATTGATATTACAAAGACAGCTGAGATTTTTGTCTGTAGTAATAAAAATAACATGGCATCCTTCCTGCAACAAATTTGATCCTTCTTCTCGTATTTCAGGTGGGCTGCAAGGCAATTCTGGTGTTTTTTCAGTATGGTGTTATGGCAAACTTTTACTGGCTCTTAGTGGAAGGACTTTACCTCCATATCCTCCTTGTGCTAATATTCTCCCCCAACAGACACTTCACAATCTACCTGCTGATAGGATGGGGTAAGAACTTCCACATCTTTCCAGTAATGCTCTTTTTTCCATGTGTGTGTGTTGGCCAGGTTCAGTATTTCACACTAAGGTAGCTGAGCTGTCTCTGGTGGTGATTCCTCAGACTCACAGGTTCCTCAGCTCAGCTCCAGCACAGGTTACTGTAGCTGGGGAAAGAGCAGGCACAAAACTGCTGCAGCATCACTGCTGGCTTGATCCCTGGCATGGCTTTCACCTGTGCCATCTGCACCACACCCAGGGATTGCCCTGGTGCAAGGACTGCCACTGCAAAACATATGATTCAGGCATCCTAATTTGTGAGGAAAATTAAAGTTTAGCTGCACAGCCATGAGCTATACTATGCAATTTTCCTTTTTGAAAAGCCCAATAATACTGTCCATCTGGTTTTAAATACATTTAAATAATGTATTTAAAAGGAATTTAAATAATTCCTTTCATTTACAGAAGGTATGATGGTATTTATATGGAACACTTTAATACTTCCAGTAATAGGTTGTCATAAAACAATTGGGTGTTGCTGGGAAATGGGAATAAACCAGTGTGTGGACAAGGTTCCTTATGAAATGATTTATGCTCGTATTTTATATTGCAGTCCTTGGAGGTGCATTGGGAATGCATAACTTGTATCTATTTCCCTGTAAGTCACTCTGACACCTTGCAAGACACCTAAGAAAGGCAGTTTTTTGTGTACTAGTAACTATGACTACATTTTTATGAGAAATAAATTCACTTCCCTGCAGTCTTTGTTTGTATTTGTACTACATTGCTGATATATACATGTAATCATGTAGCTCATCAGACGGGCTTCTCCCTCCATTCACTGAACTTTACTATATGTTTTTGGGGGATAACTGCTTACTAGAAGGCTGAATTTTAATTTATTTTTTTTATTTTATTTTTTTTCTCCTGTGGCCTTGCATTTTTGTGATCATTCTCTAAAGCTCTTTGGCATTTTTCAGGAATTCCTACAATATTCATTATTACGTGGACAGTGACACGGATCGTTCTAGAGGACACTGGGTGAGTGTGTGTGGGAGGGAAAGCTTGAAGCCCCCAATGCCTGTGCAGTCCTTGCCTTGGATGTGGGGTCACTCCCACAAAGGTGGTTTGCTGCTCTGCAGGGGACAAGCACAGAAGTCAAATTTCCAAGATGGCAATAAAAGAACAGGTATTTGGGAGCTGTTCAGCTGTTGTTTGTGCTCGATGTTTATTTGAAAAACTCAGAGGGCAAGAGAGAGCAGAGATAGGATATACCATTACTCCTTCCACCCACATCTAGAGCTATCTGCTTGGGAAGTCAATGTTTAAAACAGCAGAGGGGTCCTTGGGTTCAGTGCTGCCACACGTGCAGGAAGGCACTGGGCATCCTCATTTGCTAACTAGCAGCTCAGAAGATTGAAGTGTAGATAACTTTGGGTACATAAAAATTGCATTCCCAGAAGTGAAGTGATGTAAGAGTATGACAGATGCATGTAGCCAGGTAAAGCTAAAGCTAACTAGAGCTAAGCCTGGCTCCTGGCATGAAAAGGGGATCTGAGAAAAGAATTTTGTAGGAAGATCAGATTTGATCATGCTGCTCCCAAGGAATGAGAGAAAATTCCTAACTAGTGGACAAACAGTTTGAACAGTACTGTTTTGTCCAACTAGCTATTATTTTTCAATTTATTTTGTAATTAAACTGAAAAATCACGTCCTGTGTAATTTCAAGGCTTTCTTTACAAGATCTCTAACATGTAAACCAAAGGCAAATTCCTTTTTCCTCTGTCATTATGATTACAGAGGAAGTCTGAAGGGTAATTAATCTTTAATCTGACTAACCTTTCAAAGCACTTAGAGTGTTTGGATCAAAAGTGTTGAGCCCATGGTGAAAATTAAATATTTAATTTTTCAGACAGAGTTTCAAGTTCACATTTTCACAAACAAGTTCCAGGCATCTATAACCTAAATATCCCACAAGAAATTGTGTAATTTCAATTGCACCTGTCAGTTTCTTTAGATCTTCCTGCTACCCAGAGGTGAATGTTAAGTGCACACTGAAAAAGTATCCTTGCACGAGGCAAAACTAAGCTTGGTTTCCACTAAGGTCAACATCTCCCATGGTATCTAATGGTACAGACCAGGGTGCTTGATGTTTTAGCTGATTTCATAGAATCATAGAATGGATTGGGTTGCGAGGGATCTTCAAGATCACTTAGTTCCAGCCCTCCTTATCATGGGCAGTGATGCCAGACTATAGACCAGGGTACTCAGAGCCCCATCCAGTCTGATCTTGAGCACTTTCAGGGATGGGGCATCCACATCTTCTCTGTGCAGCCTGTGCCAGGGCCTCATCACCCTCGGGGTAATGCACTGGTGAGGCCACAGCCTGAGACCTGTGTCCAGTTCTGGACAGGAAAGACACTGAGGTGCTGGAATGTGAAGGACAACAGAGCTGGTGAAGGGTCTGAAGCACAAGTCTGGTGAGGAGCAGCTGAAGGAGCTGGGAATGTTTAGTCGGAAGAAAAGGAGGCTCGGGGGGACCTCATCACTCCCCACAGCTGCCTGCACAGAGGTTGTAGCCAGGTGGGGGTTGGTCTCTTTTCACAGGCAAGCAATGACAGGACAAGAGGAAATGACCTCAATCTGTGCCAGGGGAGGTTCATCTCCAGTTTGGACATTGGGAAGAATTTCTTCACTGAAGGGGCTGTAAAGCATTGGAATGGGCTGCCCACAGGGGTGGCGGAGTCAGCTTTCTGGAGGTGTTCAAGAAATGACTGCATGTGGCACTCAGTGCCATGTTCTAGTGGTGCTTGGTCAAAGGTTGGACTCAATGATCGCAGAGGTCTTCTCCAACATGAATGATTCTGTGACTTTATGAGTAAAGAATTTTTTCCTAACATCTAAATCTCTTTCATTTTTAAACCATTCTCCCTTGTCCTATCACTACATGCCCTGGCAAAATGTCATTTTCTCTCTATTTTATAAGCCCCCTTTAAGTGCTGAAAGGTCACAATGATTTTTCCATGGAGCCTTGTATTCTCCAGGCTGAACAACCCCAATGCTCTCAGTCTGTCTTTGTAGGAGAGGTACTTCAGCCCTCTGATCACCTTTGGGGTCCCCTCTGGACCTGTTCTAACAGATCTACATCTTCCTAATGTGGAGGACTCCACAATTGGACACAGTACTCCTGGTGGGGAAATCAAGTATGCATATTAAAACAAAGGAAATAAAATTAATAGCAGGAAATGACTGACTGCCAAATTCTAAGCTAGAGCAGGCATTATTTTAGTGTGCTTTGACTTGTTTATGAGAAATACTACTCCTCATAGGTCTTGCTTGCCAGATGATATTAATGTCAACATGATTTTCCCTCTTTTTTTTTATAGTTGCTGGGATACAAATGAGCATGGTGGTCCCTGGTGGGTTATACGAATACCAATTTTAATTTCTATTATAGTAAGTAAAACTTATTATACAACTAAAAATTTGAAGCATGAATTATAGATCTGTTCAGCATTGTGCAGTGCATGTAGCCATTATTCTTTACTGCTAGTTACAGTTAGGCATGAATTCTGTTTTAATGAGAAGAAATTGTGCTGCAGGAGAAATGTTAAACAGATGCCAAGGCCATTAAAATTTGTTGCCTTCAAAATTTATCTGCCTCCTATTAAATGAGCAGTTGCTTTTATTTGTGTGTTGTTCTTTCTTTAACATCTCTCCTATTTATGAGGCTGGAGGAAGGAAAAATGTAATTATACTTTTCAATGAACTGCAGATTTGATTTTGTGTGTAAATAGATAGTCCTGCAATTTAGAATCTGATATTAGTCATAAAAAAGTGTGGCAGTGTATATCTTTCGTTAATTGGTAGCCTACTGAAATATATATTGGACATGAAATATTTGCAAAATTATACCATTTGAGAAGTTTCACAGGGCTTTTCCTGTTTAGAACTCATCAGAATTACTGGAGTAGTGTAATAATATTCCTGTTCACTGTAATGATTGTATAATTAACTTTGGGCATAATATACTGTGGTTAAATGTCCATTTCTGAAAATAGAGAATAAATTAATTTATTTTAGATATATTTGTTTAATTTTTAATTGTAGGCAGAAAATCTAGGGCGTTATTAGGTTACACAAGATTTCAGGAGTTTGCATTATGCTTGGGCTTGCCTTTCAATCTGTGCCTGCTGAAAATCATTTTGGGAGAAATTTATGTCATCGCCATTAGAGTGAATTCTGCTGTTTGAAGAGAAAGAAGAGTTGGCCATATGTGTGAAAATGACAAAAAGTTAGGCCTCAAAGATGTGTTATGGTATGAAGAAATGAGCATGCGACGGAACTACAGCATGAAGGGAATACTTGGACCTCAAAGGAGCTGGGGAATGGGGAACAATCCAGAGTGAAGAAAATATGTTGGAAGATAAAAGCAAAACAAACCACCTGGTGTTTACAGGAAAGTCTGTTCTCTGGATGCTCGGCTTGAACAGCCATCTGAGACCTCATGTGCCAGAAAGCTCCTCCAAAGCAGTCCTAGACCTGGAAGTGGGAGTTATCCCGGGGCACACTGGCAGAGCTGAACTGCAGCTGGATCCCAGTGAAGACTGGGAGGAGAGTTGTGATTTAAACAAATGGAGTACTGGTCAGGCAGCAGAGTTTGATCTATCCAGCAGTATCGTGAGAGCAAGTTCTGATACCATTTTGCACAGTGGGAATGGCTTCAGATAATTCAGTGTGTCAGAATTGTCCCTGGCATTTCCTCCTGAGGATTTTGGCTTGTGAGAAGTCATTTGGCAGACGTTCACACTTCATGCTGTACACACTTCAGAGTTACTCAGTTGGATGTTCCAAATGAATGTGCTGTTACCCCGGTTCTCTCCTTGTCCACTAATACGGGCTCCAGTGCATATGGCAAGTTAATATCCCCTGCTGTGTGCACTCAGCTGCATTAATTTTGCAGATAAAATCTGCAATAACAGATTTCTGTCTGTTACCTCTATAGATAAGCCTCTAAGTAATCATCTTTCTGAAAAAATGTATGTTAAGTCCAGCAAAAGCCTATATTTCATTTTATTTCATCCCTGTCATTTCAAACAAAATGTTAGAAACAGAGGGACATGCAGTTGCTATGACCGTGGTTTATTTATTAGAATCCAAAATTCTATGGGCTGTGTTATAGAAGACAGAGAAATTAATTGAACTTGAAAGCTCAGAGCCAAATTTTTAGTAGAAAGAAGACTTCCACCAATACATGAAGAAAGAGATTCATAGCAGTGAGACAGGCATGCCTGGTTAGGTACCTCACCTCCAGATTTTGGGCCTTAGGATGGGGTTAGTTTAAAACAACCAGTTTCTCATTTTCACCGAGATATAATTTTTCTCTAGATTAATTTATTCTAAGATGTGTTCCTTTGATGCAGCTTGGAGTTGCAGTTTTTAGCATACATTGTTCCTCTGAAGGTGTGGATTCCAACTGTTCCCTTACTTCAGTAAGGACATGCTGTATTTAGTGGGCAGCTTTCTAGACCACTCAAAAAAATCCTGCACCAGAAGGGATGGTGACCAGAGGAAGCAGAAAGTCAATGCAGAAGAAATAATGGGAGTGAGATTTAGGATATACTGAGTTTTATACTTCAGTTTTCTAGACTGATTAGGTACTGATCATAATGATTTTTTTCTGCAAGTGCCTTCCTATAAAGTAGAATATGAAGTAAAATACAAAATAAAATAATGCTATTGTACTGTCTTTAGAAGGCTGTTGTGAGAATTAGGCTGCAGGGGTTCAGATGATCTCCAGAGGTCCCTTCCAGCCCCAGCTATTCTGTGATTCATTCGTAATGTCAGCATCAATATCCAAGACAGTGAGGTACTTGTGAGAGGCCCCTTTTGTGCTTGATTGGAGTAGACAATCAGCTGTGCAACAATCTTCTCTAACCCTAATGCAGACAGAAAATACTGAAAGTTGAGGTGAGGAGCAAGGGAGGGTCAAAACTGCCTCTGGGCTTCTAGTTACAAATCCACATGACAATTTAGGATGGTGCTTGTTTGCAGAAAATCACATCCAGTGTACCATCCTGCTGGGAAACCTGCCTTCAGCTGAAGTAGTAGAAGGAGGATATTTCTGAAAACTGGGGCTTTTGAAGACTTTTGCCAGCCAGAGCAGGACTGGTGGGCATGAAGTGGTTGCTGGTGCTGCAGAACACAGCAGGTTTGGCCCTGCAGAGCTGAGGGGTTCTGGAGGGAGGTGCACGACTCCCACGCTGACTTGACAGGCATTTCTTTATGCTGCATACTGAGCGGAGAATTCAGAAATCACCATTATATTTGTTTTCTTTGCAGGTGAATTTTATACTTTTCATAAGCATTATAAGAATCTTGCTGCAGAAGTTAAGATCTCCAGATGTCGGAGGAAATGACCAGTCACAGTACAAGTGAGTCATACTTTTGGATATTATAGACAGAACCAAAATAATCTCTTTATTTCATCTGCTGAAAACCAACAACTGCTGTCTTACTGTAATTATATTTAATTTGGAACTACTTTTAGATATAGTTTAATAAATACAACTATGCTGAAATGGAGATAAATATATTTTTATCAAAACTAAATTAAATTTTAAAAATGTTTAATTTCAGAAAGATCAACAAGCTATTCTAGAATTTGAGTTTAATCTATGAACGAATATGTTGATACAAAATATATGGAGAGTAATATATTTCTTTTGATATATATATGTGTCATTTGGACATAAGAAAAATTTCAAAGTCAAAACATTTTCCCTCAACCTCCTTCAAAACTTTTTTTTAAATTTTAAAAATACTTAAATATGTTTTAAGAGATGGAAAGGACTTACATTGTTAGCAAAAATTTAAAAATTACATATAATGTTTTAATTTAAATGTTTAATGTTTAAATGTTTTAAAATTTAATGTTTCCTTTTCTAGAGGAAAGCAGTTGTTTCTGACTTAAATCAACTTCATTTCTGTTCAGACTTTCTTCTTTTGTGTCTTGGTTTGAACATCAAGTCCTAAAATGACTCTTTGTTTCCACAGCTTTAAAATCAAGGGATATTGGGGCACAATTCAAATGCATTGCTAGAATTCTTTTGTTGCAATACCTGCTATTGTTGTTAATTATAAGAGCTGCTGGATATGTAATTACCTGCAATCAAGATTCTGTTGTAATAAGTCTTATTTGAAAGCCCAGACACAGACTCTGACAGTTCAGGGTGTCAATATGATACTTCAGTGACAAAACCTAACATGAGCACTGAAAATCCAAAGCTGTTGCAAGTGGCCTTTGAAAATGTGCTCCTGGATAACAACTTTCCTTCATTTAAAAAATACTGAATTCCTGTTCTAAGAATATTGTTAAAGCCAAGAGAAGCAGGACCTTATGTGTTTTGTGGACAATGTGACATGTTTGATGCAAAAAGTGAAATATTCTGATGTGCCACAGAAAAGTTGACACAACTGGACTGACAAGCACATTGTTTTAAAGAGCTACAAGGGTCCTGTTTTTGTGTTTGCTAATTCAACTAAACATGTGGGAGAGCTTATTCAATCTAGATGAAGTTGTGCAGTTGCCACATTATTATGTAGCACAATGGCCAACCTCTAGGCAGGAAATCCCCTCAAGTTTACTTCTTGTGACATGAAGTTTTCTTTGCTTCCATGTGATATTTACTTTTTGAAAATTAGGCATTCCCTTAATTTCAGTCTCACCATTTTCCACAGTTTACTGTAGCACTTTATAATATGAAATATTCATATTAATAGCAACCTTGTCCTTCCTTACTCAGCCCTGTAAATTCTTCGCTTTTAGCATTTGATTGCCTGATTAAGTTTGCATTTCTGGTCTTTAGCTGATACCCATGGGAAAGTAGATTAACCTCAAGAAACTGCATTTACAGACCACATTAAAAGATCTGGGAGGCTTGGTATAAAACTGCAAATGCACTTTCTAAAATGCAGAGAAGAATAAGGCCTTTTTTGTTTGTCTCTTTTACTAAAATGTAAGTGCAGTATAGAGAAAGTAGCATCAACTAGACAAAAATTACAAAGCCAAGCATGGAGTGAAAGTGAAATATGAATCTAAAATGAATAATACTCACACAAGTCACCATTTTTCTTCCCTTCCTCAGAACCTGCTTGTATCTGGTTCCATCCTTTTTGTTGTTCATTTTACTTTTGTAGTGGATAAGTCTAATTTCAAGTAAAATCAGTTTTCCATTTCACTTGGGAAATCAGGAAATTTGCTGCCAGTGTCGTCTCCTCCAGTTGTAAATGAATTTCTTCTATTAAAGAATCCCTACTTTTCCTGCTTCTGGAATCATCTTTAGATGTGAGGGGTTTACTGTTCTTGAGAAGCTTTGCTGTCAGAAATTATTATTTCCACATAAACAGATGCAGCCCCTGGGACATTATGAACAAAGCAAGGCCATGAAAACTGACTGAATAAATAAAATTTGTTGAAACACCTTAACTTCTGTGTTAAAATGGGTGAATTCACAACAGTATCCTTTCATTGTTGAATCAAGACATTGATGAATTATGGAACTCAGCATTATAACTTCTCAAATTTTATCTGATACCAGGCATCCAAAATTGTGCATAACTTGCCCTGTATGATATACAGAACTGATGTTATTAGAGTGAAATAAATGTCAGATAAGCTAAAAGTAGCAATTTATCATTCCAGTAGTTTCACAAGCTGTTTGTCAGAGCAGTTCTGCTTAGAAATTTAAAGTTCTCTTTCCTTAACTTTAGTAGTGTCTTCTGCTAAATTGTGTTCTGTAATTGACAACATTGAAAATTATTTTATGGTGTATGCTTAATACCATCAGTAAAGCTATGAAGTTTTAGTATTTGGAGCTCATGAAAGTCTCACAAGTGAGACGATTCTGGATTACATTTCCTAGGTACTGTTTGCATACTGTGCATGTGCAATGTACAGAATAACCATACAGTTACACATTCATCTCAGTCAAACAAGAGCTCATCATTAAATTTCAGCTTTTTGTCTTTCCTTTTCCCAGGAGACTTGCAAAATCCACTTTGTTGCTTATTCCATTATTTGGAGTTCACTACACTGTGTTTGCTCTATTTCCTGACCGCAGTTCCAACAATTATAAAATAATCTTTGAGTTGTGTTTGGGATCTTTTCAGGTAAATTTTAAGTTTTTTTATTCAAAAGAAGTTTTATTGACCTAAGTGAGTGCCGCCTACTAACTAAGGAATATTGTCTCTTTCCAGGGGTTGATTGTTGCAGTCCTGTATTGTTTTTTGAACAGTGAAGTAAGTCTCACCTTTCCTACTGAGAATGTTAAATATTGGTTTTAGTAAATGTGTAAGTGCCCCTGTAATTCTGTTTTGATACACGAAACTCTTTTAGAAGATGTCTGCATTCCTATTAGTGGAATATATTTGCAACAGTTTTTATACAACAGGAGAAATCAGTGTAGTTGGGTGAAGAGCTTTAAGAGCTGTTTAAAATCTAGTTCCTTTCAAACTGAGGTGTTAGTGTCAATTTTTCATGATCTAGTCTAGCTCTGTTAGAAACAATGTGTGAGTGAGGTGCAGCAAGCCTGACAATTTATCCAGAACTTGAAATACCATTTAGTCAGTATTTAAGGGTGATGTTCTGTCAGTATCTAAACCTCAGAACAGCAACAGATTTTCAGAAGTGCTCAGCATGTCATAGTTTTCATAGTCTCAACTGAGAAAGATGCAAGGAATTCCTTTTGATTTCAGCCACCATGCAGTGTCTGACAGAAGGAATCTGTGTGAAGAAGACACCTGCCTGCACAGACAATTAACATACAGCTCTCCTGAGTGCTGTTCTGGTCTTTGATACTCAGGAGATGACTGATTTTGGGCTAATCATTTGATTCTATTCCTTAAGTACATCAGATAAATGGCTCGATGCCAAAATTAATGTTGCAGCATAAATGATACAAAATTTTGGAAGTGACCTTAGGGCATCTCTTCACAGACAGGGTAGACAGTCTTTGCTTCAGCTATGTGACCTTTGTAAAAACTGACTGGATACTCTAGAGGGAAGGGATGCCATCCAGAGGGAAGGGTTGCCATCCAGAGGGAAGGGATGCCATCCAGAGGGAAGGGATGCCATCCAGAGGGAAGGGATGCCATCCAGAGGGAAGGGATGCCATCCAGAGGGACCTGACAGGCTTGTGGAGAGGGGGGAAAGAACCTCAAGAGGTTCAACAGGGCAGAGTTCAAGGTCCTGCACCTGGTTCTGTGCAGTGCTGACTGAGGGATGAGCTGGTAACTTGTAGCCCAAAAAGCCAACTCTATTCAGCATTAAAAGAAGCAAGGCCAGCAGGTCAAGAGAGGTGAATGGTCACCAGTACAAGACATGGACCTGGTCTGTAAAATTTACCAGAAGACTGCAAAAATTACCAGAAGGCTGGAACACCTCTCCTATGAAGACAGGCTGGAGGAGTAGGGATTGCTCAGCCTGGAAAGAAGGATAAGGGGAGTCTTCATAGCACCTGAGAGTACATAAATGGGGGGTCATGAGGAAGATGGCATGAAACTTCTTAGCAGGGTCTGTAGTGTCAGGACACTTTTAAACTGATATGTGGTAGATTTAGGAAGGAAAATATCTTTTCTGTGAGGGTGGTGGAGACACTGTAGCAGGTGCTCAGAGGAGCTGTGGAAGCCCTGTTCCAAGGCCAGGCTGGATGGTGCTCTGAGACTGGTGGAAGGTGTCCCTGCCCACAGAAGGGGGTAGAACTACATAATCTTTAAAGGTTTGTAAAAATCCAAACCATTCAGTGATTCTGTTCCTAGAGATCCCCATGTGACAGCCAATAGACTGTGTGGAAAAGTTCCTCACATAAAAGAAAATTTTCAGCTCATATTGTGCATTTCCTTTTAAACACAGGTGCAGGGGGAGCTGAAAAGAAAGTGGCGGAGTTTGTGCTGGAAGCAGACAGCGGGCAGAGATTACAGACTCCACAGCTCGTCCATTTCTAGAAATGGATCAGAAAGTGTTTCCCAACTCCACCGGAATTCAAGAGCTCATTCATTTATGCAGACAGAGACCACCATGATATAAATGAGCTAGGTCCCCCCCAAACATGAAAAACTGTGGATATATCATTCATTATACAGCTTGATGTGATATTTTATGAAATGTACAGTTTAGTGCTTTGCTTTTCTACATGTTGGTATTTGGGGAATTGGTTTGTGCAGCCAAGCTGTTAATAGCAGAGAAGCCTGTCCCATGGATGCTTTCTGTTTTGTTCAAATGGTATTCATATTAATTCTGATGTTCTCTTGCAGTTTACTGTCTGTAACAATTCAAAAACTCATTTTCCATAAAGGTCGCTTTACCTTCCAAAATGGCTACAAGATCCATGCATGGTATCCTGCTCAATGCAGACTTCTTTGGCACAAGTAAGGGTTAAGATGGGAAGCAAGAAAATTTCTTACACTTTATTTATACTTAAGGAAACATTGCCTTAAGGGTTAGGAAATTATTTTCTAATTATGGAAAATAAGATTTAAAAAAAAAATCTAAGGCTATAATTAACCACACTGGGAATTCAGTGTGCTAATCCAGGAAATCATGAACATGATTTACACAGGAGGAAAAAGGTAGTACTTCTAGGCTAATGGTATAAATTTCAGAGATTACTTTCTACAGAGTTTGATTTCAATCCTGTTGTCACTTTCAAAAGTGCCTAGTTTAATATTTGAGTGCAGAGTGTAGGGCCACCTTTACAGTCCATACAGAAAGAACTGCTATATTACTTTTGAATTTAGTAGTTCTCAGTTGTTCTCCCCTGTTTAAAGTCAGATTTGTGACTTTCGTGAAGGAATTTTCTGAAGAGGTATATTTTATTTTGTAAAGCAGCCTGGCATAGGATAAACAGTCTTGAATAGCACATTACACACTGAAAATACCATTTTTTTGCAATATTATCATTGAAATCTGTCTCTTGGAACTACATATTTGACTACAAAAGACAAAGAATAGTGCAGTGAAGTTACAACTCACATTTAATGAAAAATGTAAATTCTTTTACATTTATTCAGTTCCATATATATCTGAAATTATTTAAAATATATGACCCCCAGGAAAAAAAACAACAAACAAACAGAATCCCTAAAACTTACCGTAAAAGGCATAAAGAAGGCATTTTCAGCAATGCCAAGCCTCTTATGTTGCCACATTTACAAAAAAAAAGGCAGAGAACTGACAGTCTTATTAAAAAGTATACAACATTTCCGCTCTTTAACAGAAATAAATGCAGTGATATTTTCTTCCCATGCCAACATTTAACCATGTCCACCCTACATTACAGGTTGGAATGATTTGTATTTGCATGAGTACCTCCATACAAACCATTGCCCTCATATTTCAGACAGATTTTATGGAGCCAGCAGAATCCAAGGTCCCTACTCTTGTCAGATACAGGGAAGAACAGCAGCAAGGGCATCTCTTGGCAGGCATATTTGTGCATTCTTGAAAATATTACCAGCACGGGGAAAGGACTGAGCAGCTGTCAAAGTGTCCCTGCAATTCTTGATCTGATTTAATCCAGCCATTTATCAGTCAAACACAATTTGTTTTAACAGGATTGTCATGGAGTCACAAAAAGTTTTGTCAGACCAAAGATAGAAAGGGCCCCATGGTTCACTGCTACAGAATGTGGTGAATGTTACATGACACCAGTAGGTATCATTTGAGTTAAATAACAACCACTCAAAGAATTGTTACTTACAAAAACTGAATTTAAATAAGCTATTGGTCACTTCCAGACCATTCATAATGTTTTCTTCTTGGCAAAGTAATTATGAGATTCTGGATGAAAGTAGGCTGACCAAGGACATTCCCATGGGGTCTAAAGATGTCCCCTTACACATGTATTTAAACTAAATATATTCCCAAATACTTTAGACTAAGGAAGCTGCTAAAATTTAGTATGTTTCCTGGATCTCTGGAAAAACTTATCACAAGCTCTTAACTGCAAATATATGAAGACCCACTGGAGCTTTGGGAGCTGCTCTTACACTTAAATTAAACACATCTGCACAAATTAGGATTCTTTGTCTGCAGTGGAATTGGGACTGCTCAGTTCCCTGAGATGTGATGTGCAGGATGTTCTTTTTTCCCCTTAATTTCTAGGGTAGAAAGGCACATGTGACAAGCATTCAAGTGTGCTCATCTTTTTGCTCAAATGAGGTTATGTGAGCAAGTTGACACACAGACAGAATGATAGCACAGAAATAGATGTTTCAGGCAGTCATTTCCATCAGTCTGCTCTGCATGATGCATCACCAATTATATGTGTTTATAACACATTGTATCTTAGAGAAAACTGTCTTTGTTCTAATTAGGTGAGCATGGAAAAAATCTGCATTTTAATTATTTCTGGGTTATAAAAAAGAAAACCCCAAATAAGAAAATACATTTTATGCTGCAACAAACCAGCATTGTTTCCTTTAACAGGGTGCAGATGCGTTTGGGCTTGATTCTACTTTTCATGTAGGGTGAAATGCCACATGAGAAGTTTACAGTGGGAGAACATAGGGGTATCACTAATTTGTAAAGGACAATGTGGTCATGGAAAGAATGGCACACAGGAGAGAGAGGTGCTGTATATATTTCTTTCAACCCAGTCAAAAGTACAGTACTTTGGAGAACCTCATCATTATATTAATAATGTAAATGCAGATAATCTAAATACTGTTTTATGAGACAGTTTAACTTGATAATGCTTTGTACAAGCAGTAAACACACAGAGGGCACTGTGCTCACTCATTTTTATTCCCAGAAAATTTCTGATTTCCAAATAATTTTATGCAAAGTTACAGCTTCAACCCTATACACCAGTTTGACTTTCAGCTGCCTTTTCATGAACAGATACACATAATAAAAAATGTCTGTAAAAGATGCATAAAATTCGACAAATATAGAACTCAATCAGTGGTTTTCATCTTTACAACACCGAAAACAAGGCAGCTTCTCATGGCTTTGTCTTTCATTGCATTTTGCTGAGGAGTATGGGATTAAATGCTCTTGTTCTGTGCTGTGGTGACTCTAAAGAGTCAAAAGTACAATGCAATGAAACATCATTTGGCCTTCTGTCATCCCTAATCCTAGTTCTCACTCAGTCCTAGCAGCATCAGGGGAGGAAGTAGAGGCTGCAAGACAAGTGTAACTTTTCCCTACACCTCCCTTTCTTCATTCCTTTACTGCCTCTTTACCTTTGGTTGCATCAGGGTCCAAACTGAGTTGTAAAGTCTTCAAGGCAGGAAACATGCACATTTTTTTTTGTGCATCTGCACTGAAAAACCAGTAGCACAGCTTGTACTTACTGAATAAGAATGGTAATACAGTTCACTCCCAGTACCATGGTTAACTGCTGTGCTTTACCTCTCCTGGAGGCACCATTAATTCGGAGTGATTTCTGTCACCATTACCTGCTGCTGCTGCCTGAGGAACACAGTGACACCTTACTAATTACAATTAAAAGATATATATGGACACTGACTTAAATTTTCCTCTGCAGTCTATTTCAGCTGGGTGCTTGATAAACTCAGGTGAAATTCATCTGCCCTGGTTTTGGTGTCTGAAAGCTGAATGTTTGTGCTAAAGACACTTTTACAGGGCTTTCCACAGTCATCATAGAGAAAGAGGCACCAGCTGAAGATGACTCCTTCCATGTTCAGCTGGGCATCTGAGGCAGGAAAGCTGCACCTAGTTTTCTCTTTACTTACTATAGAACGAGTCTGGTGTGTACTTGGATTTCTCACTCCATAGATAGAATCAGGTAAGATGTATCCCTCCAGAAGAGATCATTAATCCTTCTGGGTTATTTATATTAATATTACACAGATACCCCTTTTTAAGGCAATTACCTTGGGCTGGCCAAACTTATTCTCCAAGAAAAGTGCAGTGTAATTCCAAAGGTGAGGCAGTGGAGGATCCTGCAGTTCAGTTGGTCAGGCGTCCCTGCCTTCCATGACAAAGCCCACAGGCTTATATCTCATTTTGATTTCCCTGGCCTCAGCTTCCAGACAATGTTTGTATTTTGGGGTTAGGTGTTTGGCTTTTTGCCTTTTGTAGGGGGAGCCATGCTAAAAGAAAGTGCTTTACAGTACCCAAAATTTTCTTTATGTTGTACTGCAAGTAGCCAGCTGAGGAATACCCAATCTAAGCTTGTGATGGGTCTGTACTGTAGCAGCAATTGATAACTGATGGCAAATAGCATTACAAAAAACCTTCAACAGTCAAGTTGGAGCCATCCTACCCCACTCTGTAGCATCTGCTTCATGTCCTGATTCACCCTAGGCTTGAAGCCCTTTTGCCTTTAACACACCAAAGGGCAAAGCAACAGACATAGACCCTCAGCAAACCAGAGATTCTGTCTGGGGCAGAGTGGTGAAATAAGGCATTGCCAGGTGCATGTGGCACACAGTCCATGTACAAAGACTAAGATGAATCATCTGCAACATTTGTCCTCTATTTTTCAAAAAATCATCTCCTGTTAACTGTGAATTTGCCCAGTTCAGCAAAGTGATTTGGGATTAAGTCCAGATTCAGACTATACAGATTTTTTTCAGACATAAGGAAAAATCAAGCCCTAAATATGTCTGACAAAAAGAAAGAACAGGAAAGTAACCTACAAACAAAGCTGCTATGTGTATAAGGGTCATCATCTGAACAATTATTGTCTGTGCATAGTGATAGAGAAAATACCTTTACCAACAGGAGTCCCTTCATGTTACCATGAGTGCCTATATCAGCAGTGGGCTGCCATTACTACCCTGACATGACCAAATGCAGAAGTTAGGGTCCAGTGCTATTCTGTTGCTGAAAAAAATAAAATTATGAAGTATTCTAACATGTATATTACAAGAGTACATCAGGACAACATTTAAATAGAGCATTCTATGAGATGGTTTAGCCACTCTATGTTGAATCTGGTTCTGCCCAATGATAGCAGGTTGTAGTTAAATCCAAGTCAGGCATTGTCAGCTAAAAAAGGGACTGAAATGTCCCAAACCCCTCTATTTCCCAAAGCACTGTAATAAGTTTATGGAAAAACCTGCAGGTTTTTTTGTCCTGGCACATTAGTATGAGTATTACTTCAGACTTCTCTTTTGTCATCTTTGTTATAACTTTGTATCTGTCAAGTATGGTAAAAATTAAAGATTATGTAAATGAATGTGATTATTTTTTACAAAATGTACAGATTATGATGTTGTATAGATTAATGTGTGTAAATAGATTTCATACTGTAATTCACTATAGTTTTCTTCTGGTTTTGCTCTTTTGTTCTTTTCTGGTTTCAGTTTTTAATGTCACAAACCTAACAGCCTTCTCTGAGATGTTATGTATAAAGCTGTGAACAAATAAGTGTTTACATCTTTATGCTATTACAGATAATAGTAATCAATAACACCATAATGGACTGAAGAGGAATCAGAGAATAAAAATTTTAAAAGTTTTCCACAAAAATTCTGTAATTTATGTTTTTTAAAAATTGTATACAATGATGCAGTTTTGTTACAGATTCAGTGGGTCATGGCCATGCTGAAGGAAGTGAATAAGTTAATATTCCACTTTTTAATTCACCAGCTGTTAGACACACATAACAAAGAAAAGCAGCCCCTAGCTTCACTGAGGAATATGTAGCTTTCTGTAACCAGATGTGCTTACAGGGGCATGAGAATGGCACACAGCTAGAGCAGAACCAGGTGATCCCACATGTTGTGTATGGCACCATCCTCTATGCCCTGCAGCTATTTTTGATTTTTTTATTTTTTTTTTAATTTATTTTTGCTTGCTCAAAACTTGATTGCCCAGTTATCTGTCAGAAGTACAGATGTCTGTCAGGAGTACAATATAATGCAGTGAGAACAAAAGAAAGCTGTGGTCTCTCCTGTGGAGGCAACACTATATATCATGGGGTTTTGCCTAAAAGATTTGTAACTCTTCCTATACTTGTAATGGGAATGGGCACAGGGAAGAGACTGGCAGGGATGTGTTGCTGATGGGGCCAGAGAGAGAGGGGAGTACATGTGGGGGAGGAGATGGCACCTCGTGGGGATAAACCTGCCCTTGCTGTGGCACCAAGCAGGGACAGAGGATGGAGCCTTTTTTGGTGTCTCTCATGGACTGAGAGTCCATCCCCTTCTTTGTTTCTCCATGATCACAGAAGCCACACCACCCAGAGGGCTCTTCTGAGCCTTTGGGAGACCTGAGCTCTCATCCTCTCCCACCTTATGTGAGTTCTTGTAGGAGCTGAGTCAGTCTGGACCCTTTGGCAACCAACAGCACATCAGCAAAGTGCTTGAGTGTCCTCGCCCACATGCATGCCCTCTCTCCCTCAGAGCTAAAGGGGCAGCCCCACAACCAGATCACCTTGGAGCTGATAAGCCTGAATGTGCAGGACAGCCAGGGTGAACAGAACACTGGACCAGCTCCCATCAGCTCTGGCAACAGCAACTGCAAGTTTCCATGGCAAACCTGAGTCCTCTCGAATGCTGAAGTGGATCCCTTACAAAAATTCTGTATAATTAGAGGCATGGTTATCCCCAGAATACAAGCAGTGTACTGTGGAGGGGAAGAATGAGGATGACTGCACTTCAGAAGCAGCTTAAAGAAGGAAATGCTTCTCTGACAACTCCTGCATGGTCACACTGGGCAGTATCAGCTGAAGGAATCTCCTAGCTCTGTACTCGTACACAGCAACCCACAGGCAGCTGTGAATAAAGCACAAACTGTATGTGAATACACACACTCCCTTTCCTCTAGAAGACTGCACCACAGAGCTTCTAACTGGGACACTTGAAAAGCTACAGGAGATCAGTGGACAGGAGGGTGGCAGAGTCAGAAAAGACCATCTGTCTTCCCTTCATCTCTGTAAGAGAGCTGAACCAAAGACCTTTGGAAGACAGTTAGAGAAAAGGTATTACAAACTCTTTGTTTTTCAGTCTGGGGTGAATTGTAGAATGAGGTTACTTTTAGAGAACACCTTGTTCTCCCCTGGCAGTGCATAAGCCAAATCCCCATTTTTCTCCCAATTGCAGTGCAATTCCCAGCACTGACCCCAGTTCTGCCTGTACCGAGGCAGAGGTCATCCCTGGAGGCAGAGGGTTGACACAGACCATGAGGAGGAGCAGAGAACTCAGGAAACGCAATTTTCCCCTGCTCAGGAAAAGCAGCATCTCCCCCACCCCCTTCAGTCTGCTGTGCAAAGGTTGTCTGTGCAATTCTGCCCTGTCTGTGGAGTTTGGGGGTGACTTTTTTAAAGCAGTCACTCTGGAGAGGTACAGGTCATTCCAGCTTGCAAATGGGTTCCCTGCACAATGTTAAAAAAGTCCAACTTCATATGTGTCCAACAGAATAAAATAAAATGCTAGCTTTTAGTTAAGTTCTATTATTTACAATAAACTATATTTTAATATCCTTATTTTAACATAGACTGGGACATATTACAAGCTGGCTGACATGCCATTTAGGTTGAATTATTGTATCAAACCATTTAATAAGTAAGTATATGTTACATCAAACCATTAAATAACTGTGTGTTGCATCAACATAGTTATAGATACTTCACACAGGACAAGTAAATGTTTTTCATGTAATATCCTACAAATTTCCCTAGGATATTCCATTAAATATGGATATTGGATTTGGAAGACAACAGAAATCAAAACGAAGAGCTGTGCTTCATGTTTAAATCCTTCTGGATTTCTCAGTTGGTGCCTTTGTAATTGAGACTGCTTCTCAACAAAATCCCGTTAAGCTGTGAAATTCTCTGTTCAGAAAGGCTTTATTTAGTAAGAGCCCTTGGCCACTGCTTATCCCTGGTTTCCTGCTTATATTCTTCACCTGCTTTTAATTAGTGCCTTGGGCTTTGCCTGCCTGTCTCTGTAGGATATGAAAAAATACTGAGAGAAATAATGAGGGAATCAGTAAGCAAGTTTATAACAGTATAATTAATAATGGATGCTGACTACAAGGGGACATTTTGTTATACAGAACTGCATTCACGAGAAGCAATTTGAAAATTAAAACATAATCTGAGTAATACACAAAATGGTGCTATAGAGGATGTCTGTGCCTTAACCAGGTGATGAATTGGACAATTTAATCATTCCTGCAGATTATAGCTTCTGTTATTGAGATAAGTACCAAAATCATGTGGCCTGTTTCAAAAAACACCTAACTTGACCTTATCACTCAACAACAAAAACATGAATAAAAACACTGTTTCCCTCAAACACACAACACCTTTAAAAAATCATTTTCATTTTGCCTTTGAAGGCCGCAACATCTTGTTTATTGGATTAGAATAATAATTTATCAATTTAGACACTTGAAAGTACCTTTTTATCATGAAACATATGGAATTAATATTTTTAATAAGTGGGAAGGGGAGGGTAATCTTTTAAAAGCCCAGCATAGACCTTGATCAATGATCAATGTATAGCTCTGTTTGCTTGTCCTGATGCCCCAAACATGAGCTGAGTGCAATATTGGGGGTTTTTTTATCATTGAGGCCTAGTCTGTCTCTGTCGAACTTGAAACTTCTCAGTTAAGGTTTATTTTTACAATTCCCCTTTTTGACTGAATGCAGAGCTCAAAGTCCAGCCCAAGCAGTGTTCCTGCCTCTTGGATACTTCATGTACCCAGAGGAGCCCTTGCCTGGTGCCTATGGGGGTCTGCCATGGGGAGACCATGTCCCCACAGAGGGTTCAGCCAGTCTGCTGCTGCCTCTCACATACTATTCCCCTCTCACTGGCAGTCTGACAGGGCTGTGCCATAGGTATGTTGAGGTTTTCCCACTCTTTCGGCCACTTACAAAATCTGAATCTTAATTTAAACCATGAGATCCCTGATTTTACTGTGCAACTCTCATGATATCCAGTAGGACAATACTTTATCACCCCTTCTGGCTACACTGCAGTGAAATATTGAATTTAGAGCAATGCTTTCAAACATAATAATGGATTTAAAGGATTAAAGTTGATTAACAACTGTTCTTGGAAGCACAAAAATCAGTATTGGGTGTTTTTTATAGTACTGCTACCTATGCAAATTTACATAGTCAAGAATAAGTCAAATATTGACTGGTATCACACAAACTGAGGCTGGAAACTAGAAAGTTATTTGCAATAAACTGAGGAGTGAGGTTTTGAAAAAGCTTCATGGCATCTCAGGAAAATTCCACTTATAGATTCTTGTTTATATGGCTAAGGAGGAGTAATGTGATATGAGTCTAAAGCAGAAGGGGTTTAGACCCCATGACCCATGCACTTAAACTTCCTACTCTCCCATTAATATGTCCAAAGTTTTGGAAAGAAACAGGAAAAGTTAGAAAAAAATGTCATAAACTTACACAAATCAGAGTTTAGACAGATGCATTAGTCACAAAAATCATTAGGTTTTAATCTGTTGTCAACTGCTATTACAAAACTCGCTATTAATGACATTTCAGTCACTTATTTCAGCTGTAGATTCAGTCTGCTCCATTGTGTCTGGATGAATGGAAACTGCTGTGACGTAGATACTTTGGAAGAAATGTGATCACTATAAAGAGACTTTTAGTCTCAGTTCATCTTCTCCCTCTATTGTGCTCTGTATTCATCACAAGCATAGAAAAGTTCTTCCAATTTCCTATTCATATAATGATCCATGAATAGTACAACTGTACTGCTATATATGTTCTCCAAATGTCTGGGCTGAATAGTTTATTTCCTCTGAGTGGTAATTATTCATCTCAGCATTTGGCAGTGTTTTCAAGCGGTTTTAACTTTCCTCATGCAATGTGTCATCAGGTGTCAAAAACAGGAGTTTCTTTGGACAATCTGGATGCTGAAGTATTTGGTTGGCTCATAGGGTGGAAAACAGCTTCTGACCTTCACAACTAACTTGTGCTTGACTGGTTTTCCACTGCTTTAGCACATTTGAAAAATTCATATTAATGCAAAATGATAAATAAGAGGAAAAACATCAAGAAAAAGGATGTGAAGTTGGGGAATAAAGTGAGGTAAAAGCTAGGATCTCACTCCGAGGAAATACAATTATGATCTAGGACAATGGAAGAGGAAAGGGAGTGTTGGTTTGGAGAGGCTCCATGTAGAACAAAGTGGCTGGAAAAAAGGTTGTGATAGGAAGCCAGGAGCTGTGCTGGAGATCCTATTTGAGTCAATCTACTTGAGGAATATTTTCATGAGGAACTGTGAATGATCTTGCTAAATATTTTCCATTGTGTATGTGTGAAGCTAAACTAGAACCTAAATTTTCAGAAACATGCACTGCATATAAAACCTTTCTGGTATTGCTCCAGTATGCAGCTAATACAGTCTGAAAAATTCAGGTGTTCAGTTACAATCTACCTATCAACTGATGGTCTACATTCCTATCCTTTTACATAGAAATTTTACACATTTTAGATTACATGAAGACCATTTTTTGGCTCTACATATAAAAAAATGAAAACTTCTCTGAGTAAATAAGAGAATTGGAAAGCACTGATTTATCTTCTAAGACAGAAAAGGCCAAAGCCTTTTACACCACCAGACCAAGAAAACATTTTTACACCAATAAGCTAATAAGGTAGTATTTTTGGGGGGCATTAAACATAAATCATGAATTTTGATCTCATTACCAAACTTGAACACTGTGGCATTAACAATGTCAGCCGATGGATTATGTGTGCTGTGATTTCCACAGCCAAAGTCACTAATGAAAAAATAATATTCTCTATACTTTCATGTAATGAATATTTATTTTATGATTCTTCATTTATTTTATGATTCTTCCAAAGCAAAACACAATAATTTTGGCTTTCACTCTTCCAGTAGTGTCAAGTTTGTACCTATTTAATTGCAATTGCTTCACTAAAGGTACAATCCCAGTAGCCAACAGGCTGCCAACTACCAAAGCCTTCCTAAGTAGGAAGTCGATTTTTGAATACAACTGATTAATTTGCCCTTCCATTTTCTACTTGAAAATAGCTAGCATTTGATTTTTTTATTAATACAGCTTAAAGTTTGCCATCTGCCTTTGTAAAACCATGAATTTTGGACATGCTGAGCCAAATTCCTGCAAGATGACCTGTGACGTATCCCAGCCTAATTATGTCCCTGCTATTCCTGACATATTTATTCAATCTGTACTTCATGTCCCTCAGCAACAGGCACTGAACAATCTTAAGAGGGCAGAAATCCACTCAAGGAAGACTTTTGTCACAAGTTTAGGCTGGAGAAACACCTATGTTTTGTGTACAAATCTTCCTCCAATGAGATCCACAGATGTCATGGCATACAGTAGTCATTTGAAGGAAATTAATTGCTGTTCTAAAATAAGTCTTCTGCAATATGTTTTAGTTCATCTTCTGCAATGAGCAAAACCCAAAAGCATCTGGATATCTGCTTACCAAAATTTTTTATTGCTTTTATGTATTCAAATTTCCAGCCACTCTATTACTGTATCTGTTGTGGGTACAATGGACAGGTTGGTACCAGCTAGGAATATGTGCCCATTTCCTGCAAAAGAATCACATTTCCTCATGCCTGTTCAGCTACCCAGCTGCACACATCTCAAGATTTAAGCCTATACTTAAGTCCTGAAACATCAGCAGAACTTAGGATTTTGATCTGGTGTTTTGCTGATCATAAACAGTTTAGAGCAACAGTGCTTGCTCATCCCTGCTTATGCTTTTTGGTTTCCATTGTGTAAATTATATATGATCTTGAGAATCCCTTATCAATACTTACCCATCTTACAGCATGTTTGTAACTCATCTTTTGCACTTCACCAAGGATGCAGTTTCTTCTTTTGCAATATTGTGAATATTTTATGATGTTGTACATATATCCCTTTAATTTATATGGACGTGTTTGCTGACATTGGTCTCTGGATACAACACTTATGGTCTCTGGATATATTTTCGGAATTGTTATGGCAGGAGGAAAACAAGATCACAGATACAGCTGAGACAAGGCAGTCATGACACCCTTCAGGGAAGAAAACAGATTGGAACACTGAGCCAAGAGGGCAAGTGCCAGGGCAGGGTGCTGGAAGACCAAAGTGTGTCAACATGCAGCAGGAATGAGCCTTGAGCACCCATCCTGCCATGGGCAGGGCCAAGGAGATACCACAGTGCCTCCCACAGAAGGTCTGAAACCCTTTCCTAAGTGATCCTGGTGCTGACATAAATTGACAGCCCACCACAAGAGCATAAGGGAAGAGCTTGGATCAGCTGCACCAGTGCTAAGGAGCTCTTTTAAAGGCTTCAGTGACTTTATGCAGTGAGTGATTAAATCACCCTAATCTTGTCTGGGGCCATTGGACAGCAGTGCAGACAGCTCCAGACTTGCAGCATGACCTCCCAGCTGTGGGTTCCAGCAGGATCTCTGGCTCATACATCAGAAAGTCTCACTGCCATTGCTCAAATTTTCTGTTTATTCTTTCAGATATCTCCTCACAAATGTTTGTTTTAACTCCATGGCAGTTACTTAAATCAAGATGGCTTTTATCATTGTTAATTACTAAAAACTTGAACTTATGAGATACTTTGAATACTCCTACCAGGCCTCTGACTTTGTTACTGTGGAAGAAGAAATACTGAGTAAATTAAAAGCAGTCTCAGAGTTTGAGGATACAAAACCAGCCAAGATGCAGACAGACATGAGACCAAATTTTGTTTATTTTCTTGGTGAATAATAACTTGCAGCAAGCTTATAGCTGAATTTTAATTGACAGTAAACCAGTAAACATTTAGACAAGTCCATGTAGGTCCCAGTATCACTTACCATTCTTTAAAAATCAGACATTGTAATGTAGATGAGGAATTCAAACAAGTGGACAGAGAAGCCCACTAGGTTTCCCTTGCAAACTCCAGTGCAAACCTATTTTTAAAACAGTTGTATATTATGGATGGACAATAAGAACAGTAGTCTATAACACTGTTTGTACAGAACAGTAATCCTGAATGATATTTACATTAATTCCAGCTTTCTTCTAATATATATTTATTTATTTATTTGTTTGTTTGTTTGTTTGTTTATTATATTTTTATAATTTTTATTTATTTATTTATATTTATATTTATATTTATAAAATTTCTTTTGTCTTTTCCTGTGTCTCTCCACTACCCCAGAAATATTTTTTTGTGATTTATAATATGATGTTTTAATAACAAATTAACAAACCCAGAGATGATGCTGGACACTGAAAAATGGGGTGTAAATCACTGACACAAGACACTGACACAAGTTTCTGTGCAATTAATGAGTGCACTTGAGAATGGTTCAGTGCATTTAAAGTACTTAAGGATCTCTGCTAAGTCACACAATTCAAATGCAATATTGTTACTAGAGCCATGTCCTTCGAGTACCATTTTACTCCAAAAATCATTCAACTAGGTTCTATGAGATGTCCCTAAAAAGGGAAATAATTGGTATAAAATAAAGACTGCAACTGCCTGTTATAAACTGAGTATAAATTGTGTAGATGTCTGCTACTGCTTAGGAGGGTTTTCCTGTTTATTTATCTATTTGGAAACATTTCTGAATGCATTGCTATATCACAGTACAGCATGCCATACCAGATCAAATCAATGACCACATATAGAAAAAGCTTCAGGAAAAACCCATCAGCATTTTTACTGTACAACCTCTGCTTGGTCTCTTTCTAACCCAGGGCCCCCGACTCTCACCCAGACACATGCGACACCCAGCTCCCCATGCTACCTTTTAACTCTTCCCTAACACTCTCCTGAGACTGATTCTCTGTTTACCAGTCCTATCCACTGCAGACTGTCCTTTCTGAAGGGTAACTTTCTTTTCAGCTCTGTTTGTTGAGCTGATCAGTTCATTTTCTAAGTTCAATGGTTCCTTGCTGAATAACACAGTAGTTGCATTAGTGCGAAGTCTCCAAATTAAGGTATTGTGTTTCCTTACAGAATTCTGGGCTGAAGCATTTTCCTGTGCAGCTCCATGCTGCTTTCCTGCACACCAAGACATTCTCTTGC
The DNA here is from genome assembly GCF_001522545.3 of Parus major. Taxonomy (NCBI): domain Eukaryota; kingdom Metazoa; phylum Chordata; class Aves; order Passeriformes; family Paridae; genus Parus; species Parus major. Next base: position 9,422,597 of record NC_031769.1, on the reverse strand, counting down.
TATTGCTGATGGCTGGAAGATGCTCTTTGCCTTTCCCCAGCCCTTAGGGTAGCAGTTCCCAACCTGCTCACACACATGAAATCAATTCCATGTACTGATGATTTTGTTCAAGATTTCCACTTCCAGAAGAATAAAAATCTTCATCACACATCAAATGTCTCAGACTCTACTGTTTCAGAAACCTTGCAGATTTGCAAGAACAAATAAAATTGCAAAATATTAATTGAATGTATTTAATTATAAATGTTTTCTTTGGCTCCTTCATCCCAATTTCAGTGAAGGTGGAATTAACTTTGTGAAGTTAAGATGAAATTTTAAGATTCCTGCCTTCCTTTCCTTTTTTTCCCTCTATATAAACAGGACCAAACCCCAGAATTTTCATATGTTCATGCAAGCTTATTGTACCCATTTGTTTGTTACAAAACCTTGTTGTTTGTTTTTTGCTGTTGTCTTATGTTGTCTTATGATACTTATTATCCCAGTAAGGAAAATTTCCTCTTTGAAAATGTGTAGTAGTTCTTTTATTCTTTTTTTTTTTTCTTTCATATATCATGTCCTTTAGAAAATGGTTAGCAAAACCTTTTGTAGCATCCTATGAATAATTTTCAAAGCACATTTTTTCCAGTTTCAAAGCTGTTTTCTGCCTGTGAGGCTGTAAAAAGATCTAAAGATACCACAGGTGGTGAAATTGAAACAAAGCTACTTAATTTGACTAATATCCCTTTCCCTAATACCTGGTGTTTAGGACACATTGCACTCATATCCTATTGAATTCATGAATAAATTATGGGCATGTTGGCTGTGTTTGTGTGTTTCAGCTCACAGCATTTATTTCTGAGAGTGACCTCCAGAATTCAAATAATGTGGCATACCCCAAGTATTGCCAGCTCTGAGTGATTTTATGGAAAGACCAGCTTACTTCTGTTTAGAGCTGGAAGGGACAATTGAACTGCTTTTGTTGGAAAGGAGCAAGACTGATCAGGCAGTTAATTAAGCAATCAAACTGTTTGGTTAATGATCCTGTAGGGGCTGTCAATTCTCATTATGTTTTAGATTAGTTTCACTGAAGTGGAGCTGGAAGCTGGGGGTTGGTTTCTGCCTCTCTCTTCAAAAGCAGGAGCAGGTAGATCTTCACAAGATCCTGGGCCAGCAGGCAAGGGAAGGGAATGGCAGTGTTTTGAGCACAGACAGGAGAGGTGCTGCTGGTCAATCTCACCTTCTCTCTGGTGCCTTGGCAAAGGTGCCATTCTGTCTGTGGATGTCTATCCCAAAAGAAAATCAGGAAATATGGTTATTTTTATCTTAGACCAACTCCAGGCTCTGTTTCATCTTGTTGCCCTGCAAACGGTTAATTTGGCACACTGAGAGTTGCTGACAAAGGAAAGGGGATGGAAAAAGGGGGCCAGAAGCTGCTTGAGCCAAAAAGGAAGACTTGTGATGTATGCCCATGTGTGGGGGCAATATAAAGTCCTACCTGTGGCTTATCTGAGGAGCTGTAAGTTGAACCTCCATAGAATAGGAGCAATTGGTAAAGTATAAGTATAGGGAAAATTTAGTAGCTTCAAGAGAAAGGGCTGGAAAATGAATGATGAAGAAACAAATCAAATAAAATTAATTTTGCCAAGTGAGAGATAAGAATATACTAATATTTAATGGTAAAATTTACTGTGCATGAATGATTTCTACTAAAAAAGTGAATAAGTTCCAGATGTAGACACCCTGTTATGCACAGTGATGAAATATAATTTAATTCCATTTTTTGTGGCTCTATACTGTCTCAAACGTACACGTCAGTGCACTTGAAAAATATCAGTTAATAAATTATCCCAGTTTATTACTTTGATAAAACTGATCATATTCTTCCTAGGGGAAAACTGAATATTTCTCATATGCTTGGATCATACAGGAAGTCTGTGGCAGTCCAGGATATAATCCAGATCTTCTGAATATCAGCCCTGTATTTAGCTATAAATTCATCTTTCCTTAGACTTGACTTGTTTTGAGTCATATTTCGTAATCCAAAAGAGCCTCCTCCTACCTCCTCCCCTCCACTGCAAAAAAAAAAAGCCAAAAAAACCAAAACCTTAATTCCAAAGAAGATTAATAGTATTACTTTTTCGGAGCTATTGGTGAGAATTTGCATGGAGATGACCCCAAATCTACCAGAAGACTGGCTAGCTTGACACTGAAAAGGAAGAGAGAACACAGAAATTTTGAGAGCTATACAGACATTTTTGAAAGTTTTAAATAGACATGCTGCAGTTTGCATGCAAACTTTACATGATGAGACATCATCTATTCCCTCTCTGGATGACAAGGTCAAATCAGCTATTTGTCTGCTGACATTCAGCTGTTCATGAAATATGTGCTAGTTGACTAAAACTTTTGTTGACCAACTTGGACTATTATGAAATCATTCTGGAGAAGAGATAGTCTGTGTAACCTGCTTTCCTTTAAAGATGAAATTTTTTACTCTCTATTCCTCCCTTATCTGCCATCAGTTTTTCAGCATGCTGGAGTCTCTCAAATCCGACATTATTCAGACCTTTGGAAGAAAAGTAGAAACATAACATTGCAATTTATCCTACAGTCCAGACTGGAGCCAACCCAGAATCCCTTCTAAATTTGATTTCTTGATATTTCACTCTATCTTACTTTTTAAGAAAAATATTATTTTTTTTTAATTGTTTTCCACTGAATCTTGAATTTTTGTTGAAAAAAAACCAAAATAGTTTCTTTTTGTGACACTTTCTACAATTCAAAGATCTAGGTAGGTACATCCCAAATCCTGGCTGACTCCTAGTCATATCCTGCTCTTTTAGCCCAGTCTTAAGTTAAAGTTCTTGAGCACATCACTATGAGCAGCATAAAACATCTCACTTGGAAACCCACATTTTCTGAAATCAGTGCTCAAGTGTTTGGACAGTGCTGCCAGGAATGTGGTGTGCCTCTTGGGGCACATAAATCAATGGTGGAGCCATCTCTTTATCAGATAATGCACAGATTCTTTGCAGGGCCAGGAGTTGGACTCAGTGATCCTTGTGGGTCCTTCCAGCTCAGCTGATTCTGTGATTCTGTGATCAGCTGCTGTCTGAGCTCATCAAGGTACATCATGCATCACCCAGAAACTCCTTTGCCTTTCTGCTCCCACTGCCTTTTTTCTGCTGATCACAGCTGACCTTCCCAGTTGTGTTGGACTGGAAGTGCAATGAAGAGGATTTAGCAAGCTGTCTATGAAAGAGAGGCATTCCAGCCTAAGGAAAGCAGGAGTTTATCATTAAAGACTTCATAAATAATGATTTGCTCATAAAGAACGAAAATGGAAGCAGAATAGCTTGGAAACTCATGAACATTTGAAATGGCAGGAGCCATGTTACCAGCATCTGAAATACATTTAAATTGCTGTAAATGTTGTGGATCAAGGATCACTAAATTGCATACTGGAAGAAAGCTAGTGATATAAAAAGTAATGAAAAGAGCCAGAACTGAACATTAGTAATTTTCTTCATAAAAAGCAAGTTTCCATGACTCACTCATATACTATCAATTACATGTGTTTAGAGGCTGAATTTTAAGATTAAAATAGTCTACTAAATTTAACTGAGCTGTTATCTTTATATTTTTGCAGAAATGTTTTCCCCAGGCAATTGCAGAGAATAGCAAGGTGGTTGTGAGCTTGGGTTATGATAACATCTTCCCATAACCTGCATTTGCTGCTTATATAAATGTGTGGATAACATTGAGGATTTATCTGTTCTTCTAAATATTTGCTTGCCAGGGTGACACTGTTTAATTCCCATCTCCAAAGAGTTTTAGTTTTACAGATGCATTTTCGGTCTTTTCATAGAGATGTCAATTATGTGCAGTGTGAACTGAGCTTCCTATTGTCCCAGAGTGTGATGTTTTGAGGTGGTTGCAGCCACGCACACCAGCAGTGAGACGTGATGATTTCCCCACCCTCAGCCTTGGTTTGTGCTCACCTGTTAAAAATTTTGTGGAGAATAAGAATATAAATGCTATATTGTCTTGACCCAGAGATTAGCCCAGATGATTAGGCTGCCTCTGGCAGGAGCTTGTGGTGGAGGCAGAAGGAAAAGGAATGGGAAGAAAACCATGGGCAAATGTATTTTTCCTGTGTCTCTTCTCCCAGTTTCTCAGCTCATGATAAGCCTGGAAGCATCTTGAGTCAAAGCTGCATCCAGTGTTAGTAATCTGTGTTAGACTTGTCTTCCATCACCTGAACTGAATACAATTACATCTTTTTGGCTGCCACAGCATCCTCAAAATCTGAATACTACAATTTTGCTATGCATTATCAGAAAAAGTATTTATTTTTATTTGAACACTGTAACTTAATAATCTAATAGTGGGTCCCTTAAGTTTTCTGTTATGGGAAGTCATGAATAATGCTTCCCATGTTGCCCACTCACGTTTGCTCCAGAGTGATGACTGCCTCTCTGCAATCATCACTCCTCTAAACCAGGTAGTGCCTGGAAGCTCTCCTGGGTTTGGCTGAGACAGAATTAATTCTCTTCATAGCAGTCTGTAGGGTGCTGTTTTGGATTTGTGACCACAACAGTGTTGATAACACAGCAATGTTTCAGCTGTTGCCCATACCCAGCATCAAGGCCTTCTCACACTGCCTCACCAGCGAGCACTGGGAGCACACAACAGGTTGGGATGGGACACAGCCAGGACAGCTGACCCCAACTGACCAAAGGGATGTCCCACAGCACGTGTTATCTCAGTAATAAAAGCTGAGGGGAGAAGGAGGAAGGGGGTACATTTGGAATGATTGTCTTGCCAAGTCCCTGATGTGTGTGAGGAAACTTGGTGTGGCAGAATATCTGCTGCCCATGGGAATGAATTCCCGGTTTTACTTTGCTTCTGTGCGTATGGCTTTTTTTCTGCCTGTTAAACTACCTTATCTGAACCCATGAGTTTTCTCCTCTTCACCCTTTTGTTTCTGTCCCTTTCCCACTGAGGGAGGTTCAGTGCCCGGCTGTGTGGGGCTGAGCTGCCTCTCAGGCTCAATCCACAGCAACTCTTTAATACATCCCAGTGCAGAAGATGCTCTGTCTCCCTGATCCTGCGCTTCTGCCCTCTTTGTATCATCACTAGTTCTGCATCTCCTTCCCAGAGGGAGCCAGAGCTGCACATAGTGATAAAGAGATGGCTCCACCATAGATTTATATGACTTAGATATGTTTCTTTTCTGTTAAGAAATATGTAATAAGGGATCTTAATTGAAGATCCTTATTTAATATTCTCTTTGACTTCTGACCATTACTAAGCAGTCAGACAGCATTTTCACAAAACTATCAAAAGGCACCTTTCTGAGTGAACACGTTTCCTATGTTTGTGGCTCATTTTATGCCATATAGACCTATAGCTGGGGATTTTACTGTTCCATCTTTTGACAGGCATACCTTCCAGACCAAAACTGACAGAAGAGAATGCATCAGGACTCTGTGAATCTCATTCACAATGTTTTCAATTTCTTCTTTTCAGAACACACTACCTTAGAAGCTTTACAGCACAGAAGTCCTGTGAATTTACATTAAATACCTCAGAAAAAAGAATTACTGAACATAAATCTGAATCCTTCTGTCAGCAGAATATTCTTTTCTGTAATATTTGGTTTCTCTTTCCATTACATGACATAGCAGAAGTATTTTGAGTTGATTGTAAAGTAATTTATACTCAGTGTAAAATAGAATGTAAAAATTTTTATATAGTATACATTTCTTTTCACATCCATCTTCCTACAAGACTCTCTTTTTTTTTTTTCCATTGTGGTTTTTCTTATGTGGCTTACATTCCAGTCAAGTAAAATCAATGCAGTCCTTAATTAGAGTAATTTGATTCCTAAGGAACTAAAAAGACCCCACAACCTACAACCCAAGGCAAAAGAAAACCAAAACCAAAAAAACACAAACAAACATACAAAACCCAAACCAAATTACTGAAAACAGTTACTTCAGCTACAGAGTTTTGGTGTGCTTGTATTTACAAAGATTGTAACAGAAAGCCTTTTCCTTTAATAATTTTTTTTAAATTTAAATAAATAAAAATATAAATTCTAATTCTCAAATACTGGCCATAACTCCTTTTCACTAGTCTTTTCATTTTCATCATGATCAGAAATATTTAAGAGACCATGAGAGGAATTTCAGTTAAAAGCAGTTCATGCTTATTACTTTATCATGGATTATCAGAACAATTTAGAAATGGACAAATATGAGCAGAATAAGCTCATTGAATTCTTTTTAGTTAAATCAAATTAATAAAAACATCTAATGAAGGACTTTTCTAGAGAGACACATGGTGAATGGTTGCTAAGTCTTTTAAACCCAACAGAAATCCAACTATTTTTCCCTTTGCACATACACAATTATTAATAATAAGTAAAAATATATGGCAATGGCTTATCTTCAGGAACATCAGAGAGCCTAAAGCTTCCCAAACTTAGTTTAACTGAGTGCCATTATCAGTTTGAAGAATACTGTGGCAATTGAGTGTCTGTGGTTGCTTTCCCTCTCTACCCAGTCCCATTGTCTCTTGAGCCACCGCTGCCTTTGAAGCCACTGACCTGCCAGAGCCAGCACTGATGTGCTGAAGAGATACCTCTTTAATCACTGTTTTGTTGACTAGCCAGTGTCTGTCTTGCCAAGTCCTCCCAAAGCCTTAATCATGAAAACGGTGGGTTTTTCCATTCTGCTTTTGTCTTCACTTTTGCTTTCATATTACAGGTTTTTTCCTTGCTATTTGTTTTTTTTCTTATATCTAAGATGGATTTGATGATCTTTCCAACACACACTTCTATAGCTATTCTGCTTTTGGCTTTCTCCTAATTGCAGTTCAGGTACAGTTATGATACTTCATCATTTCAGAACTTGCAAGAAACAAACTTTGCAATAATGGGAAGGTCATTTTCTGCAAGAACATGGAGAGGGAGGAATACAGACTTTATTATCCCCTCTTTCTATAATTGGATTAAAAATACACTTTATTTTATTTGGGGACACTACAGTCATTTGTTGCAGATGTTTAACTGGTTGTTGTATATTTTGCCATTGCACTTACAATGATTCAGCTTTTAAGAGATGTTAGTACCATACATTCAAGTGTATGTAAATTCTCTGATGCAAAAAAATTTATTTTTTCTTCTGTGGTTTTGTGCTTTGGAAATAAATATTTCTTACAAAACCTTCATTTATGGAAATAATGAGCTACTTTTCTCTAGAGTATTTCCCAGTACAGGAAGCATGGCATTCAGATAAGCATTTCTCAGAAGAAGCATACCACACTATTGCCATGGAAGTGTCTAGCACCAGGCTCATGTCAGTGATAAATGATTTGTTACTTTTGATAAAGCAGGGTTGTGATTTTTCCCACCTTCACCTTGGTAATGAAAGGCCTCAAATCAACCTTAATTTTGCAGTTTTAATTCCTATCTTTTAGCCACTTGACTATCTGAGATACTTCTCTCATTTCTGCAGGGTTTAGCAGCGGTTATTTGCAAAACAAATCTTAATGCTATACTAATGTCTTAAATAGAATGTGGTGGTCTGGAATTCCTCTGGCACTCTTAGTCTTTTCCATAGAATCAGGGGATTATAGAATATTGTGAGTTGGAAGGGATCCAAGGATCTCTGAGTCCAACTCCTGGCCCTGAACAGGACAATCCCCAAGAGTCTCACCCTGTGCCTGAGAATATTGTCCAAATGCTACCTGACCTCTGTTAGGCCTGGGGCTGTGACCACTTCCATGGGCAGCCTGTTCCTGTTCCCAGCCACCCTCTGGGCAAAAGAGCCTTTTGTAATTACAACCTAAACCTCCCCTGACACAAATTCAGGCCATTCCCTCGGACTCTGTCACTGTCACCACAGAGCAGAGATCAGTGCCTGCCCCTCCTCTCCCCTCACAGGAAGCTGTAACAGCAGTGAGGTCCCCCCTCGGTGTTCTCTTCTCCAGACTGAATACACCAAGTGACTTTGGACAGCTTTTGTTTCTCCCTCAAGGCCCTCAACATCTTCGTGTCCCTCCTTTGGACAATTTCCAATAGCTTTTCCTTCTTATATTGTGCTGCCCAAAACTGAAGGCAATGCTTGAGATTAGGCCACACCAGGGCAGAGTAGAGCAGGACAATCCCCTCCTTGGACCAGGCAGGGATTTTGTGTCTGATGTACCTTCAGGGTCTGTTAGATCCTTCTGGACAATTTGTATCTAATTCTTAAATAAAGTCTTTAAATCTTCGCTGATTGTTGCTATCAGGAACCCATGCAGGCTCTGGTTGCAGGCAGAGGGTCAGTGCCTTGCAGTCAGGCTCTCAGAAATATGACAGCCTGTTTCTTCTGGATTTAGTAAGGATTATTCAAAGCCAGATAATAAATGTCCTTCTTAATATAAATTTTTGTAGCCTTTTTCATTAAGAGCCCTAGATAGTGATCAAGGCCCATCCTCACTTGCCCATTAATCATGTGTTATGCCATAGCAATAGCTCCCACAAGTGGGTTTGCTTCATGAAGGTTTCCATCAAACTGCAACCTGAGCATGTTTTCAGCAGACATTTATCTATAAATATTATCACATGGTTACTCCAAAAGCAATCTATGAAATGTCTCATATGCTGACTACATCAGTGAAGTAAGTCAAGGCATAAATTTCCAAAGTAAATAAATCTATTCAGATAAATCCAAGTCTGCCTGGTCTGACAGTTTTTAAACAAAACCTGTAATTGTGCAATGTCCTGTGCTCTGCAGTTGTGTTTGCTCTGTGCAGTTGGTAGAGCAGGTAATTAAATTGCTTCTTGGACAGTCTCAAAATTTGCTCAATGAGTTTAAACCAAAGCTTGGTTTTATGGTAATTTCATATCTCAGCATTAAGAAGATTATTGTGAGATCAAACATCAAGGAAAGAAAAAAAATAATTGATTTTTTTTGAAATAATTTCATTCTCTGCCCAAAGAAAACAAATAGAATATTTGGACTGTTAATCTCTCATTAAGCAGCTCATATGTAAACTAATGCATCCCAGCAATAAAAGTCCAGTAAAAGACATCAATTTGTAGGGACTCTAGGAAAAATCAATGGAGGATGATAAAGATATTTGCAATACCAGCTGAATTGCTGCTAGGTTACCAAAAATACATTACATTAATTTCATGGCAGAATATACATGGTTAGTGCATTCAGTGAGTTAGTATTGAATTAGTTCAAGTTATAAGGAAGTGCCTCAGAAATCAAGCAGCACAAAATAATTACCATTATGTGCTGATGGGATAATCTCTTTTTTCACAGACGTTGACTAAGCAAGTCATTCGTGCTTGCTTTGCTGGGAAAACCCATTTGATTAAGAATCCCATGAACATGAAGCATGTGCCCAAGATATAGCATGACCAGTCATCACCTGATTTTTCAAGAGATTTAAATAGACTTTGGATCCTGTCCCAGACTGCAGTGGTCTACTTCCTTACAGTAAACACTATCTTAACTAGCAAGAACTTGAAAAGGTCCTGACATTTTATTTTATAAATGCTACATAACTCAACAGAGTAAAGAGAGGGCATACAACACTCCATATGGTTAGTTATTAGAGGTCCTGAAAATAATATTATATACTGTTAAAATGTTACCCTCTGTTGGTTTTATCTTCCAATTATTTAAGCTTGTGGTTTGGCACTAAAATTAACACTCAAGAACAGTCTGAGGTGTTCATTGAGTGCAAATGTTTGGTGTACAGGTCTCTCAAGCTGGAATTTTTTCAAGCAAACTGAAAAAATCTTATAATTCACACTTTGTGTGTGCTAGAGCATAGTTCACTTAGCAAGTAATGTATGTAATTTGTAATTATGGAGTAATTTGCATAATTTACATTACCCAGTGGTGAAGGCTCTTGAAAACATCACCTACATAGAGCCTAAAATGAAAGAAGTATCAGAAAGACTTACAGAATGACATCAGTAATTCTCACTCTGTGTATTGTATTTCTACCACAGCCAAATAACAGATGCAAGAACTGTTTCCTTTGCTGTCCTTCTTGTGAGATTTTCTGTGAACACAGCACTGAGTGGATACGTGAAACAAATCATTTCACACAGAGCAGTCATTTAAGTGTTCATTTATTTAATCTTATTAAGAAGTACAACACATATCCTTCCAGTGCTGAATTAAATTGATCTCTTTTGCCTGTTTATCTTGCTGCTTTTATGTTTGAGCTTTCTGACATCAAAGAGATGGATGTCTTTAGGCAAGATACGCTGTTTGGTGTTCTGCAGCTAAATAGCTGTGACCTATGAATATGTCAGCACTAGCAAAAGGATCATTGTATAAACAATAGCAGAAGTTAATTTCCTCCAAATTTTGTTTAAAGAGTTATTTTGAAATGTTTGATATATGGGTGGTAAAGGCTTATGTGTATGACAAATTCTTCTTTAGTCAGTTCTGGTCTTTTTTATGCACCCTATGAGGCTGTCAGCTCTTATTAACATCAACTAAAGCTTTGTATGTCTTAGTTTTGAAGTTTAACAGTTTACAAGGAAAACAAAAACCTTTGACATTTGTTTCTACAGAATAGACTATAACAAAATAAGATGGGCAGTAGACTTAAATATAATGCAGCTATAGTCAGCATTGAATGCCTTTTGGCTAATATGCTAACAAGGACTCCATGCAGTCTCAGAACCCTGAGAGAGGGAAGATACTTGTATCCATAGCAGCAATTCACAGTAACCAGTCTCTATTTCTCCTTTACACTCTATTGTGAGGAAACTGCATAAAATGATCTGCTCAGCAGGGAGGAAGGAAACTAGCATCCCTTTTGCTGCTTTGTTAATAGGAAAGTGGAGTGATTAATCATTAAAGAACAAAATGTAATATATTTTGTGGGAACAGTGATGCTATCAGTAAGAGCATCACAAAGGGCGCCTACATGAGTAACAAATCCACATTAAACACTGTTGGGGATTACAGCATTTGGGATAAAAGTCAAGATTTAAATCCTAGTAGTTTTCAGAACTATTAGCATATTTCAAATTTTTATCTAAGTGTCTTGAAGTACAAAAAACAACTTCTACAACCTCTGCAATCAAATTCTTAAATATTTTTAGTAATATTTTTTCCCTCATTAGAAGAATGGTTTTATCCTGCTAAGTCTTAATGTTCAAATATCCCAGGCTCCATCAAAATAAATTTTGGAGCATGAGGGATGAAGCAGCCCTCCCATGGACACGCAATGAGAGTTTGGGTCGTTCAGCCTGGAGAAATGAAGCCTCTAGAGAGACCTTAGAACACTTTATAGTACCTGAAGGGGCTACTTGAGAAAGCTGAAGAGGGATGTTTTACAAGGGCATGGAAGGATAGAGCAAGAGGCAATAGTTTAAAACTACTGGGAGAGGAGAGAAAGGGAATAGATTCAGATGAAATATTAGTAAGAAATTCTTCTCTCTGAGAGTGGTGAGGCCCTGACCCCGGCTGGCCAGAGAAGCTGTGGCTGGCCCTTCCCTGGAAGTGTTCAAGGCCAGGTTGGATGGGGCTTTGACAGGCCTGGTCTAGTGAAAGGTGTTCCTGGCAAGGGGGTTGAAATGAGATGGTTTCTAAGGTCCCTTTCATCCCAACCCATTCTATGTTCAGTCCTGGAAGAGTATTTCAATACCCTACTGCTAATGTGTCTTTTGGGTTTCTTTCATGAGTTGTTTCCATCAGATCAGGTGTTCTGTGATTACTGCTATAGTGGCAGACCAAACACACAAAGCCAGCAGGCTCTCAGAGAAGAAGCAGATGATATGCCAAGATGGTAATTGCAGAGCAAGAACCCAGGTTGTTAGCTCAGTACTTCAGGGTGGAATCATGATGATTCGCCAATGCTCCCTTATCCTTTAAACCAAACTGGAGACTGGGATATGATTCATCTCCTGAAAAGTTGCTTTCAAGAAACCACGTAGAGAGAGGGAGATCTTTCTTTTCTCATTCTCTGCAAGAAAATTTTCTCATTTTCTTTTGCAAGGCACAAATATAGAAATGGAGGTAATAAGATAGACACCAATGTTGGAATGACAGGAATGCTATGACTCTGGGACTATGGCCTTTCTGTTGTCCTCCTGAGTACAGGAACCCCTGGAGCTTTCTTTTTCTTCATGGAGCATTTTAGATCATCAAAGAAATTCTAAGTTTATAATATCCAGGGACTAAATATTAGTAAGAAATTCCTCCCTGTGAGGGTGGTGAGGCCCTAGCCCAGGCTGGCCAGAAAAGCTGTGGCTGGCCCTTCCCTAGAAGTGTTCAAGACCAGGCTGGATGGGGCTTCTTTCCTCCAAAAAAAAAAAAAAGGAAGCCAGAGGCTTCTTTTCTCCAGGCTGAACAACCCCAGCTCTGAGTTTATATCCAACCCCAACTCCATCCTCCAATTTTACACTCAGGAGCTCCATATCCTTGAGTACCAACATCTGAACATGGATAGGAAAAGTCACAGGGTTTAGACCAGGTACAGGTTTGGCAGGGATTCTTCCTTTGCTAGAAATCATTGACTTTCATAGAAATCATTGACTCTGGAGTCTCCAAACCGTGGATATCAGGGATACCTGCTCACTATAATGCTCTGGTGCATGATTAAAAGATGAGTTTAATTATAGCAGCCTGGGAACTGCTCATGTTATCTATCTGAAAAGACAGAGCAGTGCCAGTGAGTTTACAAAGGAACAGACATAGTTGTAATATTCTCTGGAAAAGCACTTCAAAGAGAGAATTCCTGGAAGAAAATCATGAAGTCACAGGCGATAAATCCAACTAATGTTTTTAAAATATGCAGAGTTTTGAAACTACTGAATAACATATGCTCACAGAAAATCAAACACGAAGAAGACCTTTTGTTCTTGGCCTTAGGATTGTTTGGCAGCCCAAATGAAGTGTGGGGTGAGGGACGCTCCAACTGTACCAAGAGCAGGAGGTAAACATGTCATTAGTGTAGGAATTGGATGTCCAGAGTCATGGCTAGGCTATGAGGCAAGAAGAAGATGAGGCAGTGAATAATTTGGTTTCTTTGCTGAGGCTCATAGCATTTCTCACCAGTCCTGAGTAACTCATTATTCAGATCCTTTCTGAAGATGCAGATATTCCTAAGGGTTTTCTGTTAATCAAAGTTCAGAGAAAACTTTTGCACTTTGGGTCTAGCTGAGAACTGAAACATCACTCTCTGCCCATGAGCAATTGCAGACTGAGACATGGCAAGTCCAAAAGTGCCCAGTAAACCAAGGCTTGCTACAGATGAGCGGAGTGCTAAAGCAGTTTTTTCTCAATTTTGTCAAAAATAGTCATATATTGGATAGTCTGGTATATCCATATTGGATACATATATTGGTATATCCTGTATTGGATATACAGGACATAGGGGACTGGGGTCAACTGTAAGATATTGGCATGGGGAAATGTTTTTGCAATCTCTTGTGATGAAGATCTTTGTATCTGTTGTTGACTCTGGGGATGTTAGGAAGTGGTCAGCTTTCAAAATCACAGTTTTTTATTTGGTTGTTGGTGACCTGAAAATAAAAATTGAGTGTGATCTCCTGATGAGAAGCTGTGCCTTTTCAGCTGCACTAAACTGCACCACTCCAATTCCTGCCACCTCTTTTTCCCAGAACACTCAATAGGTAACTCACATGCCCTGCCTGGATCAGGATTCCCACGCTTAGCAAGGATGTTGCAGTGCACTCCCATTAGTGATGGGATAAACTCCCTTTTCAATTAAGGACATGCAGATTTCAGTGCATTGAAGCAAAGTATTAATATATCAAATATAAATTCCATAATCAGCTACAGAAATCTCAGCTTTGAAGATGCTTTCTACTTTCATTTATAAATCTGGATGTTATATATTCACAATACACACATATACACTTAATAATGGAAAAACACTACCTACATGCAACAGATTGTTTCTTAATTCTATTTTGTTTTGTTAGTAAAATATCTATTTGGGAAAATAGTAAAGCCATAATTTATTCAAGAAAAAATTGCATGATAGTCACTATAAAGTAATGGAAATATTAATAAAATAATGCAGCCTCATTAATGGCAGAAAAAGAATTGAACATAATAATCAGTTGTAACTGAATGAAGGGCCACACAGGAGATTCTGTCATGGAAATAACTTTTACATGAGAAACATAGTAAAGTCAAGAAATCAGAAGAAAGAGAAACACTACACAGCTCACAATTCAAGAATATTTTCTGCAGGAATCAGTGATAAATGTTTCTTCAGAGCTATTTCTGCCTGCAGGAGGGAAAAAATATCTAACGAAACACAAGCTGCTGCATAGAAAATTAATGAGTGAATTTATTGAGTAGAGAACACAGCATATATAAAAATGAATCAGATACAGATAGATCAGCACTATGATACAAGAAAAGAAAGAGAACTTCTCAGTGATATACATACAAAACCTAAAAAAAAACCCACAGAAAGAGTATTAGAAAATCTGTTCTAGTTCTACAGACTTCTGCCTTGTCATTTTTTTATCTTAATTTGACTGGGTTTTTTAAGAAGATCAGAGAATCAAGGCACCCCCAATCTTCTGTAAATGACCTCATGAAAATAACTGACTTGCAACTTCTGTCCTCAAGGATCAGCTCGATCTATGCCATTAGTTCATCATTTTTGTGGAGTGAAGACTGAAGGACCTCTCCTGATAAGCCTTGCTAAACAATTTCTGAAATATAGAGCTTCATCTCTATTAAAAATCTGTCATTAACCGAAATTCATAGAATCACTGGACAACATTTTTACCGGTCTATTTATTTTTATTTTGAAATATTCAATAACTTTCAAGTGAGTAGTCCCCTGACTCTTTTCTGCTTTAGTGGATATAGCAGTTTACACTCAGAAGTGAACATATGCCATTAAATTACTTTAGGGATCCACTGTACAGTTCATTTTTACTTCATTCTGAAATTTTTACAGAAATAGCATGTGGCAACTGCAATGGAGATGGAAAACTTTCCTTAAATCATGCCATATTATTATTCCATAATATTTCCCAGGACATTTTTGTTCTGTTCATTTTTAAAATCTCCACAGAAGAGGGGAAAATTAAACAAATTATATCTTCTTAAATTTCTTACTGCTTAATTACTTGCACTGACATTTACATGGCAATACTTTTCATATATTTCAGTTTCCTCAGTGCAGGACTGTTTGAGAAAATCACTTAAATAATCATTAGATCATTATCTCCATTCAGAGAGAAAGCATTTAAAATGTCATCACACCACTTATCCCATAAATAAAGCACTCAAAAACTGAGTACAGTTTTATGAGGGCCAAGAAGTATTTTGCAGTTAGTAACTTTTATGACAATGAAATATAAAGGGGCAGATCTGTAATGGTCAGAGATAGGTTTGTGTTTTATAGGAATATGATCTGTATCACTGCCATAGCTTGTCTATTCTCTAATTTAAACTAGTCAGTGCCTTGATAATGACTGCTCTCTATTTCTTATACTTTACAGCTTTCTCTTGGCTGTAAAATACGTATCATATATCTCCCATGACACCTGAAGGTGTGCTACACTTCCCAGGCAGTTTTCCAGAGGACACAGCTCTGTAGCCAAGGACAGACACATTTTGTCTTTTTGTTTGCTTCTCTTAGTTTTGATGGTTTCCTTACAGACACGGAGCTCAGCCAGCCAGGACAACCAACTCATCCACTGGCTTCTCCTGTGCCCTGAAGTCACTCCATGCCTTTGCTGTCCCTTGCTCATTATAATTGCATTTCACAGTAATCGTCAAGTCAGCAGGTTGTCCAGTGAAAAATTGCTCCCTTGGGCAGCATTTACTATAATTTCAAGTAATATTAAGTACTAATTTCTACACTGTGAATGTTAAAGGGAACTGGGCTTTAGACCAGGTCTGGAAACACATTTAACCAATGATGTATTTATATGGGAGAGGAAGAGGAGCAGAGAGTCTGGTCTGGGTGAGTTTGACCATAATGTCAATAAGATGGTGCAGTTTGGAATGACAAGGCATTAAAGAATTTTTTTTTTCAAGCACTGAGTTATCCTCAAATGTTTTGACTTTTGTTTCCCTTTCATCTACCAAGGTGATAATTACCAAGGGGATGGCTGTCAGAAGTGCAGCAGTGATTGTTTTTAGCTAGTGCTCCTTTCTCAGCAAAGTAGCTGCATCCATCCCCACAGCACACTCCACGTCATTAAGAGTAAGGCTTAGTGAGAAATGACTGCTCTGCCTAGTAGAAAATCTTCCATTTCCTTTGTTATCCAGACACTGTAGCCAAGGACTGTGTGTTCAGCCATGGACACACAGTGCAGGCCTGCAGGAAGGGGAAGATGCATAATTTATGCTGTGAGCCAAGACAGTGTCTCGCACGCTTTGAAACAAGTTCTTCCTATTTCATGACTTTGGCCAATTCCACAGCTGGAGATGGCTTCTGTCCTATTGCACATAAGCCTCCTGTGCATATTTCAAAGTCTTAGCATTAGAGCAGAATTTCTATACTTAAATGGAAATAAGATTTTCCTTCATACTATCATCCATCTCCAGCTAAATGTTCTCTTTCAGGCAGCTGCAGAGAGTAAGTGCTAGTGCAGAAAGGGAAGGATATTCCTCTCAGTCCAGGTACAAATGCTAATAATTGAAGAGGTTCTGTTCTCATCTTCAACAGAAATTAATCTTTGGGAGGACATAAGCACTCGATTTTCCTCGTCTCTCTGTTAGACCAGGTGTCACCCCAGCCCAGCTGTGGTGTGCATAACCCTTCCTTGTCCCCCAGTGAAGTTAGTCAGGACCTGAGCCAAATCACTCTGTGGAAGACATGCAGGTACTAAAATGCAGACAAGTTGCATTTCAATTTGTCTTTGCAAGGCCACAAAACCCAAAAGATGCTGTCAGGACTTAGGGTAGAAAATAAATCAGGATTAAATAGTAGTCAGAATAACATAAAAACTGGTCTTTTTTTCCCTCTGCAGGAGCCAAATGGCACCACCCAAACTGATGCCATGAAAGTGTCTTGCTGGATGGGAACACAAAGAAAACAGAGAAAAAGGATAAATATTTTTAATTGTCTTTTAAATAGTAATATATTAAGAGGTGTGGTATTACTGGCAGTGGGTCAATCAATGACAGATTTGCTTTGCTCAGTGAGAATTGTGACAGAAATAGTTAATGTTATTTTGAAATAATTTTATTTTTTAGTGCAAGTCATTCTACATTTAAATTCCCTTTAAACAGCTCCATTTATTTCACAGTGCTGTTGCTGTAGTACAGCAATTTGTCCTGGACATTTCACTTAATATTCTAGAAAAGTACATTAGAAGAAAGAAATAAAATCCTCAAGAATCCTGAGAATCCTCAACCTCTCAAAATTTTTTTAAGAATTATCTTTATTCATTCTACCATAAAGAAATGTTGCAGCAACATAATATTTTTCATATACATGCAGGGATTATTAAAGTATAGGATAATCCAGATTTTTTCATTTACACTAATGTAAACCAAGATGGAATCAACTTCATTTGCAGTCAGAGGAATCTGGTTTAGGAAGCCATAGGTGCTGTAGGAATTTATAAATCCTACAGCAGATCACTAAGGGAGATGAAAGAATCTCCAACATGTAAATATAAATCAAGATTTATGTCTGGGATTATACACTATGTGTGCATGTCACAGATATACACCTGCTAAACGTGCTTTGATTTCAACAGATGCTGAATGGGACAATGAATCAACAGGCCTTTCCCAAGGTCCTTTTCACAATTTATTTGAATTTATAACGGAGTATCTCCAAACACAATCTCACCACTCTGCAGCTAGAAAGGCTCATAAATCATAATAAATCTTTTAGAGGAGATTTCCAGCTTTCCCTCTCTAACAGAACCAATGTCTATACAGCTGCTGAGTGACCAAGAAATTAGTTTGCCATTTTTTAAGCAACATAAAGGCATGCAAATGTTGTCTATGCTGAACCTCCCATAGCATTTACTCTAATCAAACTACTCTAATTAGAGCTGATGGAAAGGTCATGAAGGACGAGTTGTTTTTCCTAAGCCGAAAAGGCTGACTCTTCTCATGGCTTCCCAGCCAACAACTGGGACAACAATGGGCATGTTATAGCATAAAAACAGCCCCTCGAGTAACACCCACTCTCTAAATTGTGCAGGTTATCTCAGAAAGTTCACGTTGAAATCCTAGCACCACTGAACTTGACGGAAACTTTTTCCATTAGCTTTGGCAGAATGAAGGCTTTCCTCTCACATCAGGGTTGAATAACTTCCAGAATGGAGGACAATTAACTGCAAACTGTCTGCAACAATTCCATCACTTTCAGCTGTGGGAACACAACCTTGCTTTAAACTGAAAGAATAATCTGACTCTCTGCAGTCTTTAAAAGCTTATCTGACCAGACGTGACAGCTGTGAACTATTTTCACTGCTTGATATGAGGAATACTGGGCTTGTGCACTATACCTTCAGGTCCTTGTTTGGAATATAACCAAGCTGCCAATCTTTGCCAGCAGTGGCTGCATTTGGAATAATTTCAGAAAGTCAGCAGGAGCTGGAAGTCCCTGGAGATCCTCCTTAGCTCCCTTACTGGCCCTTAATACGCTCATTAAAATGGCACAGCAGCCCTGTGCAGGTTTGTACACTCCTCTCATCCCCTCTCATGTCCCAGTTCCTGCAGCTCCACTGAGGTCACCCCTGTCAAATGGCCCAGCCTGGATCTCATCCATGCAGAGCAAATGCTGAGGGAGTGACACGAGGTGCCACACCTGCCAGCACCACACACCTTACCTGTGCGAGCTGGTGACACAGCCTGAGACAAAGGCAGCTTCCATCACTGGACAGACATATTTTTGGTCAGCCTCCAATACAAAGCATGCTGCCTGGACCTAATTATGCCACTGGCCTTTAAATCTCTACCTGGCAGTCTTTTCAGGATTTCACCCACCATTTTCCTTTCTTACCAATTCCAGATGTCCCAGAGTTTGAAAACAAGTAAGGTTTCCGAAAGGTGCATCTTGATCAAACTGGTTTTTAGACTAAAGAAATACTGTGGTATTCACCTCACTGACCTTCTGACTCTCTTAAACCCTCCTAAGGATCTGGCATCACAAGCCATGTATTCCCTTCAGTTTCACTCAGCCAGTCAGGAAGTACCTACTAACTTCTCTTCCTCCTCCCTAGCATGGTATAAAAAGGAATATTTGAAAAGCCTGTTCTCTTCTCTAAGGCTCCTCAAGGTGCTGTGAGGTGCTTAGAAGACTAATGTTTTCTTTCAGCATTCTTGGGTACGTTTTACTGACTCCTTTTCACTTTTAAACTTTCTATTGTCTTTCTTTTATGCTCTTTTATGCTCTGTTTGAGCTCTTGACTTCTGCCTAAACTAGTATGTCTACGTGCAGTGATGTAAACCTCAATCATTCTAACTTTCCATTACTTACTGTTGTATATTAATACATTCATAGCCACTGCATTATTTCCTTGAAGAACTCTTTTAAAAGTCTACCCGCACTATTATTACTACAAATAATTTAACTAGAGTTATATCAAAGGGTTTCCCATGTTATTTATTAACTTCTGTTCTAATAATTGTAGCTACAGACTGTTTACAAGGTAGGAGATACTATTTTTATAATTAGCTATAATAAATATGCAAAGGTCAGCTTGGCTAAATAGTGTCCTGATGAGGGAAATTACTAAATAGAAACACATTAAATTGAACATAGCAAGTTAAGATAAAATTGTAAACAGCAGTTTGGCATATAAAAATAACCATCCAGGCCTGTAGAAGATACGTCAATAGTAGAGCAAAATAAAATGAGCAGAAACTGAGCTAAGTTAATAGGAAAATGTTGCTGGTATTTTTAAAATAGCCAAACACAAAAGAATAGTGTAGAAAGGATTTTTCATTTTAGGAGTGGTTACTGCACTTTTGAATTATAAAATACTGGGAAAAAAAAATCCTAGAGAAAGATATTGCAGGACACATATGAGTTATGAGGTCACCTGGTTCTTAATCAAAACCTGTGAATTCCAGAAAATATGCAAAATCATACAACAAAATTTGAACTAGCTTTCCCATCTCTTTACTGTAACAACAATCAAGTCAGTAGAAGGAAAAGTTGTTGAATTTTCACACCCAACTGTCTCATATTTCTCTGCTTGACCTTCCTTCCTTCACGATCCTCTGGGATGTTCTGTAGCCATCAGAAACTGAACTACTGCTGCTTGGCTCTCCATCCATCTCCACAGAGCTGCTGAGCCAGCACTTGCCTTTTACTTAACTGCACAGTGAAATGAGTAAACTTAGAGCACCTGACTTGTCCCAGCACCTTTGGGACAGTCTCAAATTCAGTAATCTGTTCAGTAACCAACTCCAGAAGCCGAAATTTGCTTTGCTGCCTGCACATGTGATGTGACTTGTTCTGATGCAAGGACTATCCACACACTCAGCATTTATGTCCTCTCATACTCATTTGACAAGAAGCAGATGCTTAGACTAATTTTTTATCTGAGCTCCTTTTCTTTGACCTCTCTGGCCCAACTGTGAGAGTTTGACAGTATTGTTTCTCCTGTGAACAGTCCACACAAACTGCCAGCGTGGCTATGAACAGTAAGATAATGAGATGAAGCTTATCAGCAGGCTTTAGCATGTGCAAAATTATACCGAGAAAACTGCTCTGTTCTGTCATGGTGAGGCACAGGCAGTTTTGCACCAAGACTCTGCCCTCCTCACTGTCCATACAAAGTATGAGCTGGTTCACATTCAGGCTCCTCTCTGACAGAGGTCAGATAGCTCCGGCCAGGGAAAGGCAACTGGAACTGGAGGTTGGATCATTCAGGGATTTCTCTTCTACAAGTAAGATGTGTGTGAGTGGTGACCAATGTACAAGAACAGATATTCTCTCTTGAGCAGAGAAAAGCCTAAAACATGTAGAAGAGACTCAGAGATCTGGTCAAGATTTGGTTCTTTAATAGAGACCAAGCAATGATTCAGTCAGGCATGCAGCTCAGACTTTCTTTCAAGGGAATTCTGAAATTCACCCTTAACCAACAAAGACCAAGTTCACCAAGGGTTTGGTGATCCTAATCTAAATTAATGTCAAAGGGAGATAATTTGGCTCTGAGGACTCAGAAGGAGCTAGAGAAAAATGTATTCTCCCTTGCTTTTACCCAAACCAATTTTTATGTGCACTAATGCACTGCACTTTCAAGAGCCAATTAAAGGGCTGTACAGAGCAATCCCAGCCAGGCACTGATTGTAAAAACAAAATGTACAGACATTCGGGATTCAGTTTATATTTCAATTTGCAACAATGATCAGTGATATTACCAAGCACAAAAAATCTACCTGAAATGATCTGTGTGTAAACTGTACAGAGACCAGCCACACAAAACACAGGCAGCCTAACTTCCTCAGTCTGCAGTGAGTTCATCCTTAATAATTCCTGTTGAGCTTATCCAGTTTTTCTTTCTCATACCATATCACCAGTCTACAAAGGTAGCTGATGGGATCTGGAACTACACTGCTGCATCTGAGCTATCCTGTTCTGCCACAGGGGCACACAGCATCTGGGCCAGTTCCCTGCTCCTGGGAGTCTGTGGTCTGAGGAAGACAATTTAAAGAAGTTCAAGCACCAGCAAGAAGCAGAGGCACCATGCTGTGCTCTTAATAACAAGTGTCAAAAGGCATTTAAATGATGCTTCATTTCAGCTTGTACTGCTGGGCAGTGAAAAGCACTGAGCTGAAAACATGTGGGCTGACCTGTGTGTTATTTTTGCAGAGGGAAGAATGTCGGCACTCAGCACTGCATCATGCAGCAGTTCTGTGTGATAGGTGGATGCAGCACTATCATGGCCAAGAGGGGTGGTGATGACATGCAAAATAATTGTATGTAGGACTTCAGGCTATCAACAAGTGCTATTCCTAGAGACAAGCAAAGGCCACACTTGCTGGCAGCAAATAGTATACCTGCAAGCAGAGGTTACTCACTCTACTTAACCCCACTTCCCCGAAGGAAAAAACCATTCATTGAGTTTCAATGGACCTGAATTAGGAGCCATGATTAGCCTGATTGACAAGGATTTGGGTGTGAGAAGTCAGATTAGCAGAGTTTAGCCACCACACTCCAAAAGTGAGCTACATTCCTGTGCTCCAGAGCTGCTCTCCCCCAGCAGTCACCAGGTCAGGTCCTGTCACTCACCATCCTCTGAACCTTGGGCAAAAGTTTCAGAGAAACAAACCAAATCGCAGTCTCACTGATGAAATTCTCACATGAAGCTGATGGAAATATCTGGAATTTACTTCAAATTGCACCCATGCATTTCTGAGGTCTGTCCAACATTACTTACCATCACCTGTTGTGCTGTGTTTGAACAAAATTGGAAAAAATTTCTTCCTGTAGTTTTTTCCTTTATGTTGATGTTCACTTAAAGAGACTTGTCAGCTCCATTTTCCAGCCTCTCTGAAGATGTTTAGTATTTTGTCAATTTAGGGACACATCCACATTCTTCTTTGTATTATCTTGGCATTTTGGTTTCCATGAGGGTATTGACAAAGTTATTAAAATGTTGCCCATTCTTATTAGATTTTCACAGATGCAACCTGGCCTCTGGAGGAGACACTCTGATTTCACCCATCTGAGACACAAGTCACAAGATCTTTTGATAGTCATCGTGGAGACATGAGGGAGCAGTTTATCCTACCTTAAAAGAGATGTTGAAGATACCTCCTCCCTTTCATTTTTTGGCTTAATAGAATCAGCATTTATCTGCCATAAGGATCTTTTTGCTTTGTTCCACCTGACAGTGGATATGATCCAGGTGTATATTTTAGAATATTATGGTTTATTTAAGAAGACTGCTTTCCTCCCCCTCCTCTTTTTTTTTTTATAATGATCTCTTCAGACACAGCCCATATAATAGGCACCATTCTCTGGGATTTGGTTCACCTTGACATGCAATCTCTCCCCTCTGGTTATGATGCTCAGAGGAAAGTCATCTACCCCTCAGTATCTGACATCTGAGTACAAACGGCTGGTGCAGGGATGATGTGGGTAAAGGAGAGCAAATCTCAGAATTCTCCTGACACCAGAAATCAGTTACTGGAATGGGTTTTTTTCATGTTTTAACAGTACTTGGCTTTGCAGAATGCTGAGGGACCCACTAAGCTTTGGAGTGAAGTGACTGCAACCACTGGTGCTTTGCTGATGTCAGTGGACACCACAATCCCTGTGATTCCTCTTAGCAAACTTGCACCTCTAAATTTCTTGTTCCAAATGCCAGACAGCTTTCACCACAAGACTGGTGCAGCCAAGACATCACACAGCAACATTTGATGTGCAAAAGTAAGTTAAACTAAAAGCTCTGAAAGTGAAACTTGAAGAGAAACCAGAAAGAGTGAGTTGTGCAGGTCCCATAGAAAATGTCACTGTCAGGTTACTGTTGGCAACTTGACAGGTCTTCACACCTCTCATGATCTTCATGGTGGCACCTTTAAAAAGGCACAAAATTCACTGAAATGCTTTTGAAATTCCAGCCTGCTTTTACCTGCCCACCTCTTCTGCTTACCCATACTTCAGGAAAATGCTTTTTTCTGTCTTTCTCCAATTTACCACTTTTGTTTTTTTCAGTCTCAAGGTCATTAAATGAAAGATAGTTGTCTTAAATATTGAATTGCAAACATGTTCTGCTGTCTCTGTTGTCAGCAGCTGCTCCAGAGTTGCACTCAGTGCTCTTGCTGAAACAGAAAGAGATGGCAATAATCCAGGCAAAGTCACTGCAGGAGGCACCACAGGGAGCTGGCATCCACCCATTCCCAGGGAATGGCTCCTCTGCCAGGAGGCATCACGCTGGCCCCTCTGCCCGCTCGAAACACCTCCATTCTCGAGCATTTGAAAATCACATAATAAACATTAATGAGTACTGTCAAACAGCTTCCTCCCTCCTCAAAATCAGCTTGCATGGTATTGAAAATATTTTGAGGTAATTTCATCATAAAAACACATTTAATCACTTCAGACATTTCAGAGTGTGGGTTTCAGCACAAATAATTGCTTTACATTATTCCACTTATTCGTGACAATGACACTATTTTTGGCGATAAAAGGTTCTTAATCACTTGGTAGGCAAGTGCAAAGGAAGAGCAGCTGTCATCAGAATAAAGAAGCAGCACAAATCCTGCCTGTCTGGGATTGTAAATGAAGGAAGCCACATGTATGAAACCTGACCATGAAGTAGCCCCTCTCTGCCTGCACATGCTGCTTCTTCCCCTGTGCTCCACCTGCAGAGGCTGGGAGGAGGAAAACACCCATCCAAGTGGAGTTTTCCTGCATGCAGCTCCTTCCCTGTGTGTCCTCTGGTGGCTGAACCAGTGCTGGCTCCAGGAACTAAAGACAGGTGTGCTGTGAGAGCAGATAAGGGATAAAAGCATTCTTTAGCAATGCTGAAGTTAAAAGCAAGTTATGAGTACCAGGGTAAGCCAGGCCTGGTGCATTAAATAGATGGTGTCCATTTCCCTGCAGAGCTCTTCATCCTGACCCTGGGAACTGCTCCTGAGCTCACTCTGAGCTGCCTCCATGGTCCCTTCATGTCTTCTCTCCTGGCCCTCATTGGCACAGACTGTCTCTCACAAAGCAGTAGCTGAGATGCTCACCTCCGTACACAGCGTGCACTTTTTCCATAACTCCAGGTTTCCCCATACTGCATACTAACAATTCATTTTCCCAGGAACCTTACTAGCTGGGACATAGAAGCAAAAACTTTGTAAAGAAGGATTGATGATTAGGCTTTCTTGACTCTCAGTATGTCAAATAATGAATTGGATTCAAGCACATAGCCATGTGCCAGTTTTCATTTTAGTTCAGTTAGTGCCTGCTAGGACTCAGGTTTTCTTAATAAGTTTCATGTTCCTCCCAGTTGAACTTATGTTTTTTTTCTATAATATTTATCTCCATCAGTTCATATCAGTATTCTTTGATTGCTTCAATTACCAGGAAGTGTCCATCTCCTGGTCAAGACTGTGTATTTGCTCTTTGATTATGGATTTTCCTGTTTCTCACAAATAGAAAGATGAAGGGATCACCTTAGCCCAAACAAAACTGACCATGGAATGTGAAATTAAATCCCTGTGACTGTCTCTTGTCCCTGAAAATACTGCAGGGACACACAAGAAATGATGGCCATGGAATTGGGGTCAAGTTAGTACAACAGGTATTTCTATCCCCTCCTGGAAAGGGCACTACCCCCCAAAACTTCATACCCTTTGCAGCAGCCCAGCTGTGCAGCCAAAGTTGGCCTGGTCCACCATCCAAAGATGTCTGCATGGGTAATGGAGTACCAGTGGGTTCTTCTAGGCAAGTTGAGTGGAAAAGATTCCAGGAGAGCTGTGCTACTGATAAGCCATTGGATGGTGACACATCTTTACAGCTATACCAATGGTTTTGATCCTATTATTAGCATTTTATAAATGGAAATAATGCAAACACAGAAAACTCAGAGGTGATAGGCAGGGCTTTTTATCTGTGCTCTTTTATGGAACCAGCCCTTAATCCAGAAGATATCTCTAGGTTATCCATAATATATTTACCTCCTGAGGCTGCAGCACTGAGCTGGCAGAGTTTTGCAGGAGGTACCTATCACTTACCCTTTCCAACTGAGGCTGAAGCATCCCAGCAGGAGCTTTCCTGTAGCAGCGCAGCAGCCCATGCCAGCCTTCACTCAGTGCTGCTGGGCATTATTTGGGAGAGAACGAACAGCATATATTGTGAACTTCGAAAAAACGTCATGCTCAAGCTTCACTCAATGCCCCAGATGCAAAGGGCTGCCACCCTATCTATCTCCACTAGCCTGGAGATAAAGTTTCAGTCATGAGGCACAGTTAAATCAGCAGATCTGAGGAGGGACATATCTCCCACTCTGCAGATGGAGGCTTGTGAGCTTGGGTGGATGCCTGAAAGTTAAATATCTGTAACCTGAGGGCAAAAGCAAAAAGGTATTTAGAGCCTTAACAGAGTAATATTTTGAAAATTCCAGATTTGCTGATGATGGAAGAGCACTGAATACCCATTATGGAATTCAGCAGTAGGCGGGAACATCAGCTTTTCATTGAGGTAAAATACACATAAATTTCTTAAAATAAAATAAAAAAAAATCAGAATGGCAAATTCTGATTTACTTCACAAATATTTTATCATCCAAATTCTCAGGAACAATTTTTATCTCTTTGGTCAACTTAATTTATTCATCTACTTATTTTCACTGATGTCAAAATAATGGGAACTTAAATAAGCAAGATCCAAAATGGTGAGAGGATAGATTTTTGTCACTGCAGCTGTATGGAAGGAGAGGACAGATTATATCTTAGAGGGTTGTTAGCCTCATTTAGACTGACTTTGAGGATGGTTGGAAGATGCTGTGGAAATACAACTGACAGGTTTGGGACCAACCTGACAGGTGGGATGGTGGGACACCATGTTTGCTGCAAGAAGGTGGGCAGGGGAGTGAAAGGTGGAATGAAGACAAAACAAGGAGGCAAAACCATGAGTGTGAACAAAGAAAACTGTTGTTCAGGTGAAAGAACAATAGATACCAGCATACTGATATGGTGAAGAAATAGACAAAGAGCTGAATCCTGCCAAGCCCATAGGGCCTGATCTGTCAGTGCCCACCTTGTCATGGCCCTGGCATTCCTGCAGAACTGGTAGAATTTTATGCTTTTTTTCTACTTATTTGTGGGTATTTTATCCTTATTTTTCACAGGTGTGTACACTGTCAGAGCAGCACATTCATATTGCTCAAACACCTGTTCTTAATTATTTTCACAGGCTCACAACTCAGTGGTTGGAAAAATAGATTCAATCAGCAGGGATGACTGTGCTGTTCTGGATGAGTCTTTTGAGGCAGCTGTTTCCATGGTGTTTAAGCATTAAGTACAGTGAGTGACATTCCTGAAGCTCCTTGCAAGGCAGCTGGGCAGTCACTGCAGTCAGGAGTTGAAAACATAAGGACTTTTGTTCAGATGACGGTCAGAAGTTTATTGGGCAGATGGAAAACACTAGCAATTCCATGATGTCCTTATGCATGATCTAGCACTGCAGTAATTTAGTTTATGTATCTGTCAACACACGTCACTGAACTCTAAAAATCTGTGGGCAACTTTGTCTATTTGGATTTATCAACCTATCCTTGAAGCAACCTGGATAAAATATTTCCCCTTTCTTTTCTTCCTGCTGTTAATGAACTTAGTGTTAGAGGCATATTTTAGCAAAATGTTAAGCAATGCTATTGCTGCTATTGCAAATTGATAGATGTGCTCTAATGCAAACAGCTTGTGAGACAACTCCTGTGTTTTTGACAACATTTTGAAGGCGTCACAGCAATTGTTAACTAGTCCATTAGGGATGTTCTAGTTTTCAAAATGTATTGATTTAAATTATGTATGTTAATGTACCTATCAACATTACAAATGTAGTTTGCAGGAAACTGCTTATAATATATGAATGATAAGCCATAAATAATAACTGCTAATTAAATTACTTGATTAAGCTTCAAAGATGCACTCTAATTTGGAACAGAAAATTACTTTGAAGTGATTTCAGCAGCTGATAATTCTTTTAGAGTAGCAGAGTTTTATGAGCCATAGTCATTTCTAGTCAGGCATCAAACTTTTACTCACTAACATGGTTGGTTGAGTATTGCTATGCCTTGAATGCAATGGGTGCAACAGATTGACAAAATAATGAGTGACAACTAATTTAACCAACATATGAAAGTGCTTGAAATCAAATACATTAATTATTTTCTGACAGAACATGAATAACCTTGGGCTGGGTGTCAGCAAGGGCAAAACCCCAAGAACCTTAATTTTGAAAGACAGCAGAGACAGCACATAAAGGAGCTACAGGTACTTTGGAATTTTTTAATAGACACAAATAAATAATGATATTGTAAAACCCTGAAAACCTTCAGCAGAATCTGATATGAGTCTCTGAAATACAAGCTGAGCAGAAATGCTGTGCTTAACCTCTTCTCACAACACGTCTTACATTGCTGGTACAGTAGATTAGATTCTGGATGAGTTTCAACAGATAGAATAACTAAAAATAACTTACCAAACATGGACTTCTGTACCCAAAAGCTGCTTTGATAGTTTGCACATACCTAAGCGGAAAGGGACGAAGTTGTGGAAAAGTACTGGAGAGCTTGTGTTCCAGGAGCAGTGAGCCTTTTCTCTATACCCCAAGCAAAGTACTGAGCCTGCCTTAAAACCACAGAGTAAAACCATGGACTCTTAAGGCACATGTCACTGCTCAAGGCTTACCTGGAACTCAGGGCAGTGGCAGCACTGCTGTATATCCATAAGGAGACTCCTTCTCAAACCTTCTTGGGCTAAGGACACCCTAGACACTTGCTGGGGCACATAGATTCCTTGGGGATTGTTACACAGTATAATAGTGAGGTTTGTAATTTGTGGCTTCTCTTTCAGGGTCACCATCAGCACAGCCAAGGCAAGGGCAGCAATGGTTTATCTGGGCTGGATGAGCAGACAGATTTCTCATTACAATGTGACAACAAAAAGACACTGGTAAATGAAATATAAAACCAGTTCAATTTTAAGAATAGTGGGTACTTTCAGTTGTCTGGGTGCATTTTTTCTGTAATCCAGTATTTCTAAGTGTCCCAGCTATCTGAGGCTTGGTGTCCACCTCCTCCTTCGGAGTTCTTACACTAGATCTCAGCTCATACATTTGTTGCTCTGAAAGCCAGTTTCTAGGCACTTCAAGTGTGGGTTGTTTTTTTCCCCCTTTAATAAATGCAAATGATGGGAGATGGTGTGATCATGCATCACAGGATGATGAAGGATTCAAAGTGTTTCAAGTAAATGGGACTTGTTTGATCTCTCAACCCGATATTACAAATCATTCAACAGCAAATTTGTTTTTTTAATTATTGTTTGATTTCTCCTCTGCTAGGTCTGCTTGGGCAGAGGTGTCTAAGATGTAGATAGAGAAATATATATATATGTTTATATTATTCAATTAGCATTTATATTTAAAACTTCCATAAGTTGATATAATTAGCTTGAGGCCAACTTCAACACACATCTATTTTCTTTACCTAAACAAGTGTCTTTGGAGCAGGGTCTGATGCAATTTACTGGTATTCCCAAGCATGACTGTTACAGAAAACACCTTTGTAGCTGAAAGCGATACATTTGAGCCTAAATCATACTCTAAATGCAACTCACCTCAACACAGAGGTAAACATTTGAAAAGTTTCTCTGTGAGAAAGTCAGAATAGACTTTTAAAAATCAGATAAATGGACAGAGATATGAGAAATAACAATATTCCTACTTATTTCCTGGTTAAAATTTTCTTTTAGAAATAATACAAGATGTAGGATGTAGTTACTGAGCTGATCAGCTAGCTGGCTTGAAACAGAAGTATTTATTTACACAGCCTAATTATTTGGTGGAATATATTGCCACAAAATATTTTGGGGACAAAATAAAAATAGTTTTTAAAAGCTATTGGATGAATCACTGGGAAAAATATTCCTTCCTTTCTCTTAAGCACTGTGATCTGCCACCATCTGAGTCAGAAAATTCCTCTGCCACCAAGGAATTGCCTTCCAGATTGCCAGAAGCTTGGAAGACACACCATACTTGGAAGAAAAGTGACATTGCATGTTACTCTTGCTTCCCCTATTACTCTTTTTCCTTCAGCATTTGCTGTTGGCCCCTGTGGGTGGGGTAAGATCAACCTGTTGTCTATTTGTATAATTCAATTAATTTATACTATCTATTATTAATTAATGATATAAATAATAAAATAATTTAAAATATTAAATTGGTATAATTTATATAATTATATATTAATATATAATTATATATTAATATATATTTATATGAGTGTATATATATTTATATATATAAGTATATATTGTATATATTATATATACTTATATAATACAGCTATTTTCATGTATGGATAGATTTTTCAGAAGGACCTTAAACTTCAGAGATCAGTGATGACATTAAAGAAATTAATTTTTTTGGTTATAAAGATATGGATGCAATGATATGAAGAAATGCAGTATATTGTGAAATCCTTATCTTTGTATGATAAAAAGAATGGAAATTAGAACTTAAATGCAAACTACACTGAATGTCTTTGAAGATTGTGGATAGGCAGTTTTTGATTGGACCCCATGCAACACCCACATAATTAGTAATGAATTTGCTTAATGAATTGACTTCACAGAACTGCCAAAATGCTAAATATTGAGCAAGTGAAGCAAAAGCCTCAGGGAATTTAGGGAATCTATAGTAATGTATTGTCTAACCTATGTCCTGCATTCCACAGCACCAATGAAGGAATTTCCTTCTACTCAATGTGAATTTCACTATTTTGGGTGGCTGAATCTTTAAATGAAGCCCTTTGTCTGATAACAAAAAAAATAGCTGGATATCTAAAGTAACCTAAGTAATTGTTCATTTTCTAAGTGAAGGTTAGAAGGGCAGTTTCACATCCATTTTTTCCTTTATCCTACTTTTCTGGTATAAATCAGCCTGTCCTTTGGCTCAATGCAGGGGCATTAAGAATATCATCACCATTGCAAATAAACGGAGCAATCAAAAAAAACCATCTTTTCCACCCTACCTCATATAGGCTCTGTGAGACAAAGACTTTTCTTGGTCACTTATTTCAACAGTGCAATAGAACTTGACTCCCAAAAAATCATTTCAAATAGAAGTTATTCTAGATATTAGATTTTTCTCTTAATTCTTTGTCCTCAAGATATGGCATTAGAAATCTGGAGTTCTGAGTGCAGTCAGGGTAAGGCACAACTTCAGGTAACTCACTATAAGGGTTCACTGTTTGACTCTGCTATTTAAAAATTATAGCAAATGTCTGATTGTGGACTTCTGGATTGTTCTCTAAGCCTCGGAAAGAATTCCTCTATCTCCCTAAACAACACTTTTTTCCCAGCTCACCTTCTCACCTTCTCTCTCCCAAGAAGTACCAAGCAGATTAAAAATGTGGCTTTTAAAAGATGTGCCTAATGAATTGCTGTGTTATGCCTCTCTTTTTTCTGTAACAGAGAGAGAAAACATTGCAGTTGGGGTTAGAGGAAAGTTATGAAATCCCTGATGTGCAACAATTGTGGGGTGGACGAGTTGAACGGCTTTGTCTGGTCACAAGACAGACAATATAAAAGAGGAACAGCAGTGAAACTATCAGCTGGTGGAGCAGAGCTTTTGGCTAAGAAAGACCTCTTAAAAACACTGTAGCACTTCAAGGCCTGACTAAAAAGACCAATAATACACTCTACCTGCTTTTTATTTACTGTATTGAACCTATTCAGCAACAACAGATTGTCTGACCCGTGCATGGGACTAGTTTCCAGAGGAGCTGCTATATTTCAGACTCCTGAAAGTAAAACCCACTTGACATCCTGGAGAAAAAGGGCAGCAACTATATCACAAAATTTAATGAATCCAAGGGAAGCAAGAGTTCAACTGAAGGTGAAAAATAATCATGTTTTAAATGTCAATGGGTAGTATAGGCTATTACTGTATGGCTTTACTCCTGCTTCTAATAGGGTATCATTGCAATTGCGTTGCATCAGTGTAAAACTGGGAAACAGAGCCCTTAGGCTGCTTTAATTTATAATAGGATATAAATTATTTTGGGCTAAAATTCCATCAGTTTAGTGGCACAGTTAAAATGTTTATGCTACATCCATTAAAAATACAGATTTTTCTAAGTATCTGCAAATGTTAGTGTTTTTGAGTCTGTATTTGACACTACATCAGTAACCAATATGAGGTAAAAAAGCAGATTTCCTTGTGCTCAAAATCAAGCCCATCAATGCTATCAAACAATTTGACTCTTGTCTGCCTCCCTCCTCACAGCTGAGGAGGCTCAGAAACACCGACAAACAAGCAATTGTCTGTAAATAGAATATATTACAAGTTAATAATGAAAACATGGTTCATTAGCCATTTCCCTGCCCTGGTTTCTTCACAACTTTTCCTGGTTTACATTTCATGCCTGATGGCCACACTCTGGTTACATCCTAAGTGAATTCTATATGGGCCTATTCCAACAGTCTCTACAATTTAATGACACTTCAGTATTTGCTTTATTCCTGCCAATTTCTACACCTAGAACAGACCTAGATAGACTTTCCAACTCCTCAGAAAAAAGTTTCTACTTTTACAATTTAAATCTGTTCTGATAAAAATATTCCAGGTTGCAGAATATTCCCTCCCTTTGGAGGCTGCAAAGCAACTGTATCCTTCAATATTACTTAATTAAATGACAGCTATACTTGATTAAGGCAAAATTGCATTGGGTAGGATGGTCATCTTCAGTACCACTAAAAAGAAATGTTCTGGGATGAAAGAAGAGTCATTCTATTCCTGATCTCCCAAGCTCTGCTGGAAATATAGGCTGACAGGTTAAGAGAAGCATTTCTAAACAGTTGTAAGAAATGAGCCATCTGATTCAAGAATTCTGTTCCTTGGTTATCTTTCTATTCAGCTACTGAAAACTTGATTTTTCCCATCTGTGAGATGACAAAATTGAATGAAAATAGCATTAATATTTATGTTGCAAATAGAAAAGGCTTTCAAAGCATGTTCACAAAGTGGAAAATAAAAGCATAAGTTTATCCAAAACTTTCTGGCCTTTTGCAAATTTAAAATTCATCAGCCTTGCTGCCAGGATTTGTTAGTTTAAGAGCAGGTAATCATATTTCATAGAAGTTGTTAATGTAGGTGAACTTTTATATCGTTTGAATGTTCTCTATTTTGTGGATCAGTTAATTTCAGCTACATTTCATACTGCTATGAATATGTATTCCAAAATTGCCCACAGGTGGGAAGAAATATGTTTACTGGGTCTGGTTGAGATGTTTTGTGATAGCAATGTTTATATCCTACATAAAGAATATTCAATAGAATGTGTGCGCCTGTGAACTCATACCAGAGGTACGAGTAAAAATTATATTGATATGAAAATAGTGAACTATTTTCTTTCATAAGAGTATCAGTTCTAATTAATCATGTTGCCTTCTTATGAATAAAATCCAGTATCTTTTATAACTTGACAATCATTACAAGTAGCTGATTGAAAATTAAATGTTTTGTTTGAAACAATTTCTAAAATCCTTATGCATGCAATTGCTTTCCTTGTACTGTGGCCTGCCAATACTTCCCACTTTGCTGATACATGCTCCAAAATGGTTCTATCAAAATGTCCAACTGCATGGCCTGTACTCTAATGATCTGCATCTACCATTGAGAGCATGCAAAAAAGGGCAAAAGTTTTTTTCCTCACATTCTCATACAGCAACTCTCAGCCCAGGATACTTTCATTATTACTGATATTCTTACATTAGTTTCCAGTTCAAGAGAGAAAAATCCTTTAGGCAAGAAGCACAGGCCCAGTGCAGGAACTGACTCTCCAGGCAGTACAAGCACAAGATAATAAATATTTGGACATTTGAATTCAAGCAAACCTAACAACAGCTGCTCAAAAGCAGCAACAAGTACTTCTGTGCAAAGCCTGACACTATTTTTTTCTTTTGCATATTGAAAAAGCCCACCACGCCTGCACACAGCACAATGTAGAAAAATCCCAACCCTTTGCTTACAGGTTCCATGTACAGAATTGAGTACAGTAAAGAAAATTCAGGATGGGAAGTCCTGAAAGTGATGAAATTATATTGGATTTCTTTCAGAAGATTGGTCTGGCAGGAAGGAGTAGTGGAGTATGTGTCTCTCACTTTGGGATAGAAAGAGTGAGAGATTTGGATTTGGTTTTTTTTTTATGATGGGTGTCAGTAGAGACACTCTGATACCTTACTGGAAAAACTACCTGCCCTTTCTTCATCTGTATACCAAAGTTATTCTTATTTAACTTGTAATGTAAATTATTGTCAGCAATGAAGATAAGAAGGGTCACTTGTCTTTATGGACATTAAAAAGAAAGTCTGCAAAAATGGTCTCTGAAATATTAATTTCTCCAGCAGTTTTTTGGGCTCTCTGGATTTGTGCAATGGACAACAACACTGCCAAAGTGGTGGATGTTGTTTTCATAAAGAACTCATTTTTTACTGCTGTGACTTGGCACCATCATGTGGCCACTTCGAGTTTTTGCAACTTAAATAAAAATTTACATAGAAAAACATTTCCAATTAATTAATTTAAACTTAAAAATATTTCAATCTATTTTAGAAGGAGAAGGCATATACCTTAAATATATATGTTCACTAAATACTGAATGCATTGTCTCTAAATTGCCCTTTTTTTCACCAAATCTGAGCTTGTTTAATCAACTTTTTACTTACGCTCTTTCAGCCAGGTTTTCTTAAATTACAAAAGACATTTTCAGTGCTTCATCTTGGTTTAACCCCTACCAATAGTGTACAAAAATTAGTATCATGTTATAGACAGCTGTCCTCTTCCTCTCTACAAGACCTTTGGAAAATATTTGCAGAATTAAACAGGTATTTTCTGTTTTACATCAGAAATCCCAATGGATTTAGAATTTCAGTAAATCCCCCAGGCATATTGTTCACATAGTTCAATCCAAATAGGGAATGTACATCTCAGAACCTGAGTTAGTCAGGTATTCCTTGTGCACAGTTTCAGGGTCAAAATCAGAAGATAGATAAGTGTGATGTAATGTGTATTTTTTGCATGTATGTTTGCATATGGTCTTTAGGTAGACACAAGAAAGTTTTGCAAAGCATTAATGTTTAAGAGGCCCAGAGGTGGAAATCTCCTCACATTCAGAATGTACAGAAACACAACTTTATGTTTGCCAAAGAATTGCTGATTTATTTCAGAGTGAAATAATGAAAAACAGCAGTGCAATTTATAGGAATGCATTTTTGGTATTTTTTAAAAGTATATGTACATGTAAAATACTTTCAATAATGAAACACAGCAAACATATTTTTGAGTACAATAATGGTAAATTTGATTCTGTCATTTTTATCATAAAATATATTGTTTGTTGAAATAATGTATTGATAGTCTTTAAAATATATACAAATAATATACAAATTGCATTACAAATTTTTTAATTGAAATAAAAAATAAACTACACATTTTGCACAATAAATTGTACAACCCTGTTTCTAAAAAGACTGCAATAAAATAGAATACAGTTTGTCAGATTCCTCAGGCTGAGGTAATGCCCACTTCTTCTTTACATACTGAATGTCTATCTGTCCAGATTCCTTGGCCAGCACGATGCCTAACAATCCATTTGCTTTTTCTGGCTCTCCCAGCAGAGTCATAGTTACAACCCTGAAATCAAAAGAACAGGGGAGTGTTTTTTAATTGAGGCAAAATAAATAGAAATTATTCTTCTTTTCTGCTCAAGTCCCAGCATGTTCTTTAGCTTTCCACCAGTTGCAACCATTTCATGTATATAACATGCAATTCTTCCCCCATGCATTTCATCATCAATTTCTAATCATGGTTGTAAATTATTTCAAGCTTGTAAAAATGAACAATGTTTGATGGTATTTTCCAGTACAGTGTAATAAATTTAAAAATTGTAATATTTTCTCCAAAAACTAGCAGTGTGTTACTACAGTTTACAAGGAACCAAGGAAAGCTTTTAGTTAGAGGGATATTCAGAAAGGCTAACTTCAGCCTAGGGAAGACAGTCAAAATTTAGCCCGCTGTAGTTTGTCTCCTCACTTTAGGTAGTTCACAAAATAGAGTTAGAAAAGAAAATTCTAATGACCATTTAAAGTCAAGCAAAAAAACCCATGCAACAATATTAATATTTTGTAAAGAAGAGAGCACTTACTTCTCTGATGGGATAGTCTGCTTTGCCACAGGCAACAAATCATTTTCCAGAAGATCCCAAATGTAAATATTGGATGATGCATCCAGGGCAAAGAACACAGCAGGTCTTGTCAAAGCCCACTGCAGGGCAAGAATTGGCTGGCCCTTTGTGCTCCCATTCCACTGCATGAGGGGATACTCTGATGTCATCTGATGTAATCTAATACTTCCATCTGAACAACCAACCTACACCACAGATGAAAAGAAAATACATTCTGGAACAAAACAAACTAAGCAAGATATAAAAAGTGGCTTACTGGTGGACTTGGCAGTGGTGAGTTAAGGGTTGTACTTGATGATCTTGGGGGGTCTTTTCCAACCTAAATGATCCTATTATTCTATGATTTTTTGTCACCCTTCATGGCAGATTTGAATTAGTGAGGTAAATCAACTATCACATCTAATTAAATACATCAAAGTAGAAATACTGCCTCAGCAAATAATTAAAAAATCAAACTTTTATTAAAATGTTTTCATACCAAAAACAGTGGCTTTCCAAAAGGGAAGAAATCAATTGCAGTGATGCTTATTGATCTTAGTCTGCTCTCCTGGGGTCTGAATAGCTTTGGAACAACTTTTAAATCATGTCTTGTACCATGGCCTACCAGACCCTATGAACAATATAAAGAAAATTAATTAAACAAAATGAAACAAAACTTGCATTATTGGTATTACAGGAAAAAGTTAAATAATTCATGAACTGATACTTTAAAAGATCCTTACTACCTAACAAATGTTATTAGCTAAAAATTTTAATAATATAGGCACAAATTCTAAATTTTATATACAGTCTACTGGTCAAATTCCAACTAAATGAGACAGTTTCCAAACCAAAAAACTAACAACAAGATGAATTCCAGCATGGTACTCACAATGTTTGTTCCAACAATGAAGTGATTGGTATTAGAAGACAGAAATTTAATAGTCAGTGTCTGTGGCATTCTCTGGCTAATATCCTTTGGGAAAAGGCTGAGGAAAATAGCAAAGGCAAAAGATGACATTAACACAGTAAATTGTCTCCTTAAGCTGTGCAAGTACGTACAGAAACTCTGATCTAAAATGTCTATGACTAGATATAGGAAGAAATGTGTATTAAAAAAAACAAAACAACACAAACAGAAAATAATGTTAAATATGTCTTAGGGAACAGCAAATTAGTAAGGTATAAGAAAAATTAGCTTTGTGAGATAACATATGTAAAATTGAAATGCCCCAGTTTTCTTACCTGTTATTCAATTCCATAGTAGAGCTATGTACTAACTTCACTCTCCCTCCAGGAACTAAACCTAAAATTATAAAATATTATTATTTGAACTGATTGAAGAACTTTGCATTAAAAAAAGCGCAATCAACAAATTAAATAGTAAATTAATAAGTAAAAGGATAATTCATAATCAGTTTACAGCCTTTGACGTGTAAGAATCTTATATAATTTAGAGCTATTTGCTTCAGAATTCAAGTCTGAAGTTACAATCTTTGACAGAAATAGAAATATAGTTACATGTTTGTTTTTCAGCACTCTGTAAGACCCAATTCTAGAAGTGGTTCAAATGCCCATTTATGTTACTTGGATCTTTGACAATTAATTATAGTGATGAGATAGTGCAATAATGCATCCATGAAGTTGGTGTATGTTGCTTGCTAGCAGAGAACAACATAAATACTTCAAGTCCTTCAAGGACAACAATTTTTTGAAGAGGAAATAGTTTTACTCATGGTTGCATTAAAAATGTGTCAACATATGACCACGGCTTTAAGATGCACCTTTCCACAGACATAATACCCAGCTTTAGCAGCTTAATATAGCCTGACATTGCATTGCACATGATCTTATAGAAACTGATCAAAAGTTCTAATTTGCTGGGATTACTTCATTGTTTATTTATG
Organism: Parus major; assembly: GCF_001522545.3. Lineage (NCBI taxonomy): Eukaryota > Metazoa > Chordata > Aves > Passeriformes > Paridae > Parus > Parus major. The sequence goes on along the minus strand of NC_031769.1, from coordinate 9,384,824 downwards.
TATTTTCAAATGTAAAAGGATTTTTGTTGCAGCCTTTTCCAGTTAGGTAAGCATGTAAGTGTAAATTTGTTTAAAGAACAAAGAATGTCATTTTCTCCATTTACATAACTCATAAATGGTTGAATGGAATTGGTTCTTCAGTGTTTTCACAGAAAATTTTTCTCACACTAAATTACTTATCTTACCTAAAAAAGAGCTTTCAGGACAATTCTCAAAATGGAGACACAGGCAACAACAGAAGCACTATATCAGGTTTGGTTAAAACTAAGGTACAAAGAGGAGGACCAAATACACAGAATCACACATTCTTTGAAAAAAAAAAGCTGTTGACAACACAAAAAACTACTCTGACATTGTAAGAAATGTGTCTGTCTAGTGGCAATTAACAATATAGAATTAGCAGATGAGATTTAGATAGCAGTGAAAATGATTCTCATACCTAACCAATAACCCCAAACATCAGCTATGAACTATTCAGGACTGACCTTTTCCTCAGTAATTTTGCCTTCTTCTAAATTACTTCTTGGCATCACTGACTCTTCCTCTCTCTTTTAACTTCATAGTCTCAAAACTGGAGCATTTCATTCTACCTCTAATGCACAGTACTCACCTAAGTCAGTTTGTGAACCCGCTAGATCCACTTTTCGCAATTCAACAACTACCTGAAAAGTCAATATTTAACATTAATAAACAATCAAAATTTACCAGACTTCCAAGTTTTTTAACAAGTTGTAATAGTAAGTAATAATGTAAAGGACAGTTTGGAGAGGCAGGTCTAACATTACAATGGTTACAGGTAGATTCTCTATTCCCTATCAATGTCTGCAATTCTAAAAATAGCTTCACATGCCTGCTGGATGTTCCCTGATGGAAAGCAGAATATGGAAAGCTACATTCTACACTTAATTGCTAGTTGGTATCTTGTTGTTTGGTCAGTCACAAAAAAACCCACCCCAAACAAGGAATTGTAATACATTTCCAGTGCTTTCCTATACATGAATAAAATGAACTATACATGAACTGTACATTAAATAAAAAGGGTAGATCAATTGGCCTGAATCTGTTGCTATGAAAGTTACTAAAGTAACTGAAGTTAAGGCTTTAAGGAACTTGATTACTGACACAGAGGTGAAATTCTTTTATGCCTTATTATCCACAGGTTCAGCAGCTGGGCCAAAGCTGCATCAGGTAAAAAAACCACTGAAAACATGTGACAGAAGAGTTTTCTGGACAGTAATTAACAGCAGCAGACCTGGTGCTTTCCCTATTACCATATTTTAGGCAAGGAAATCTTATCTTCTGATTTTTACTTTTTATCTCTTTAGCATTTGCTTTACATAAATTAGAAATTTAATTTCTCCCTTACATTCAGTATCATCTCTGACATCACTTTTATTTTAAAATAAAGTAGGTGGGTGAGAGATAACTGAGGACTATTAATTAACTACTGGAAATACGTGAACATATTTTTATGAAGTAAAACAATTGATTGTCTTTTTACATGAATTCATGTACCTGTTAATACTTTTGCCTAAAGATAACATAAGGGAGTCAGATCAAAACTTTGAAGGAGAATTCCAACAGAATGGTTAGTGTTGCTGTACTTTTCAGGGAGGCAATTCTCATCAGAAATTCTGAATTTGGGTTGTTGTATTTGAAGTATTTTATTACACATTATACTCTCTCTTTTCATACATACTCACCCACATGTTGAGGATTCCATTTTCATCCATTGAAGCTATCTGAAATGGAGAGCTTGACATTTCTATAGACAGAAAGGCAACAATTTATATTCATACACTGACCTTCCTCCTGAACAATATTGAAGAATTTGAAACATTTCCAACACTAATACATCCCCTGAAACTTCTACAATCTTTCAGCTGAATAAAAAGGGAAAGTGTCCTAATTCTACCAAAGGAAAAAAAAGGCATGAAACTTTCTTTACTGACAGGGTGGTCAAATATTGGAACAGGCTTCCTAGAGAGGTGGTCAATGCCCCAGGCCTGTCAGTGTTGAGGAGGCATTTGCACAATGCCCTTAACATGTTTTAAGATGGTCAGCCCCAAATCGATCAGGCAGCTGGACTGGATGATCCTTGCAGTTCCCTCCCAACTTAAACAGTCTGTTCTATATTTCTGTCTATTCCAGTATGTGCAGCTTGTCCTACCAGAAAGGCAGATGATCTCAGTCTGCATCTTTTTTAAAATGTCTGGATTCTGCATGGACTTTGGAAGGGGACATAAAAGTGTAACAGATGGAATCTTGTAAAGCCTGCAATAGGCAGCACATTTCTTCAAACCACTATGGATTTCAAAGTACAAATCTGCAACGGAAGTGATAATGTCTTCCCTAGCACACTGTCTGAGAATTTGAGGATGTGAGGATTAGAGTTTCTTTGCAAAGGTCCATTAAAAGAACAGAAAAAGGCACAGAAAAAACACCAGTTAGAGCCACATATTTTAAGTGTTTTCAGATATAAGAAAATTGCTCCACTGACTCAGACAGGTATTTTTTTTGGACATTAGAAAAGCATTAAGATTCTTCCAAAGGCAGTTTTTGAGTGATAACTTGTTTTATCATAGAAATATGGTCTAGAAAGCAGACATTATAGCAAGCACACAACCACATCTGATATGAAGCTGCACTGAATGAACATTACATAAAAATGAGAGCAGAAAACAAATATGAATGTTGCATGCAATTGATACTACAAACAACTAAAGAGGCAGACTGGAATTATAAACTGGATTTTGGCTATGATGTTTGTTTCACTAGATTCCTAAAGAAAGACTCAGATGTACTGATGCTTAGAAGAGCAGTTTACATACCCTCCTGGTAAGAGAGGCTTGAGAGCCCATAACTGTGGTCACTGGTGAGAGAAGTTGAGACAGGTTCCACTGCCAGTATAGGAGAGGTGTGGTTTACTGAGTTGAGAATGCCATCTGTAAATAAGGATCATGAAAGTTAAACATAGTACTTTCCACAAAAAGCAACAATAAAATCTTAATCACTTTTCAGCTTATGGGAGAATGATGATACAAAGAAAGAATTGCAAATAATGAATGACCTTTGCACAAGTCTCAAATACAGTACTGCAAACAGTTTGCTAAATTAACAAAATACTACTAGATAAATCAATGTTTCAATATTTCTATTCACTTCTCATTTTCCAAATGACTGATTTATTCCACTGTACCAGACATTTCATTAAAATCTGCCATTTCAGGTTAGCATGGAAAGAATTATTTCAAGCTCCATAAACAACAGGGGTAGAAATAAATCACTGTTTACTATAAAAGAAGACAGAATTGAAGGAAAATTACTCTTAGTAGAAAATATCCTAAAATATCCTAAAACAAAGTATTCACCACAAGAAAATATGTATTTACCATTTAATAACATTTTAAGGCAAATGTGTGTTTAGAGTAATTTCAGTGTGTGTTCTTTGTCAGGCACCCACGATTCCTGGACTTGCCCTGTGCACTGAACTCAATCTCATTTAAGACTGAAGGCATTAAATCTTCCTAAGTATCCAGCATTAAACCTGCCTGCTTACATAAGCAACCACATGAAACTGTACACATCCATTTGACTACCAGTGTGCAACACAATACCAAGCATCTTTGACCTACTAAAAAAGCTAAAAAGTCTATCTACAGCCAACTACTTTTACATGGCTGCTGCAATTAGAAACACTTGTGAAGAAAAGAGGATTTGGTCAATGTGTGTAGTGGGGTGTTTTAGAAAAATAATAGTACCACAGCCAGAGTTACATCAGAAAATCCTAGCATGATTTGGACTGAAGGGATAAAGATCATCTTGTTCCAACCCCCAGCTGTGGGCAGGGACAGCTTCTGCTGGACCAGGTTGCTCAGAGCCCCATCCAGCCTGGCCTACACCACTTTCAGGGATGGGGCAGCCACAACTTCCATGGGCAAGCTGTGCCAGTGCCTCACCACTCCCACAGAAAAAAAAATGTCTTCCTAATAACTAAACTAAACCTACACTCCTAATAAAATTATTTACAAAACTATTGCTATATGTTATTCTTCACTCCAGGATATCTTGCACGAACATTACAGAAACATCAAGACTCAGGTTACAATTCCACTGTGCACAGTGACTGACCAGGATGCACAGATGCTCACCTGTGGAAAATGTGGGAACTCTAAATGTCCACTCAGTTTCACTGATCATCATACAAGGGTGCATTCTTGAGTCTTCTCGAAGATCCCACACCAACAATGAACCATCTACTGTTCCAGCAAAAACTAATGTTGCTTTACTGGGACTAAGGCAGCAACATACCACCTGTAAAACAGTAAAAACATGCAAGGATGATATGATAAAGATGAATTGTTTGATGAGCCTGAAATAGGTTTGTGAGCATGGAAACCCAGAAAATAGGGATTACATGTGTTTATGGCAAAAGGAAAATCTACTTTAAAATGGTAGTAGGATACAAGACCTTCAGTAGGCCTTCCCTTTTCAAAACAATCATTGTGTAATCTGTATCAACTGTCACAAAGCTGAAAGAGGTGACTCAGCTGTATGGGAATGATGAGTAAAGAGAAGTCCTAACAGCATCTGAACCAGATGTTTTACTTCCACTACTCTTCAACCATGAAATACAGTAAAAATTAAACAATCAAAACAACCAACAAAACACCATGACCATCACTACAATCTGGTTCTGGAGCACAGAACAGAATGAGAATAGTCTTTGTTCACTAGGTTCAAATATGTTTCTCAGAAGACAGAAGAGGGCATATTTTGCAGCAAGACATAAAAAAGGACCCCAAGTAAATATAAAATCTTTAAATAAAGTCTTGTAATTGGTGGACAAATGTACAATGTTATTAAAACATACCTCTGAATCACATATTAAAACTTTCTGAGGACTGGAGGGCTGCCAGATGTTCCAAACACATATAAGGCTCTTTCTGCTCAGCAAACCAACACCTGCCTTTTCAGGTAATCCATGGACAGAAAGTAGTGTCTGCCTCTGAACTTGAGAGACATACAAGCAGGGTATTTTTCGGCCTAAACCATTAAAAAAAGCCAAGAAAGAAAAGCAATAAATGAAAAAGCAAATTCACTGCAGATGAAAAAGCATATTCAGCTGCTATAGCAACAAATAAACTAAGATGCAATTATGAAGAATATTTCTATTAACACTGTGTTGCTCTTGAAGCTATAAAACAAAAAAGGAGGGACTAGAGAAGGAGTTCAAAATACTAGAAGTAGAAAGCAAATAGGAAGAGACTCACAGAAAATTAATAGGATAATTATTCTGGGCATAAGCAAGCCAATCTGATCTGATGCCAGTACATATATTGAAAATTAAACTGAGTCTCAAACGGGAAACAGCACAGGCCAGGCTTTTTTTGTTTAATCTCATGTGTTCATGTCAGATGACATAGGGTTCTGTGTTATAATAGGCCTTCCTAACTTATTTAGAGATGCTGTATTTTTCACTTTTCATCTAACAGCTACTGTTTATATGGAGAAGATATAATTGCTTTTCAAATACATCAGGCTACAGTGTCCCTGTTGAATAACCTCACCTATTTGTAACTTGAGCTCTACTGTCAATATAAGATCCCAAACAGAATTACACCCCTTGGGATGGCCCTTCAACAACAGGGACAAGACATTACACACATCACGTTAACTGCTGACTTTTTATCTGGTAGGGATAGAATCTATTTCTTGTAAGATGCTCTGATGTTCCCTATGTGAAACCAATCTGCACAGAGCTCCAGCAAGATTAGTGCAATTAAAAGGAAAGTGGGGTTTACATCATCTGTGTATCCTGATATGTGCTGTTTGCACAGTAATGACAGAGAACATGGCACTTTGCATAAGAAAGAAGGTATCACTCTGTACACTAAAAAGTGTAGAATAAAGTTCCCTTACCATGGAGGAATGGCTGGTTAGTATTTAACTGGAAACAGCTATCACTAATAGACAGACTGGTTTGTCGAGATCTTAGTTTCCTGGGTTGTGTTGCAACTTGATCTTCCTCTAGCAAAACAGCAATCACCTTTCAAACATAATTACATTTATAGAAACAAAAGGGTCATCTTATCTTCCAGCTTGCTATTTGTAGCTTTCTAAAGTTGTGTGGATTAATTTCATAAAACTTTATCAACTGTCTTGTTAATTTTATAACTTTGTAAATACAGCTTTACAGACATAGAAGTTGCACAGCTCTGGTTCCATTCCTTTGCAGAGAGATTATTCTCCTTGATAACAAGTATTATTTAAGTAATTTATTTAAATTAGTCAGAACAAGAACTGTAAGTGATCTATCCCACTGTATACTTAAACACACAGCTCATAAAGGATATTAAGGATCTAATGTACCTGGCAAGCAGACCGGAGAAAATTTGCTAATCTTTGTGAATCTATTTTAGGCGTCAGAGCTCCATTCACTGATGTATCCTGGCTGTTTATGGGACCTATGAGAAACAGAAAAACAAAATACCAAACTTGAGGCTTTAAAAGGGAATCAGTTAAGAAAAGTGCAAGGACAATTTAATTTTTAAGCAAGAGGAGAGTGGCAGGAATCAACTTATCATCAGCAGAAATAACAGTGCTGAAGAACAAGATCTGTTGGAGACTCATTTTTGCTGCCAACAGAAACATCAAGCCAGAAGAAAAATTATTTCTGCCATGTATTTTTCATATCTTCCACATGTGGATTCAGAGTGCCTGTATCAGCTTGCTATCAAAGCAGCCTGCCACTCCATAGACTCACACAAGTAATGGGCACCAAAGAGAAAGTTTACATGACATGAACTCATCTGTGAGTGAATAAGACTAAAGTGTTCTTCACCTCCAGATACAAGAGCACTTTCTCCTGGATGCTGTGTCCATTTCTCCAGTGTCTCAACTTCCTCAGTCTGAATGTCTCTATCAAGATTGTCCTCATTACACTGAACATATGCCTAAAGTAGAATAAAATTGATAAAATTATCAATATATGGGGTGACACAGCTAAGAATGACAGCACATAACTGAACAGAACTTATTAATTTTAAAATTGAAATTTACAGCTAAACCTCTTCTGCCTGTGAATTCAGACTTGAGCATACTGACACAGTGTCACTATTTCATGCACGTACATTTTACCACATTTCACACCAGAGTGCTAAATAAATAATATTGCAAAAATACAGAATATCTTCCATGATGTGCAAACACCAAACCCAGCATATTTGGGGACACTGAGCCACAGACAGGCAAAAAAGCCCTTTAGAAAATGGGGAAGGAAATGAGAGAGTCCTCTTCTAATACAGAAATGAAATGGCATGTCTGGCCAAAAGTTTCAAGACCATTGCTTTATAGTAATTGAGGCTTAGAGATGAATATGATTAATTTACTACTTTATGTCCTGGTAGCTTTAGCAACCTTATTTTTCAAGGAAAATTATTTTGCAGAAGGAAAATCAGGCCTTTGAGAATTTAAATATTACTATGTAAGGTTACTCACCTGCTTGGTGTCCATTTTACCAAAATTCCTGATATACATGTCGTACTCATTGACAGGGGGCAAATCCAGCAATGAAAAACTAACTGAGAAATCCAGGTCAATTAGTGGAAGAAGTTCTGAACTCCGTTTTCTTCAGGATGAGTTACAAGAGAAAAACACAAAAATGGTTAAGACCAAATATTTGATATTCCTAAAGAAAGACAACCTGATTTTGTATCTAACAATTCTTTAATCTGTGGAGATTTAAATTGAACCAAAATTAATTGGCAGATAAAAATGTATCAATAAAAATATATAAACTATTTTTAAGAGATTTCATTTAATGTTACATTGAGGTAATAATCATATTTGAAAATGCAATATTTATTGTAAATGGCAAACTTAATATGGTTTATTAATAAAAGCAAACTATCAAAAGCTCACCAGATCAACTTGCCTGAGTATTCCAAAGCTGTTCTGTGAGGTAACAGATGAATGTCTCTTTCTTCTATAGTTAGGACAGTGGCTAATTCTCCTAAACTCATTTTATTAACTCACATCACTCCTATGTGTACGTGCTTTATAAAGATCTTCTATGATGTCCTAGCTTTGTTACACATATGCAGGAAAAGACTGACAGTCTCAGCCACAATTCACACAACTGTCTATCTGCTTTAATGCCATAAGGCTGTTGAGACATGAACTGCTTGAATTCACAAAGATGTCTGCTTACAAGTCAATTCCAGGCTCTTGCTGTAGTACAATCTTTGACAATTAGATAACAGTCTCCTTTTCTCTCTCTTGCTCTTGCAGGATTTTTTTAATGTACTTAAATGTGATACATAAATACAAACCAGATAAAATTATGGGTCTATAGCCATTCCATACCTAAAAACCCTTGCAGATGCATATTCTAGTTACAGCTTCTTGCTGAGGCTAGATTGTATTTGAAAAAAGACTAGAGCAACAAGAGCTAGAATTTCATAAATATTTCAAAGTAAATTTTTCTTTATTCTTCAGGATAATTCTCACATCTTTTTGTTACTTGATGACATCTATTGCATACTCTTTCCCACATTTTACTTTTCTTCCTAATACATCATCTCCTCACAAACATGGGTATAGACTGCTGAGATTTAACTCAAACATATGAACATTGCTAACTAGTTACGCATCTTAATGATAAATGCAGACAGATTCTTAAAATAATTAATAAGTATTTATAATTTACAACTCCCAAGTGTCACAATTTATTTATGGGATGCTTTCAGTCTATTTACTGGTAGTAATATATTATCACAGCATTAAATTCCACAACCCCTTCCTTTAACCATGAAAATGCTCATTAACTTCACAGGCTGTGTATGCTATTAGCATGCACACAGTGTTATAAATATAGTCATAATCAGTCATGGTACATAATCAGCAGAGGCTGACAAACATTCCAGAAGGCAATTCTCCAGAGATGCCTTTGTGAGTTTCTTAATGTCTCCACAGTCTAGAGAGAAAGCCTAGATAATGAACTTGTGTAAAATTTAAGCATATAATTTTAGGCAATGTGAATTAAATAACTTAGACAATAAAATCTCCCTTATGTGAAAATTAGCCACTGATGTGCAGCCATGAAACAGTGGAATCTGGTACTAACAATAACATTTAATAATCTTGCTTTATGCATACAAACATTGTAACAGAAAACTGGAAATATATATAGTGCTTCAGACAAACCTGGAGCTCCTGGCAAGTTCCACAAAAAACAGGCAACAATTTGTTTCTTTAGAATACAGAGACATCTTAGGTATCTCAAATCTAGATCAATTTTAGATCAGTAATAATATGTTTTTACAGCAATTGATGTTATCCCTGAAAGGGAATATGCTACTTTGGCAACTATATGCAAGATATATTCCTGATTAAGAAGTTAGAGCTCTGCAGAGTCTTGATGGTAGCTAAAAGGCTTGCTTTTCAGTACTTTAAGTCTACATCTAATTAAACCACTAATGCACTACACAAAGAAATTACAATCCTGGCAACATGTTCTGTATAAAATGTCCTGAATAAAATAAAATAACTGATCTATAGATACATTTGTCATATAAAATGACATATAGCAATACCTGTAAATTATATATACTTAAGAACTAATTACAGCTAGTTAATAAAATATTTGATTCCATAAGCCTCAAGTTTTAAAGTTCACACAGCTCAAATATCTCCCATAGCAAGCTGCCATTTTGTGAGGATTATTTAAAATACACTTACTTCTGCTTACTGGCCATACTTCGGCTGCTTTGTCTTTGGTTTGCCATTTGGAAATCCATGAATATTCCACAAAAAGAGCTTCTGACAGAAGAATCTTGCCTTTCTGTGATATTGTAAAACACAGTGTTACCATTCTTCAAAGAGCATGAAAATGTTAAGCAGTAAGTCTAAAAAACAGCAGATTTGTTACAAAACAGCTACTAAAAGTGCCTCATGCTCCTTACACAAAGTGCTCTATCACCATTTTCAGAGCAGTGAGTTTAACATCAGTAATGGGCCAGCATATGGCCTTTGCAATGGCTCTTTATAAATCAATTCAAAATTGCTGACTATTGTAATTTTTACTTTAGAAGATTGATGCAGAAAATGTCTCTTTCTTTCTCTTGCTATCAGCTGGTGCCTTGTTCCTCTGTGCACAGTAAAACACACTGTGATAAATTCTAAAAATTGCATTAAAGTCACACAGACTTCACCACGTCCACACTACACCTCTGAGTAAGAAATCAGGTAGAGGAGAACCTCATCAACACAGTCTTAACTAATGTCCTTAAATGAATAAAGAAAACATTGAAAACTGTTCCTTGAAAAGCCACAGTTAACAGACCAACTGATGTCACATCTATCTTTCCTGGCTAGTTTGTATCTAATTGACCTTAAGATGCAACTTCCAGTCAGGACTAATGGTGCTTTGACTTCGTCAAAGGTTGACCGCCCTTTTAGGCAATACTAGTAAAATTATTTTAAACTTATAAAAATAATTGCCAACTGATCAGCCACCATTTTAAGCAAACAAGATCAAAAGTTCAGCAAAAAAAAAATGTAGTGCAATTAAGAATGAACCAAGTGCTTCACAATTCTGAAATTTAAAAATCTTTATTGATTGTGTACTTTTCATTAGAAAAAAAATAATTGCATAAATCTTCTGCAAAAAGAAATTCACATAATAGTATGCTGGTTCTGGCTGCAATGACCATTAACTGAAAATCTATTGACAGAATCAGCTGGAATTCCAGAATTGACAGAATTCCAGGTTTTCTAGGCTGGAGAAGACCTTTAATAGATACTGTAAAGACTTACAGAAACTCCATGCTATTCTTCCATGACTGTACTAACTTTGAACCAGACTAAAAAGCTATTAAATATTCTTTTACACAATGATTCTATGTGGTTGTTCACCTCAGTGCAGACTGCAAAGGAGAACCACAACTGTACTTAAATAAGCAGCTCTGACACTCACAGGTGTGAGATCAATTGAATGCCAGACATTTCAGAAAGAGCTTGCATTTAAAAGTGATAAAGTGCTATATATTTGAGTAGTATTGATATTTTTTCTTGCCTTCCCTCCAAAACAGTTGCTTCAACTTCGCTTAAAAGAAAAAGGTGAATTTAATGGCAGCGGAAGCCCCAGACTGTTCCAGCAGACTGTTCCAACTCTTTAAGTTTTCAAAATCCAGACTCTCATATGCTTCTTTTACCCAAAATAAGACATATTAAATGTCAGTCTGTACTTTTTATATTTCACAATTTAAATGATTAGTAATGCCTATGAATCATGTAGCAATGTGGACGTTACAGTGCTTACCACAAATCTATATGATTCATCCAGAGGACCAGATTTTGGTCTTTAGGCAGACTTTTAGAAAAAGTGGCCAGCTGACTTGTAAGTTGTATGTGTTACTCATACATTTAATAAAAAAAGGGCTGGTACTAGTCACATACCCATGACTGGTTCCTTTTTTTCATTTTCCAGTTTCTTTGGCAATGGATTAAAAATCCTATCATTTTCTGCAGTAATTGCTCTTTGAATTTCTTCAATTTCTGAAGTTCTGGAAAATGGAACCTCTCTCAGGTTTTCTTCTGCATCTCCTACTTCACCAGTTTTGTCTTCATCATCTTCAAAATCATCTTCATAGTCCTTTGAAAGTAACAGAACTTTCCATACTTAGTAAATGCAGACTATTAGATGTATTTTTCAAGATTTCACAGAAATTATAAAATGGTGTCAAAATAAAAACCTCATACAGATGGCTATAAATCCTCTGACTGAAAGGCACTCTAAAATAACTGATGGAAAGAAAATGGCATCTCTTGATTGTGCAGTAATTTTAATCAAGAGAAGATAATCTCAGTGTTGTTCTACAGTGCCCAAAATAGTCTTTTTATTTAATATCCTAAAGTAGATACTATATGTTTAGGTGAATTATGTGATCTATAAGAAATAAAATAACAGTGTTCAGTGGTATAAATGCTTCAGGGATGTATGAAGTTGTTCTTTTGACAGTTTTAATTCAAGCTATCCTTTAATGGCAGACTCAAATTTACTAAACCACCACACTCCCTGTCTATGCCTAAGGGTCACCCTTTAATTAATTCCTTTAACTAAGACAATTCATGTCATGCTAAATTAATCTCCTAACATATATGATATGAACAAGTCTTAAATGTGCTTATTTCTCTTCACTGAATGGCAAAGGGCAAAGTGACCAGCTCAGCAGTGGAAATCATCACTCCTGACAGGAGAGGAGATGAGTTCTACCCTCACTGAACAGAGATGATTCTAGTTCAGCTCACCATGAAAGCACATCCCACACACTCTCGTATCTTAATAACTTTAAAGTAAACAAAAGAGAATTCCCCTAAAAACAGGGAATTCAATTAAACAAATTAGTGAAGTGAATGCTATGTATCAATACCTTCTTCCTATGATACTTTTTCAGTGATAAAGGAACTGTCTTTTTTAATTTTTTACCTAAAATTATCAGTTCTGATTATTTTAAAAATTCAGTATTCTTCACAGAAAGTAATTTAAATAATTAAAATCCAAAAGGGCAGAGAAAACATTTTGTGAACACTTCAACTAAAAAAACAAAAGTTGGTTTCCAACCTCTGATGAAAACTAACTAAATACATAGCAGAGACTTTATACTGAACATTTTAATTACTCACGATCTACTGTTAGCCAAATTAAGGTCACTGTCACCTAAAAAATAACTAAAAACCTGTTTATTTCTGTAAACAAAGTTATTCTCTATTTTGATACTTAAGAATTACTTCAGACAGACAAGTGTATGCTTTTACTTACTTCAAAGTCATTTTCATAATTTGGTGAAAAATCCTCAAGTCCTGTGTCTGAATTAGAGATGTGTGTATCTTTCATTTCCTATATAAGAAAAATGAATGAAACCATTAAATAATCTTACAAAATAAAATCTCTTATCTGCCAAATCTTAGCATACAATAAATTAATAGTTGCTGTTCTCAGAGATTTTTACATTTTCAAGCAAACATATAGCTTATACAGGTAATTAAATTTATATTATGAAGTGAAAATTGCTGAATTAAACTAAAGAAGAAAAACAGAACTCAGACTTATCTTGGGAAGACCAACTGGTTTTTACCATTATTTTTATTGGAAACAACATAAAAACTGGTGTGTTGCCTACAATTTCATTGCTGGTGCTAACAACAAAATACAATTGCCCTACTCTTTTGAAGACTAGACAAAATTATCCCTGCACTTAAGTTATACTGAGGGTATAACTTTAATCCTTTAATAAAATAGTGCAAATGTTGAAACCAGGAAAGCAGAGACATGGATATAACAGGAGAATAAGATAATTTTTATATGTAAATAATTTTGGTGGCATTGAATCCTCCACTTTATTTACATGGAATAAGATTTACGGTATCCCTGCAGTAACTTCCAAATACGTTTCCTTTCTCTAGATTATTAACTTGATTAAAATAATGACATTTATTTATGGCAGCTTTCCTGGTTGCAACATTTGCAGTGTTTCATTAACAGACTGAATCCCCCAGTATAACTTAGGTTGTGAGAAATTTCTTTGATTTCTTCTTTCTGCAAGGTTGCAGGAACTCAGAAGTAACTATAATTCATATAATTTTTTAAAAAAATCCTAATTCCATTTAGTCATACACCTTTGGTAACACACTCAACAAAGGTGAGTCTTCATTAGCTATTAGTAAAACTTTGTAGTTTTTATTACCTATGATCATCTCAGAAATGCCCACAGAGCTGTCAGCTTCACTAATAACACAGATGCACCTGGTACATAAATGGTTTTTACACACTAAAAAACTCCACTTGTCAGTAGTTGCCTGGGTTCCTATTTTAAAGAATTTGTAGAGAAAATCTATATATTGCCAATACAAAGCAGGATTAGGAAATCCTGCTGGAATACCTGGAAGGCTGTGGCACTTGGAGCAATAAATATACAAAAAAAAATCAACAGCATAGAATGAAAATCCCTAGAATTTAAGTCTCCTTGTTGAGTCAGGTAGGGATTAAGTGGAATTTCACCCTCCTGGGCTGCCTCCGATTGCCAATGAACACAGAGAAGATAATGGAAAAGGAGTCCAAGTATAAGAGTACTGAACTGCCCATTTCTCTCCACAAACTGAAAATGAAATTTAGGTCCTCACCACAGAAATTCACACTTAAAGATGAGCTGAATCAATTAGTTGAAAATATCATGAAACTTTTTAAAATTGTTATGGTAGAGTTAGGCTGTATCTGCACAGACTGCTCCAAATAAACCCAACTCTATAGAGCTTCTGACTTGATGAAAATTTGGTTCTGTCTGCACCTGTTCATTTAAAAATATTAAAATAAATAATTTCAAAATATAAAAATCATTTCCTCTTCCTTAGTTTTACCTCTTGTCTTGTGTCCATCTCCTCTTTTTTGATGAGTTTTCCTTTATCTTTTACAGTCCTATTCAAAAAGAGAACAATTAATGTATTGGTTAACTCATAAGAAAACAATTCTGTTTGTTTTGTTTTCTGGGGATTTTGTTTGTTTTAGTAAAAAAAAAAAAAAAGCTTTTTTTCTGAAAAGGAAAAACAGTTGGAAATTTCCAATTAACTGAAATATTTCTACAAGTATTTTTATAGATTTCTGTTGAAACAAGAGGATAATTAAATAACCAAGTGATTAACCAGCAAAGAATTCAGAAACTTTGTCCAAATTTAACACCTATAATCGCATAAAAAGGCAAGACAAAGTAATAAGGAAAAAAATTTCATAACCCCACACATTTATTATTTGTATTAATATTTTCAGCAAACCAGAGATCAAGATCAGTTTGGTTCAATATACACTAAAGCTATAAATCAAAGACAGATTTCAAACCTGGTTTTTCATTCAGGAGTCTTATTTGTAAGGATAATACAATCAGAGTCAGAGAGCAGGAGCAAATCAACAAAAAGCTTTGCTACTCAGTAATATATTTGATTATTTAATAAGTTGAGAATATTATAATATTATAGATAATAAGTTGAGAATAAGTAGAAAGTATCAGACTTCAAGAAGAGAGTATTTTTACTTCTTGTGTGAGTATTTGTATATACTGCTGTTGGGATTGACAAACATAGGAAAAGGCAACAAAATTAAAAATTTTTAAAATTAAAATTTGTCCTAACAAATTGGAGTGATTCAACATTAACAGTGTTTGAAACTGAAGCAGGCCTTCAGGACATCTCTCTAAAGCATGCTGCCTTCCCTGCCATTCAGGAATGGCTAAACTCTTCTTTCCCAGCTATGCACAAACAATGACTCAGCCACAACCCCAGCAGCAACAGCCTCAAAACATTGCCTGAATATTCAGCACTGCTGACACAGCTGAGTGCTGCTGCCAGGTAGCATCACAACATGTGTATTCTGAAATATTTCAACAGGAATACACTTCCACTAATTCACTTCAGCCAAAGTGGTCTGTCCCATGCTTAACATTAGTAATACTCAGCCAACACTGGCAGTGACTTCACTGCCAGGGTCCCCAGAAGCAAACAACCCAGACTTGTATTGAGCCAGGAAGCTAAACTAGGGTTTAAGAGTCAGAATTGAAGCCAACAATGTACCCAGAGAATTAGACTTCACAAAGTTCTTCAAGAATTTCACAAGGCTTAAGAATTATGGAATTCAAAGTACTAAAATATACAGGAAACTTCTCTCAGATTTATATTTGCTAGTAATAAAACTTAGCCTCGTAGGATCAGTTAAATTTCAGGATTATATTTCTATCTGGAACTTTTCCTTTCATATTCAACTGCAAACTTGCTATATATATAAATATAATGTTTTAGATACCATCTAGGATAGGAACTGAGTATTGATAGTCAAATTAAACTAAACAACATAATAGTGCCCTGTGTAGTTCATCATGAACCTTACATATGTCCACATGACTATATAGTGAATTTCCAGGTGGTAAAATACAGCAATTTGTCTCCAAAACTAAGTGCCCAGATTAATATATATGCAGTTTACAAGGACTGAAGAGTATCTCTTGCTTCCCTGATGAAGAAAAATAATTAAAGGAATACAACTACATACATTTTAATGTGAATCATCTTAGAGGCAATGGATTTTTTTGTAATTTATGTACTATTGGGCCTATGAAAAAAAAAAGGAAAAATATTATCCCCAGATATGTGAGATTAAGAATTTATGCTTATTGGTTTGGTGATGACTGAATCTTGGTAGACACCATTTAGTATATAATTATTTTAAATCCCTGAACTGACCTTGTAAGCTGATGTCTCATTTCTTCTTGAATCTTGTCCTCCTTTTTGTATTCACTGTTCTGTGAAAGAAGGCACAACGTTCATGAGTCAGAAATGCTGGGAAGGAATATGTATATGAACCTGTATTAGTTGAACTCTCATCAAATGGGAAAAAAGGTTCCTAATGAATTGTTTCAGTTACAAACTATATTTAATTTCAGTCATTGCTTGTAAGATGCTCTGAAAAGCCTCTGGCAGAGGCTGCAGGCTGACCTTGTGAGGCTGCAGCAAGCCTGTTCCAAAACATGAGACTTTAACAGCATTACTACAATTCACACAAACTGGACACAGGGACAGAGAACAGTCTCAGGCACTTTTAATCCCCAGAAGAGGGACTTGAATCTTAAATTCTGTATTATGAAGGCTTTTCTTAAGTTTGGAAATGTATTCAATAGGCTGTTAGGAAATAAATATTTGTTAAAATAGCAAAGGTCTTTGTTCCTATTCAGAAACAGAAATCAAAATATTACTCTGGGACAGAAGCATCAGCATGTGTGCTGTCTAACAGCTACCTGAGCAAATTTCCAAGAAGTCAAACATTGAGCAAGCCCCTGATAGACTTTTGTTGTCTGCTGCAGACAGTCAGTTACAAGAATTGTTCATGGAGAGCCCCCTACTCTGAAAATTACCCATATTGTCACTAGAAAATATATTTCTCAACTTTTATTTCAGAAGCTTGTACATCTTCACTCTTTAGGCAGCAGAAGAAACTATCCTAGACCATCTCAACTGTTGTATGTCTCATAAAATTTATTTAAGAGTTACAAATTACTAGAGATTCCTTCTCTCAGTTTTGTTGAATAAATACTCAGAAAAATCAGGAAAAAAAATTAATTAAGTCTCTAGGACATAACCTCATGTTCTATATTAGAAACATAAAAGATATTCTATGGCTTCAGAAGTACAGGCAAACCCCACAAATATAAAGGGTCTTTATTCACATGCCTACTTATGAGCTGGATAGCTGTTCTTCCTTCATAGACAACATAAAATTAGTTTCCATTAAATCACACTTTTTGCTACAAAGGCAGCCAATAAACTTTAATGGACCTCAAGCCTTATGAAATCTCCGCTCCAAAGTGTTTGCAAAAAATTCAAAATCATAGCAAGAAAGAATTTTATTAATAAAAGATGTTTCTAACATATAAGCAGGGTTTTTTTGTTTAAATTTTATGGAAGGAATCAATTCTGAATAAGCATACTTAAATACAGATGTAGTGTTTTCATCTACCACCTTACCCTCAAATGTCAGAAAATGTTGACTGAAAATCCTAGCATTTTTATCATTCCCCTATTGACAATACACTAATAATTAAAGTAAGTGATAAGGTAATGTTTTAACAAAACCTACCTTTAGATCATGTTTCTTTCTCTCATTTTCTCTACTTTTTACTCTCTCCTTAGCTTCTGCTGCTGGCCCCTCTCTGTCTCCATGGGAAGACTTTTCTTTAGATCTCTTCGATTTATGCTTTTCTTCCTCTCCCTTTCCATAATGTTTATGACTTTTCTCTTTAGAAAGCCTCTCTTTTTCTGTCCCAACAGAATGTTCTTTTTTTTCTCTGTGTTTTCTTTCTCTCTCTTTATCCAGCTCTTGATGTTTCTCTAACTTGTGTACACGTTCACCTTCTTCAACTTTGTAGGCTAAAACTTTCTCAATTTTCTTTCTTAAATCATTATCCTGCAAAGGGGAAAATAATATTAACAAGTCCTCCAAGACTGTTCAATCTTCACAAATCTATCCATATTTGACTATTAAAATGATTTAATTGTAAGAACTTAATCGTTCTGTCACATGGATTTCCAGACATTTTTTTTTTTATTTCCTATGATAACAAGTTTCAAATTATGACTGCACTTAAGATTTTGGTGTTTCTTCTTGGACACTGCACACTTTGATAAAGAAAAATCTTTGAATTAAATGTTCTTCACACAAAAAATTAATTCTTATCTACTAGATGGTCTAAAGTAGGACATACACTCATCAATTTCCTTTGTCATAGAGGCATAAATAGCAAAATGGAAACTTTTGATTTGAAAAATGAAGCACTGTTTGCTATGAAAATTTGATTTCATGTTTGCTTAAAAAAAGAGATAAAAAAATATGTCCTTAAAATCAGGTACCTGAGATATATTTTTTTTGTGTTTTGTACACTTGTCATCACCTTACTATCTATGTATCTCCTGGATTTCTTTGGAAACAGTCTGATCCAGCTTCTTCATTTTTCTACAGTTCTACCTTATTCTGTTATGGAAACACTTCACTAACTTCCTTTACCTTCTGTGCTTTATGTCTTCTTTCTCGCTCCTCAGTTCTTGCTTTCTCCTCCTCTAGAACACAGATGTATAAATTAGGGAACAGATTTTATAATATACAAATTCTGTACATAATTTACTCTAGCATGTAGAAAATAGTATTTTAGCAATGTGTCTTCTCTAATGTAAGAGCTTTCTGAAAAGGAATTCTGTTGAAATTCTCTCTCCAAAGCTGGTTATTCCTTCTTCTCTCCTAATGAATCCCTCTAGTCTTGTGTAATGGTAGGAGTAATGACACATACTACTGATTTCAGCAATCACCCTGCAAGTGAATGGGTCATCACTCAGTAGAGAGTGTCCAGGCACTGACCAGCAAAACCAGTGACATCCATCCTCTCTTCAGAGGAAGTGAAACAAGCATCATTTTTTTTAAAGCATCAAAATAAAACTAGGTTACCAAAACATTCCATAAAATACACATGCCAGTAGGTACTCACACCTGCCTGTTTCATCCTCTCTGCACAGATGGGATATGGTTTCAGAGTATTCCTATCTAAATATCAAATATTTCCAAGTACAACAGCAGCCCAAAGTTACTTACCCAAACGATGCCTGATTTCTCTTCTTCTGTGATGTTCTGTATCTCTTCCTTCAAATGATTTCAGGTAATTTTGTGGATCTGTTTGCTTTATTTCATATGTCTTGTGCTTTTTGTCTCGTTCTCTATCAGTCTCTCTGTCTTTATGTTTCAGTATACCATGTCTCTCCTCCAAATATGACTCTTGAACCTTATCTTTGTGTCTCCCTCGGTCTTCTCTCTGGTGTTCCTGTTCCCTTTCTCTCCGTTTGTCCCTGTTCCTTTCACTGGATTTAAATCTTTCTCTCTCTCTTGTTCTTTCCTTGCTCTTCTCTCTGCCTCTGAGTTCACGTCTGTTAGGGTCTATGTCATAAACAGTCCTCTCTCTCTGCAGTTTCTTCTCTCTGTGTTTTTGGTCTTCATTTTGTTCTGGTAGTGATGCCTGAAATAAAACAGAAAATCTATCATTGTAATTCAGCAATCTACTTTGATAAGAGCATATTCATGTGAAAAAAAAATTGCTGAATTACTAAATGTATGTTTAATTTCCCAAACTATATTAAAATGCTGATTTAGTTCTGGGCTTACTTTGTAAATACTAACATTATGTCTGTGCTTATTGAAAAAAACCTAATAAATGGAATAATAATAACACATATTGGAAAACAGCTTTTAAAAAATAGAACACAAACCCAATATAAATATCAATGATGTAACTGACTGCAGCTTGAATGACTATTTGACCAGGGGATAATGTAATCAACCAGTTTAAAAAAACAAGACAAACATGATAGATGATGATAATAAATACAATAGATAATATACATTTTAGGAAAGTGAATAATATATATAAAGCAGAGCTTGGATTTGGGTGACCAGCAATTCATACCCCATTGACTGCTGTGTGATTACTGTAAAAATGCATTATTCCCATTTACCTAATATAGAAATGTATAGGGTATTATGTGATTCATGTAGCCAGGAAGAGCTGAGTGGGGCCGGCCTCTGGGTAACCTTGGACTGGAGAGATTCCAGAAGAGTCAGTTGTGACAAGGAACTCAGCAGCTACACATTAAAGCCCTGTATCATTTATATTCAGTGATGCAGATTTAAAGTGTCTGGTGCACCAGGAAGTGTTAAAAAGCTACTGCAGGTTCCACTAGGCAGAGTGGCTTGTAGAACAAAGAGTCAACTCTTCATGTTTAGACCACCAATAAATTCTAGTGCTGAAAGGCAGCTTAACGTCAAGACTAGCAGAAATGAAATAAATCCACCTTTAGATGTTTCCTAAGTTCTTCTGCTTTCCAAGTATCTTCTTTGGTTCTTTTCTAGAACAAAAAGTGCAGAAAAGACTGAGTACCTAATTTGCATAGAGAAGTAAATAATTTAACAATTAATCATATTTCTAAGGAAAGGATCAAGGTACACATGGCAAATATCACTGAAAAGATCATCCAAACACTAATTTGATTTAGCTCTAGTACCTATTTACAGTAAATCTCACCTGACTGGACCTGGAAGAAGCCTTAAGCTCAGACTATATGTGTAAGTTAACTGCATATGAAATATTTGTACATAGAACTGAAGGTAAAAATAATATGTTAATGAAACTAATCAAAGTACACATGATTGTTTCACTAGAGTGCTCCCTAGTAAAATAGGTTATATTTCTTCTATTGCATTTGGAGAGCTCATGCACTTGGCTGCTTGACTGCTTTCAAAAAGCCTAAATAAAAAAATCATATTGTTTGAGGTCACAAAGGAGGAATTTTAATCTACTGAAAATTTTAACTAGTTCATTGAAGGATGATGACAATATCCAAAGTGACATGATCAGGCTATCTTTATTATCAAATTTAGACTTGGCAAAAGCTACTGAAAATTAACAAAATAATCATTGAAAAATATTGTAATGATGAGCTGCACTGGTGGAAGAAAATAAACATATGGTGCCCTTTTTTTTTTTTGTTAATTCATTATATGGAGACAATATTTTAACAGTATATATATTTTTCAAATTATTCTACAATTAAAAAATCTTGTCTTTTCAAACTTGGATTTTATAGAAAATTGTAGTGGACTGGTAAACTTCTAAAGTCAATGACAAGTCTCAAGAAGGCAGTATTTGCAACAAACAGTTGTTTTTTTCTTCTGATACTTAAAAAAGGCAAAAACCAAATATTTACTATTGCAGAGAGTCAGATGAGAAAGTAAAAACAAAGCTGACAGTTTTCTTAAATTAACCTTTAACAAAGCCTAAGAAACTCAACAGAACTTTTGTGAATGCAACCTGGAAGGAAGGATATGGATGGGAAGAGAGAAGAATGCTGCATTATAGTCTCAAACAGTAACCTATTTAAAATCATGTTCTGGTTTTACACAATATTTAGGTACATATCAGCAAAGAAAGAATTATTTTAATAGCATAAAATCAGCACAGCCAACAGACAACATCAGCAAAGGCAGCTTCAGATTCATTTTAAAGCTGAGGCAAAAAGCACACAGCAAACATTCACAGGTGGTTCTCTGGCACCCAATAATATACATCTGTCAGTTTTCTGGGGTCTGCAATTTTCACCTCCCAACCACAACCAGAAACTGTTGCTTTTGTGTATGACGATTTTCCACTTAAATCTCTGCTTTTGCAGAAGTATAATAAACAAACAGGGAAAATGAGATATTTTATAAAGGGTTGAGATCTCTGTCCCTCTGTAAGTAAATATCCACACAATAATGTTTAAAACAATCTTTCAAAGGATTTATTGAACTTTCTCACCTGTCTGCTAATTTAGAAGTACTTACATACTCATTTAAATCCAGATTAAGATTAGTTACTTAAATGACACTGGGGTCTTAATTCATCCACCTGAGAGCATTCAGCTCACATGAAATGTCACAATTTACTGAACTCAAAAAGTGCCATTAACGTTTTTACCAGCTAAGAATCTGTCCTTTAATCTAAAGAAAAAACAGCCAGTAGAAAAAGAAACCTCCTTGCTTTAGATAAACTTTGAAAGAGATCAACAGGGGTTTCTTCTTTCACAACTAGAAAGATAAGACTTTTTAACTAATTTAAGAACTCAGTTAAATGTGATTCCAAAGAACAAGAAACAGAACAGTAAGACAAAATTCTGACTTTAATTTTTAAGCTAAACTACTTTACTTTTTGCATGTAAACATTTATCTTTCTTATTTCCAGTATAAGCTGGCAATTTGAAAGCCCTCTCAAATAGGTGAGAGGACGACTGATAGAAGCAGCAAAAGGAGGGTTCTCACTCAGTGTGGTTGTTCCTGCCACTGCCTCTGGCTCTTTGGCATTCTTATAGCGACACACCTGAAATATTTTATATCAAAGTTTAACTTTTCCATCGCAACCCACTAGCTCACTGCATTGGCACTTCTACTTTTTCAAGAGAAAATGTCACACAGTAATTGATGTTAGCGCACGTGGTTTTGTTTCCTTTATTCCGGAGCTTTACAAACGTTCAATAATTTAACACCTTAATGCGAAAGTTACGTGTGTTCCCGAAGAATTTGGGAGCTCGAACAATTAGCGGCTACAGAAGCATCAATTATTAAACACACTTTTATCTAGAACGTTGAACAACGGGTATTTCCGTAAGCACCCATCCCCTTCTGCAGGGGGATGTGCGGTTGGTATTCCCAGCGGGATGAGGATTTCCTCGCTACGGCTGTTGCGGGGGGGGATTCACCGCCGTGCCGACAAAACAAAGCGACCCGGCCGGCCCCAGCAGAGCCGCGGGGGTTCTCGGGGGCAGCAGGCGAGACCCCGGCGCTGCGGCCCGCCCCTGCCCCACTCTCCCGGCCGCTGCCCCTCACCTTGTCCCCCTCCATGGGGCCGGGAGGCCGCGTCCGCCGCCGCGGGCCGGGATCGGGCGCTGCGCGCGGGCCCGCCCCGGCAACCAGGGCCAGCAGCCGCTCGCCGAGCGATGGATGCGCCGGCGCCGCCTGCGGGGCGGCGGGAAGGGACACCCGCTCCGGGTGTCCGGGGGGCCGCGGACGAGGGAGGCCTGGGGTGCAGCAGCGCTGCCAGCGGGTCACGGAGGTGGTCCCGCTCCACTCGTCAGCCATACTGAGGGACATCTGGAGTCTGTGCCCAGTTCTGCGCTCTTCAGTACAAGAGAGACATGAAGCTCCTGGAGCGGCTCCAGCGGAGGGCAATGAAGAGGAAGGAGCATCTCTGCTTTGAGAAAAGGGAGGGAGCTGGCTCTGTTCGGCCTCAAGAAGAGACAAGTGACAGGGGACCTCGTTAATGTGTATAGTTACCTATGGGAGGGTTCCAAGAGCATGGACCAGGTTCTGCTTGGTGATGCTGAGCAACAGGACAAGAGGCATTGGGCAGAGACTGATGCACAGAAATTTCCACATGAACATGAACTTCTTTACTGCGCAGATCACCATGCACTGGAACAGTTTGTCCAGAGAGGTTGTGGAGTCTGCCCCGATGATATTCCAGAACCATCTGGATACAACCCAGTGCCGCGTGCTCTGGGATGAGGCTGCTTGAGCAGGGAGGTTGTACCAGCTGACCCACTGGTCATACTGTAATTTCAATAACTGTAGCACATCAATCACCTCTTTGCTGAAAACAGGTAAGTTAATGAACTGTGATGGAAAGACCAGATGACCCACTGTGCTCCCTTCCAGCCATTCTGTGATTCTGGTACCCAGCTGGGTTTCTGCAGGTGAGGGCTCAGACCCTGTGACTTGGGAACGGGACACCCTCAAAGCCCTAAAGCCCTGTTGTTCTCCTCTGCAGCACCGACCTATTCTAGGTGAAAGGTATCATGAAACCATCCTTCATCGTGGCTGACTCACTTTTAATGAAATTGTACGCAACTACTGCAGGGCAAAAAAACTGTAAAAGGGTGCTATGCTTAATCTGCCGCTTATCCAGATGCTGGGTAGAGGCAGGTATGAAGAACACTTGTGTAAATAAATTTAAATGCTAATAATCTTCCCCCAGTGACAAGTACCAGAACTGATTTCTGCAACAAAGCGCAAGTGGCAGCTCACCAAACACACCTGGAGTGATCTCGATGGTTGCCTGCAGGAAAGGTGTGTGCCATTTCACAGCAAATATTTACAACCCATTTACACGTGAAGTTTAAAAGACCAAGTGAAAATTCCTCTGGGTTTTTTAAACTTTGTTCACGATTTTCAGAGTGTAAAAAAAAAGTTAATATGTAACTGTTACTTTTAAGTTGATGGTTGTAGAAAACTGACTACTGACAGACGGGGAAAAAAGGAAAGGAAGAAGGGTTTTTGCATTTGAGAAACATTCTTACTATAGTTCAATGGGAGTTTGTCGCTGACTTCAAAGAGATAAAATTTAACCCTTTATACTTGGCCTTAAATAGTCATTTGACAAGTGCATACAAACCTGATATCTTGTTGTGTTCAATTCATATTTCTAGAATAAATTCAAAATGCTGTAAAAGTTTTCACTTGTCCAAACTGTGAAATATTTTCCTTTCTCATGTAGCAGAAAAGTAAATCAAGCATGCAATTATGAGCAGAAAACCCCCATCTTTTATTGGAAAAAATGAAACACACAAACAAAACACACACTCAAAACCCAACAACAACAAAAAAGTCCAAACACACCATTAAATGTAAGTATGACTTTTAAGAGCTAAATGACTTCCACTAAATATAAACATCTATGGATACTAAAATATTTATAAGCCTTTTATGCATTATTTATCTAGTTTTGGCAGAACAATAATAATCTATAAGTACCTGGTTTGGGGGAACCCCCCAATTTCAGCAGAGGCTGTGGATGAGCAGATTGAGAGCAGCCGTGCCCAGAAGTACCTGGGGATGCTGCTGGGTGAGAGGCTGGACATGACCCAGCCATGGCACTCACAGCCCAGAAATCCAAACACATCCTGGGCTGCATCCAGAGCCCCATGGGCAGCAGGGGAGGGAGGGGATTCTCTCCCTCAACTCTGCTCCAGTGAGACCCCAGCTGGAATATTGCATCCAACCCTGGGGTGCCCAGAAGAAAGACATGGACCTCTTGTAGAGGGTCCAAAGAAAGTCACCAAGATGATAAGGGGGATAGAGCACCTCTCCTACAAGGAAAGGCTGAGAGAATTGGGATTGTTCATCCTGGAGAAGAGAAGGCTTTGGTGTAATTTAATTGTGGCCTTCCAGTACCTGAGGGGAGCCTGCAAGAAAGCTGGAGAGGGTTGTTTTAGAAGGCCATGTGGTGATAGGACAAGGGAGAATGAATGAAAACTAAAAGAAAATAAATTTAAATTAGATATTGAGAAAAAAATTCTTTGCTGTGAGGGTGGTGAGGCACTGGAACAGATTGCCCAGAGAAGTTGTGGATGCTGCATCCCTGGCAGTGTTCAAGGCCAGGCTGGATGGAGTTCTGAGCAACCTGGGCTAGCGGAAGATGTCCCTGCCCATGGCAAGAAAGTTGGAACTAGATGATCTTAAAGCTCTCTTGCAACCCAAACTTTCCTATAATTCTATGATTTTGTATTTTCTTTCCTGAACAAATGAAAATGGGCATAAAAGCCATCTTGGGTTAATTCAAAGAGCTCTTTGGCCATAGTAGTGACAATGTTATAAACACATGGAACTAGGCATCTGCTTAGGAAGGGATCTCTACAGAAATGCTGTCCTATGTGTAGGGACTGAAGGACAAAACAACCTTTTAACTGAATTTGATTTTTAACAACAACATAGCATACACATATAACTAAGTAAGCAAATGTGACAGTGATACCAAAAACTGGATAGAAGAAGCAGCAGCTTTTTCTCAAGTTCTGTTTCTCTTGTCTGCTCTTTAGAACATGCATATGTATTTCCTAAAAAAAAAAAAAAAAAATCAGTTTTGGCTGCTAATAGCTTTTTTTCTTAGCCCTGTGATAGGATACTAGTCAGGCATGTCTAAGACAAAAAACACAGTTGTGGGAAAGTGCCAACAGAGGGTTTGGAAAGAACTTTTCAAACCTTAAACCTAGGGATCAAACTGAAGTTTAATGGCTTCACGAGATTACACAGTAGAACAGCACTTTTGGAATAACAATGCTAAAATTTGTGTGTGCTTAAATGCATCCACCATGTATTAAAATAAACTACAATGTGTCACCAATGTGGTGGGCAAAATGAATACACAAGTGGTTTGACTGCTTTCATAAAATGTGGGCTAGACTCAAGTGAACAGAGCAATAAAGTGACACACATCTGTTGTGTAAAGCCAGCATAAAAGGATGCCCTAGATTTTCTTTCCAAGAAAAGTGTTGTAAACAAGGGGTTTGGTAGCCCTGAGAATTTTATTACAGTTTTAGCATCTACAGGTTTTTTTCTTGTCTGCCTTGGTACATATATCTCCTTCTCCACCTGCACTGTTATCTGAAAAATAGGAAGATAAAATAGCACAGCTTTTTATATTCTATAGTAATAAACTTTTATTTGTTTGTTTGTTTTTATCTTCTTATGTTGTTCCTCTAAACCTGTGGAGTAGTATTGCATTTTTCTTCACCTTTGTGGAATGACACATCACAGTGTTATACCAAAAAGTTACTGGAAATATTACCCCTCAGAGGGAAAACAGGACAAAATGGCAACTTTCCACCAGGTTTTAAAATAAAATTAAATAAAAAAACCTCTTCTATTATTAAGAAAAAACCCCTTTGTTTTGTTTTGTTTTGGTTTTTTTATGAAGAAAGGAACATGTTAGGATCTAGTCTTTGTAGAGTCTCCCCCCCTTTTTAAAATTCACTTTTTCATGAGGCCTTTTGAAGATGAGAACAAAATTTAAATATTACTATCAGCAGATGTACATAAATGACCTCCTGCAAAGTGTAAAAATGCTTCTGTTAGTCCTCCAGGTTCATAAATCAAAACAGCAAAAATGTGTATCTCTGCAGTTACGTTTGTGTCTTTAGTTTTGAACTTGTAAGAATCCAATGCGGGGAAAAAAAGGAGACCATAATTATTGTGAAAACTTGTTAAGAAACACATTTTAGTGGAAAGTATTTCTGTCTTCAGGAGCAATAAATATTTGAGGCTCTTGTCATGAGAGTACAATTTATGCATTCAGTGAAACTGAAGCCAGCCTGGGTGATAGCAGGGATCAGACGTACATAGTTTTTCTTCAAACAGAAGCTCAGGTATGTTATAGTCTTTTGACTCTTCCTTGTGCTATATATTAGATAATTTGAAGCAGGCAAAAATATTTGAGGTCTACACTAGATAATCTGGAGCAGGTTGAGACAGCTGCATAAAATCAAACACAGAAGTAGAGAGTATTCCATCATGAGAATCTACTAGGATAAAGTTTCATGTAAATTATATTTTCATTAATAATTCAATTTTTTTAAAAGGATAAATTTCCTCAGCAAAAATTCTCAGATTTCTATTCAATAAAAATTCTCTTCAATAGCTAAAAAGTGTAGAGAGAACCATAAGACTGAAATAACACTGTTGGGTAAAATGAGGTGTAATACCACATATTGTCCTTCAGGGAAATAAACTGTTACTGAAAATGGTAATGAAATAACAATTAAAATTACTCCCAAAACATGTTTTCTTGTGTGAAATCCAAAGAAGTTGGGAAAACTTTGGTTTTCTTTTTTACCACATAAACTGAATTTTCCCAATTTTTCACGTTGTCAAAAGTGATGTACAAACAAGATCTTTTGGGAAGTTATTTTGGAGAGTAGAGCTGGTACTTACTGGAAAAAAACCCATCATGGCAAACTGATGGTGAAGCAATGTAAAGGTAAACTTAGGATAATACTACTTTGCAATGAAAGCTATGGGATGTGAAAGAGCAAAAAGGTGAAGCAAACATATATGGCTAAGAATGGGTATAAAGGAATGTTGCAAACAAAAAGTATTAATTAAAATTCTAATAATTCAGGCCTAAAAAAAGCAGGATGTGAAAAGGATAAATGTTATCTAAATTAAATATATATAATCAGTGGTGTAGTTAATACAATTGATTATTGGATACTTAAGGAGAAGCCAGAGCAATCTCTGGGCTGTAAGTGATTATCTTCAGGAGATCCTGATGCACAAAAGACCACCTTTTTAAATATTAAAATATAGGATCAGGAAATATGTGAATTAACATTTCCAAATTTTTTGAGCAATTTATTAAACCCTTTATCTGCACCAAAATATTAGAGTAAACAAATAACTATTGTTTATCTAGAACATTTTATTAAAAATTTTATAACGGAGTAACTAATCCGAATTTATCTCCTAGCAGCAGACTTTATATCTTGATTTTAACGTGACTCTTTTTTCTCTATTACAACAATGGCTATGCTAATTTCATACCACCCAGTTTCTTCATCAGAATTTTGTGTGGGCCCAAGTCAGTTATCTACAAAAGTTCTTAGAAGTCAGCGGTAACCTCTTTATCAGAACTTCCTCTTGATGTTACAGATAAACGTTATCAAATTCATGCTACAAGATCTTGTTTCTGTTTTCCTATTTGATTGGCACATAATCACCCACTTTTAGTTCTGATTAGTCCAACTTTGACATCAATTAATTAATCACTGCACAGATCAGTGCTAGGCTGCTGGTCTACAATTATATTACATTTGTCATCCTAAATGCTCCTACAAGATTAATTTTTATTTTCTGTTGTGTTTCTCCATTGTATTAAATTTGACTGTATGGGGTAGTCCTCCAAATTCTATATCCAGCTAATTTTCAAAATACATGATGGACATTCATGAGAGCAGAAAAATATGTAGCTTATAGTAGTGTTACTTGCCAAATATCACATTAATTCAATCCCTTTTTTCCTCTCATTTTGAATTTTCATTTTAATTTGTGGTACACTTGTATTCTGATTCAGACACTGTGAGGCCAGCTAGGGAAATAAAATGGACAATGGACTCCAAGGCTGAGAACAAAAGACTGGAAAAAATGAGGGAGTATTAATTGTGTTGGTTGTAAAGGAGGGAGCCAACATACAATTTGGCAACTTGTACTAGGTGTTACACTGAAACTCAGGAGTGAGTGACATTAAAGTCACACTATAAGCAGAGTAAGTAATTAGAAGAGGAATTCAATAAATGCAAAAGTCACTCAGATTTACTGTAGTTTATTTCATTGGTGTCCAAAGGGGTCACAGCATCATACTTGATACCTTGAGTTCAAGGTCACAAGCTTTCCTAGCATCTTATGGTGCTCTCCAGTTCCTTCATGGTTTTGGCCTGTAGGTGTTTTGGTTCTCTAGAAGACCCAAAGTAAATTATAATTTCAAATCTTGGATTACCACCTAGTTGTAAATCACTGATTTTGTTACATCTAAAATACACAGATGGGGAACATACAGTGTCAGTGGTAAAGAGGAAGTAAAGGTGAGCAGGAGTCTATGGCCAGAAATTGTTTTAGCTTAGAGTGGTCCATTGAGTCTGATGGCAGGCATGGAGGGATTTTGGAAAGATGAGAAAACAGAACACCACACTAGGATGTCAAAATATTGATTCCTTTTCCAATTTTGCTGTGCCACACTAAGGAAACAACTTCTCCTTTGATGCCATTATCTTTTTGACTTTCCCTTTCTCTGGATGATTGAGATGAGGTTACTTTCACTTCCTAATAAAATAAAACTTATACAGCTTTCCTATTTGACCATTTGTGTATGTTTTCATAACTTTTCAGCCTATTGGATAAAGTTACTCTCCCCTCTTCATTGTGTGGAAATATTGAGTTTCAAAGTCCTACACATTTTGTGAAATCTCACATCTGAAGAAAGGAAAAAGGATCCTCATTCCCTCTAAATGAAAGGTTAGCTATTTAAAGCAAAAATAAAACAAACAAACAAAAACCCCAACAAAAAAAACCCACAAAACAAACAAAAACAAACCAAAGAAACAAAATAATAAAACGTCAAAAATAATAATAAAAATCAACACCAAAACCGAACTCCTGGTGAATGCAGAGTTTAATCTGCGAGTGTGTACCAGCAAACTGATTAGTACATAACTAAGAACAAGCACCGGCTGCCTCTTACGAAACTGCCGAGTAGATTGAAGTTACTTGAAAAGGTAAAGAATGATAGGAGGAATGGTGTGGGAACCAGGTGTTAAAGGGATACAGAACACAAGTCTGTAATAAAATCAGCTTTTTTGGTTTAACAAATCCCAAGGTGCCACCCTCGGCACTCGAGTGTGTTAACAACGTGACAGAGGAGGCAGCTTTATGGGAGGATGTGTGAGCAAAGCTTCAGGAAACACCTGTTGTAACTAAGGCGCGGAGTGACCAGCGTCTGGCTCCTCTGAGGCACTGATCAGTCTCTCCTTTAATAACACCCATCAACAGGGAACAAAACGAGACACGAAGGTTATTATCGAAGGGCGTAACAGGTAGAAACCATCCAGCCTCGTACGTGACCGAAGAGAATGGGAGACGGTGTAGTTTGCCCATGAGGAAGCGCACACACGCCTTGGCACGCTCGTCCTGCTCCTGCCACCCACCGAGAGCCTCTTTCCTGGCGGTGCCCTCAGAGCCGCGCTCCTCTTCCCGCATTCCCTGAGGCCGCGCAGCGATAGCCGTGGCCCGGAGCGGACACGGGTCCGGCACAGCGCGAACCCGCACTTCCCGGGCAGGCCTGCGAGGGACGGATGAGCGAGCGGCGGAGGGGAGGGGAAGAGGCTGCCCGGGGCGGGGGCGGCGGCGAGCAGAGGCGTTCGTGCGGCGGCCGGGCGCCAATAGCGGCGGCCGGGGCCAAGCCGCCTCCTCCCGGCGGCAGCGGCGCTCGGAGCTGGGCCGGCCGAGCCCGGAAGCGGCGGCGGGTGGTGCCGGAGCGCGGTGAGCGGGGCCGGGCGCGGGATGCGAGGAGGCGCCGCCGCCGCCCTGCCCCCTGCCCGCTCGCAGCCAGCGCCCCAGGAGGAGGAGCAGCGAGAGGAGCGGCAGCAGCAGTAGGAGCCGCCGCTGCGGTAGCATGAGCGGGGCAGCCGCCAAGCAGCCCCCCGGCGCGGGGTCCGCCGCGGATCCCGCCGCGGAGAACGCGGCGGCTGCGGACCCTGTGCCGGAGTCGCCTCCACCGCTGCTGAGCGTGGACGTGACGGGATTGGTGTCGCAGTTTGCGAGGAGCTTCGTGCTGATCTTCCCCGTGTATGTGCTGGGCTACCTGGGGCTGAGCTTCAGCTGGGTGCTCATCGCCCTGTGCGGGCTCTTCTGGATCCGCAGGCACCGCGGCGGCAAGAGCTCCCGCCTGGGCCGGGCGCTCGCCTTCCTGGAGGACGAGGAGGAGGCGGTGCGGCTCAGCGTCTCCTCCGCGGATCTGCCTGCGTGGGTGAGTGGCCAACACCCTTCGGCGCTGCCGCGGGCACCCGCGCCCGGCGGGCCGGGGCCTGTTACCTCTCCGGGACCTGCGTGACACCCTGCCCCGCCGCGGTGCCCCCCGCCCCGGCCCGCGGGGCTGGGCCGGAGGCCGGAGCCCCAGAGCCGGCCTGGCAGGAGGGGTGAGGACATTGCATCTCCCGCGCCCCGTGGCTGCTTGTCCCGGTTAGCCAGCCTCTTCCGAGACGGTGCAGCGGCGGGAGCGGACGGGCAGCGTGTCCCTTCCCTCCCGTTCTCCCTCCGCCGGAGTGGCCTCTCCGTGTCCCCGCTGCCCGCGGCGCTGACGGCGGTGACAGCCTGAGCCTGCCGTGGCCGGGGTTCCCCTCGCAGAAATAAACTTTACTGCAGGGTTTGGGTTTCTTTCCCCTCAGGTGCCAGTGACGTGCGCGGCTTGGTTCTAGCGCGGTCTCTCAGCAGAACGCGGATGTCGCGGCATGGGCCGTTCCCTACAAAGTTGAGATGAGGGGGAAATAGAATCGGGTTCTTAATGCGGTTAGGTCTTTCAGAAGAGTGTTACCAAATGGGGGATGAACCAGAAGTGAGGCGGTGTTTCCGAGTGGTTTTGGGGCTGTGACAGGGTTAAGGTACAGGGGCTGTGGTGGGTTTTTCAAAAGGCTTTCTCCGAATCTTCTTTGAAAGTTTTAGTCTTTCTACTAGGTCTTCAGTACTAATGTTAATTTTTTTTTTTTAAATTTTAATTTTTTTAAGCTTAAATCCAGCTTCAAAGTTGAATACGTTTTGTTAGTAATTTCTCCTTTGGAGGATTAATGATGTTTTTGATGCAGCTGCCAGCTGCCAGTGCCAGTATGCATCCAGGCCTCCCTGTGCCCTGCTCTGCCCCTGTGATGCGCTGTGCAGAGCTTGCTGCTCTCTTAGTGCCCATACCCGAAGTCTTGAGGGTTTCTGCTGATTCTTTACTGTGAAATTCCTTTATTGACTACTCTCTGCTCCTGACCTATAGTCACTCACACGTCTCCTGGGGGCTCTGCAGTGACTGTGCATCCAGCAGTATTGATGAGTCCAAGTAGCTGTTTTCATGTGATCAGATTGCAATACCTGATGTGACCTGTTCTAGCTCTACCAAGGAAGTTAAAGGAGAGAATAGAGTGGGTAGGTGTGAGACTGGAGTCTTTTACTCCTCTTTTATCATATCTTTTGCCAAAGTTCTGGTGGAAGATCATGATAAAAATGAGTACAGTGTGCAGGAGAGATTGTTTTTACCTCTTGAAGCAGAGATGTGAGACTCAAATAATGTAGTTAATAGCTCTTACATTACCTATGTGTTGTGTTTGATCTTTTCCTGTAATCACACATCATTATAATGGAAATGTTCTGACGATGCATTTAAAATGAATTAATTGAAGTGAGATTTGTAGTGGAGGTTTGTATATAGTAACAATCTGCTGATGACTAAACGGTAGTTATTCAAGATTAGTACTGTGTGTAAGTTTTATTTTAAGTCGCAATTTGTAACATTTGATAAAATGCCAATTAACTTCTGTGTGGAGTTGTCCAAATAACTAAAGATTTAGAAAGGGGCCTTGTGGTTGAAGTCAGAGGCAAAAAAAATTGAGTGCTGGCTGCAAGCAACTGAATATATCCTGTGTTGTGAGAAAGCAACTGATCAATATGCAGGGTTTCCCAAAGATATGACCCTCTCACACAACTGTCAGCAAATGGATGTAGAATTTTCTTTCTGTAGATTCTTTTTTGTTTTTATTTTTTCCTCCCTCTTTAATTTTTTTTCCTCCTTCTTAAATTTTAAAGGTCTTGGTTCTTTTCTTTCTGCTGATGTATTTGCTATGTTCTGGAAACATCCTTCTTAAAAATAACAGTAGCTTCCAGAATGAATGTAATCTAGAAAACAGAAGACATCTGAAAGCTGAAGGTCTGATTAACTCAACAGTGGTTTTCAATGTCTTCTGTCATAGTCCTTAAGACTTATATGAGTCTTATGCTGCTTCCTTAATGTGTCTTGAAAAACTACTGTTGTCCTTCCTTCTGCATGATGTGTATTTTCATGGAGATTTATGAATTTCGGTCATATTTGAAATAACAGCTACTGGATGGGACCTGACATGTCTAATAGGGATCAGCTTTATCCATCTCAGTGTGAACTCCAAACTGAAGTATTTTCTGTTGGTTTCTAATTATGGAAATAAAATTTAAGTTGCTTGAATAGGACAATGCTGTATTTTAAATATAGGAAACTTTGTACTCTTCTGGGACTGATACTGAGGTGTAATAAGCCATTTTTTAACTAAAATTATGTGGTATATCAAAGATTTATTTGATGCGTGGTATCTTTCTGGACCCTTGACTGGAGAAGAGCTTTAGCTTTGTGTGTTAAGTATGATTCTCTTTCCCTACACACCTGGGTATTGTTTGTTGCTTTGGTGGTTCATATTAAGAACTCAGTAATACTGCATTTTGTTATTTATTTTTAAGAAAGTGATTATTTCAGGAGAATGTTTTTCTGCTCGCAGTATGCTCAGTTGCAGTTTGAAAATGATGCTGTTGTGCCACCACACTAGATAGAGTTTGTAATGTTAATTTTTAGTTTCCTAAGTTAGATTTACTTCTTCCACAAGCAGGTGGTTATATGTCAGGAATATTCTGTACTGTGCATGTAAAATGAGTTAATTCAACGTGAATACAAGTTAGGTTACTTAAAATGTCAACACAGAATTAACTACAAATAAGCATGCAGTGAAAAATACTGCGTTTACTGTCTTAAAAAAACAAGATCTGTACTCATAGACTTGCTAACATGTAGTTATAGCTCTGCTGCATGTTTGAAAGGTGTCATGGATTATATAGGGTAGGAGGGAGCAGAGGTGGGTGCTTTTCCAAATAATTCAGAACTATGCAGCAGAATTTACAATGAGAAAGAACCGGAGATCAAAATTGTCTTTATTTAAATAGACATTTTAATACATGAAAAGGTCTTTAAAGAAAGACATTTCCCCTTTAGTTGCAGCATTTTTAAGCACCAGATGTATTTTATACTGCAGTGAATGTCATTTAGACACAAATGTGTATATAAGGAAAGTGGCAATTTAAGTACCACTACACAGAGGAGCAAAGGTAGGACAACAGGACTCTTAAGTTTTTAAAGGTCAGGTATCATGTTGTCTTTTATTTTAAAAGAGGTAGTGGAATTTAATAATCTAAGGAGTATAGCAAATTTACTTTGTTCTTTCTCAGATCAGCCAAAAAGTTAATCTAATTTTTCCATTTTAGCAGTGGTTCCTGTTGCCTAGTGCCACTTTCATAACATGCCAACATATCATGTTCAACATGCTTTTGGATTAGTGAAACTTTGGTTCCTGTTTTCTTCAATAGACAGATAAAAAGCCATGCTGAATTTGTTTTCCCTAGATTAAATGTAAATTTGGCCTGGTACCAGGAACTGTACCTGTGTGCAGTCTTGTCAACAATCAGCAGGTGACCAAAACAGGAACAAATCTTAGCATTTTTAAAGTATTGATTCTGAAAACAGATTTAGACCATTTTTTCTAATCTTAAGTATGTATTATACAGAAATTGAAATGCTGTGTGTGATTGTAGTAAAAGTAGTGACATGATAGAACTTTAATTGCAAGTCTGCTGTGCCATTTTGGGTCCTACACACTTGCTTAAGTTTCTGTTCTAGTTTGAAGTGATTTTATGTTGGTTTTTTTGTTGTTTTTTTTTTCTTGTTTTATTTTCTCATCTACTTAAGAAAAAGGAAAAAGCCTGCCTAAATCTAAATAGGTGTCATCACA
Source organism: Parus major (assembly GCF_001522545.3). NCBI lineage: Eukaryota > Metazoa > Chordata > Aves > Passeriformes > Paridae > Parus > Parus major. Next base: position 9,349,550 of record NC_031769.1, on the reverse strand, counting down.
TTTTGAATTAAACTTATTTGGGGTACAATTGTAAAGAAATCTGATAGGTCTTGTTTCTCATGGGAATATGTGTGAAGTTTTTGCAGATTATGAGTTTTGTGTGACACCACTGAGCTACTATACCGCTGCTACATGTAGAGAAAGGAGTTAATGTCCAGTTATTTGGTTAGAGTAACAAAGTCTTTGGTTTTCACTGATATTGGAAAGGCAGAGCCAGTGTTTGTGGAGTGGTTCAGTAGCTCTAACTGCAGGATCATACCTGTACTGAGTGACATTTGCAGAGAAGATTAAGGTGGTTATGCTCTTATGTGGATTTCTTGATGATACAGAATCAAACTTGCTAACTAGATCTTAGATGGTTCAGGACAGGAGTCTCTAAAGAATCCCTGCTGGGGGATGTTATGTACCAGTAAACTTGATGAACAGGTGGACTTTAGCAACACAATGTCTGCTATTTGCTCTAGAAGAAAAAGATGTTCCTCGTCTCGTTATACCTTTGGTTACTGCTGTTATTGCTGCAGCTGTAGGAACTGTATGAGGGTTTTTCTGCAGCATATGAAATTTGAAGACACTGAGAGATTGTGACACATACTTCTAATCCATTCTCCAACTTAGTTGAGCATATTAGATGGAATTTACCTGGGGGTGATTTATAAGAAAAGTTACTCTCATGTACAGTAATTTAGTGTTAAGCAGGGTCTAATCAGTTTGGGTGGAGAGTACTGCAGGTGCCCATTGCTCTGGGCTGCCAGCCTGCATCAGGAAAGGGTGAAGAGGTGTGGGTACGAATACAGTAGTAACTTGTGAGTACTTAACAACTGAACTCTGTGTCCTTCTTCTGCCTGATTATTTTTCATTTTAAACTGTGTTCTGTGCTAGCTGATTCATAGTATAGGAATATGCACATACGTGTATTGTGGGTTGTGTGTGTTTTTGTGGTTGGGCTTTTTCCTTAAAGGAAGAAGTTTATCTGGTTCAGTATTACTTCTTGAAATTTAGGTCATCTGGATGGCATCTTAAGAGTACCCCATAGTTAAGGGAAATCTAAATGATGGGTTTGGGAATGGAGAACCAAAGGGGGAAAAAATAAAAAGATATTGGACAATTGATCCAATCTCCTTGTTTCTCAGTTTTCAAGTTGAGTGTCTTAAACCTGTGCTAAGATGATAGTGATTTGAGTGCTGAGTGATTTGGTGTCCCAAAACACCTTTCTTTTCTCAGGTAGTAATGTGGTGAGCCTCCCTCACTATATGATTCATATATAAGTATCCCTTTTCAAAATATTTTTGGTGGAAACCCAACATGTTAAGTTCATGTTTATGAACATATCAAACTACTGAAGAAAAACAGCAGCCTGCAAGTATTAGTACATCTCTTGAACTCTATGTAGGTGACACAGGCTTTCTAAATATGTATGTATAATACATAATTTTTTCATCTAACAGATTATTATTGCATAAAAATTACTACTGAGTTTTGGGACTACTGTAAATATTCTTTAAATATGTAGTTTGTGTGAATAACTATGGAAGATGTGTACAGGTCTCTTAAGTTTTTTTTTTTGTTTTCTTGTTTGGTATTTTTTAGTTTTACCTTTTAGTCTGGTAGTGTTATTTCCATGCCTAAGTGCCTTTGCATATAAGGAGCGGCCCATCTTTAACCATATTTGAAAATGCAGGAGTCAGAAAAATCTTGTCTGTAGAGGCTGAGGTTTTGTGAAAGAAAAAGAAATCTAGGATAAAAGTCAACCTTTTCTGCCTCTTCTACAAGATTCTTCTCACTTCAAATTACAACTGCTTTTTGAGATTGTTGGCACATCATAGTGTGGTGGAGTATGCAATCTAAGATTTTTTTTCGTTTATTTAGTTTTTAACATTAGAGCTTTTGGGGAAATAAAGTTGACTCAGGATTATTGTCAAAACATTTTCATTGCAGTTTATAGTAATGAAAGCCTGTTTTATACATTCAATGTGTTCAAAACAATTCTTTGGTGTCCTGTTCCTTTTCTTCAAAATGAAAGAAGAGGTGGCATGTTGTTTCTGGTAAAATACAATTGTTTAACTTAAATTTTAATATAAACCAAATTATTTTATCACCCATTTATCAATTCATCACTATTTCTCTAGTTGCGAAATTGTCTTTGGCATAAATTCTTTTGAGCTTTGCTGGCCATATACCCATACTGAATGTTGGTTTGGTTTTTTTTTAAACTTCAAATAATAGCAAGTTTCAAAAGAATGCTAATTGCTAAATATCCTCTGTAGTGACTGAAATTAGTTTGTCAGAGTCTTAGAACTATATATAAGATTTTGAAAACAAAAGTTAATGATTATGAATTAATCTATACCACTGATACGGTATGTTCTGTTATGTAGATAAAAGGAAATTGGTAAAAGAATATTAATCTGGACATACTACAGGAATAATAGATTGGATATGAGACATTGCTGGTTTAGATACAGTGTTGTTTGACCTGTGGTATCTTATCTTTGTCTTTGCTTTTCTCTACTCTTGGACTCTTAAGTCTATATATATATGTATATGTATAATATAAGTATATATATATACCATATATTATATAAGTATATCATTAAGTCTGATACTACCCTTTCCTAAGGAAGTGGAGAGTGGACACCACACCAGCAGCTTTGGAGCTTTCCTATGGCCTAGCAGTGTCCAGCTTCTAAGGGTTATGTACCAAGCTTGAAAGGTCAGCAGAATTTCAAATGTAGGATGTGTAGGGCTGCTTTTGCACATTCAGGGTGAATACTGTGCCACTTCAAAGAATAAAAAAAACAAATTCTTATCTTTGGCTGCTGTTTGTGAACACTCAATGAAAATAAAGGATATGTATATACAGAGTTGGTTTGTTCAACGTAGAATTAAATGTGAGTAACACTGAGGAAACTTTTGATAAGAGTAAGGGGTTTTGATAAGAGTAACGTATTATTATTTGAAACAACTGAATTCAGTAAATTCTGAAGCTGAACTGTTTAAAGAAGTCTGACACTATCATTTGTATAGCTTTTAGATTATATGGCACTTTGATTCTGGGTAAGACTTTTTTCAGTTGAGTGAGGTAAGTGTTCTGTGAAGTTGAGAAAGAAAATGTTTGATAAGAAAAAAGAGGGAGGAATTTAACCAAGAATTTGCTAAAAGTCTGTAAAATGGTGAAACCCAGTTGCCAGATTTGTGTTTGACAGACTTTGTAGTTGTCCAAGATAGCATGAATTGATCCATGACCCCTCTTTGGTTCTATCTGCCATATGCTAAATGCTTTTCTTGTTTTGTAGGGAAGAAAATTAAAGAAAAGGAGGATCTAAACTTTCATTTCTTAGACAGTCTTAACTTTTTTTGAGAAGGTCTTGACCTCTCATAAAGTTCTGTTGGGGTGGGTAGGAAAAGATGATAGTGTAATTAAAGATGTTTGTTTATTTTTTGAAAATAACTAACTTAAATTTGTTGGGTTTTCTTCTGACATAAGCCATGTTCTCTCTATTTCTTAGCTGGAAATAATGGATCATCAGGAGTGGAAAAAGGGGTTGTACAAACTTACTCCATCAGCTAGGGATGTATCTGGTAGTAGGCTTCTACTCCATTGACTAGAATTAATTCAGATTTAACTTGCTTTGTAAGGACCTCATTACAAAAGCAAGGTTCAAGAATTAGGAATCATTTCCTGGCTTTAGGGGCCTGTTTTAAATGAGCACACTAGCCTTGGGAAGTCTGTTCCATTTACCTCAGCTTCTCAAGATGCTTTTTGATCCCTTGTGCCTTTATAAAGGCCTTATTTCCATCCTAATGTGAGGGTTCAGGTAAGAAGCTGTGTCCCATCTCTTCTTGAATCCCATTAATAGGGTGCCCGGAACAGGGAGGAAAAGAGGTATTCCTAAGCCTTCTTGCACATCATTTGATACCCATCCCCAGCCTACTTGTAGTGTTTTATTCCCAACAGCTTTACCAAGTTTCATGTCTTTTAGTCTTCGTTACATTGATGGAGTTTTTATATCCTTTCATTTTAAATGGCACAGGTTTTGGCTGGTTGGTTTGTTCTCTCTGTGTGCTTCCTGTGATACAGTTAAAAATTAGAGCAGCAGTGGGAATTTTAAAGCTTCTTTCTACTTGGTCCTTATTTAGGATAATTTAAATTTTATTTGTTGGCTCTGCTCTGTGTTCCTGCGTTCATCCTTGTGGCAGAGAGGATCAGGGGGGTTAGTGAAGGGCTTGATTCTGCAGTTTCAAAATGAAGTAAATGTGCACTCCTGACAAAAAGGGTGCTCTGCATCCAACTGCACTTTCTCAGTGCCACCTTGTGCCAACATTAGAATTTACTTGGCCAGCTAATTGTGAGTTTTCTGCCAAGTTGGATGTTCAGCTGGATGAGTTTCATGAGTTTACTGTGAGACCACACAAGTGCCAGCGCCTACAAAAGGGAGGTGGCGGAAGCCTGTGCTCAGGTTTAAAGTGAGATGGAGCTTTGGCCTGCACAAAGAGGCTGTTCTTAGAAAACGGATAGCAAATAATGCTGCTGAGGTATCTGTGGGGAAGCAAAGTTTGAATGGGAGCTATTTATAATGTAAATTTGCATATCTAACTTATTTTATAACATTTTAACAGATGTGTTAACATATCTAATCATCAGGTGTATAAACTCTCAGTATTTTGATTAAGCTTAAAAGTTGACCATGTTTTTAGTGCATGGTTGGATTGGATGAGCTCCAGAAGTCTTTTCTTACTTGAATTATTCAATCATTTTCCTTTTTGTTTTAAGCTGTCATTTAGATTAGCTTTCAGTCTCGAGTTATGGCTTACAAATGGTAAGAAATCTTTTCTGCATAAAATACAAGTATTTGCTTAAATGTGAAGTGTACTAGCAAGAAAAAAAAATTTCAAAGAGGCTATCTTTAGAGAGGTAGTGACACCTTTTAAATCATTTGGATACCTGTCAGTGAAATAGATAGTATTAAAAGTTCTGTGCAGCAAATGTTAAAACACACTATTTTTCACATGGAACTCCTGTTACATAAATAACCTTTGTAAGACCAACGTTCCCATATAATGAGTCATTGTACAAAGTTTTGTCTGCTACACCCTGATGTGACTACAAAATTCTCCTTAAGAGGTGAAAATCTGAGACAGGACTAACATTTTTCAGCGGAAGCAGTTTGGATTTATGTACCATGAAGTTGTTACTATACTAGAAACACGAAACTAGTTTTACTTGGCTGAAAATAACTGTCATATGACAGACAAGAATTGCATTGTCATTTGGCTGTCCTTATCATATAGCAGCATGAGTCGAGTTTACATTAGTTCAGTTGCAGCACTTTTACCTGAAAGATTTGTATTTGCATTGTAAATTGCATAACTTTTGGCATCTGTTTATGTGGAAACTTCAGTTGAGTCTAGTATAGACTACACTATTGTTTTCATAACCTTTGTTTGCATTCCTTTAGTTTGATACTGGCTCAGTGAATTATCCAAGCAGACTGAAATAGTTTCCTCTGAGAAAATTTTGAAAGATGCTACACAGAATGTAAAATTAAATGTATTTACAATGCACTGTCTGGTCAGTCCTTAGTGGGAAGATGAATGTCTAAGAAAGCAGTGTCTTCCTGTTTCATTTTAAAAGTAAATTCAGGATATGCTGAAGCATGAAGGTAGCTGTAAAACCTTGATTGCTCTGATTTGAATTAATTATGCAATGTTATGATTCACAATTCTGCTTTCAAAGTTTGTAGGTGATCTTTTTAAAAACAGCTTACTAAAAACAAATTACTTGTATGGAGGAAAACATTGTGGGGGAGAAGTGGAATGGAACTTCACAGATCAGGGAACTCAGAGTTTCTTTTACATTTAAGCATTATTATTGCTTCTTTGTACTGTGTGGTTCTTCATGCCTTATTTCAGATCTTCATAGCTTGATAGAAAAAAACCCTGTGTCTGTGCCCTTTTAGATGCCTTTCTTGACATACTGTACTCTGTGGATGTGGTGGTTTCACATTGATTGACATTTGGGAAAGAAGTGCAGTAGACTAGTGAATAATTTTACAGCTTTATATCCAAAAGCTCGACTCCTGTGGTTTGATTTTTTTTCTGCAGAGAAGAGTATTAGAAGACATGTTCTGAACTGTGAATTTTTGTGGTGACTTAAGAGGGCAAACTCTCAGGACTTTTTGGTATTTAGCACGTTTGAGCTCTCTGTATGTTTCAAGCTGACTGTTAATGTAATAAATGTAATGATACTTCAAATAAGGAAATGTTTTCTCTTCATTTGGTAGTATTTCCTGATGCAGTAATCTTGCTGGTCCAGAATTTTGAAAAATTGTAGTTTGTTTTGAGGCAAGTCTTCCCTCCTCCCCCAGGATATTGATTCATCTTGCTAATTGTTGAAGTAGAATGCTAAATTCTCTCTTGTGTGTGGCTAGGAAGTTGCCTTAGTCTAGTAATAAATTTTATGATGCAGTCTAAATTTATATCTTAAAATGTGGTGTTCCTCACTCAATGACTTTCTCCTAAAATACTTGAACTAGAAAAAGAACGCTTTTCCACCCACCCACCCTCTGCCAGTTAAATATCAAATGGCAGCCAGGAAATGATAAGAGAGTGTTTCATGGGGGGAGCAGAAAACCAGTGTTCAGTCATTTGACTTGTATGTGTTAAAAAAATATTAAATAGAGATTGATATATTAGATTAAATTGTAGTAATTTCTTGTTCTCTATTTGTTCATGCTAATCTTTATATTGATTTATATTTTAGGGAAGATATTTGGACTATTGAAAGTGTTAGGGTTTCTTTTTTCTCTTAGGGTTGTGCTAGGTATGAGTACAGTGTTGATGTGAATATGCCTGAACTGTCTATGTTCATTTGATAAAGTCACTTATTTCTGTCATGTTTGTGCAAGTGTTTATAATGGGAAATACTTTTCTGCTACATTTGGCTATGAACAAAGCTTTTTAAAAAGTGCATATATATGCCTGTGTTGTTTTAGGTCCTAACATAGACATATAATAACCAAATGTACTTGCCAAACAATTGTTTTTCAAGTCCTTTGTGTTTTGAAAGTTTTGCAATTATAGTTGACATTTCTTTCCTATGTGTCCCATCTTTTGTGTATTCAAGTGAATAACCAAAATGTTACCAATCTGTTAATTTTGTTACTTTTGATTTGCCGAACAACAAAAGCTCTAATGAAGTTTTTTCTTGTTAGTTCATTAAGGTAATCCATTTACACGGAACCATAGTGACAGCCTGACAGTAGATCTGATTTGGAACTTGCTCAGTTGACAAATAAAGTTTTCATATAAGAATTTGTAATTTAAATTTTGCTATTTGAGTGGTGAGGAATTACAAAAGTGTTCTTTTAAACAATATTTCAGTGTTCAGTGATTTGCTTTCAGCGCACACAAGTTGTTACTGGTCAGCCTGCTACCTACTGCCTTCATACTGAACTCTTTGGTTTTCTGGCAGAGCCAGTGAGGAAATCTGTTGTACTAACACCATGACAATAAATCTGACAAAGTGCTTGAACCTCTGTTGGGTTTGGGGAGAGGGTATGCACAGTGGTGTTCTGGATACCATGTAGGAGTGGCAGGCAATTGTAGGTGGCAGTTCTTGTTTGGGAGTAAGTGCAGACAGGACCATTGAGGGCTAATGGACAATTTTAGATGATGTTAAAACATGTACCAAGGGAAATGGGCAATAGGAAAATTAGAAGGGATACTGGAAGAGTCTGTACTGGCTCTGGTAGGAGACACCCAAGTTTCATTCACTGAGTGAGTTTGATATTTGGGATGTAGACTCTTTAGCAGATATTTTGTACAACTTTTTTTAGTGTATGAAGTGAGGTTATTAGTGCTTGAAGTGAACCCTGCTAAAGGGATGGAAGTGATTGCAGCTTTAAAGCATTTATCCTTGACTGAAATAAGCTTGATTCACATCTCTGTCCTCAGGGAGCAAGCTGATTAACTGTAGGTTCAGTTTATTGGAGAGCAGTAGAATGTATCCACTTGCCAGAGAGAGAAGATTAGTTCATCAGTGTTCCTAAAATTAATGGGTTTTAAGCTCTGACAAATCACTCTGGAATTCCTTTGCTGTAAAGTTCTGATTCTTGTTTCCCATGTAACACACAAGATTCTAGTTTAGTTCTAACATGTAAGAACTTACAAGGTCACTTACTTTCTTGCTGGAGACTTGCAGCGCTTGGGGAAATGGTTTTTCTTTATGTCAACCACAGTTGTCTTGGGAGTTTTCATTTGTTCTAGTTTTCTTTTCCAGCAAAGTTACAAACTCCAGCTCTGCTTTCTGCTACTGTGGTTGTTTGCATTGTCAGCCACGTGGAAATAACATTCCTGTCTGTGATGTTCCAGTGGAGAACACAATATATAAATAAGGCTCTTACATTGTGATCTCCCACTGAGTAAGTAAAATAGAAAAAACTCTTGAATCAGATTAGTCAGTGGCAAGGGATTTGAGATGTCGCTATTTTAAAAGCAACTAACAATATGAGCTTATGACAAATGAAATAAATGCATTAAAACCCCTTTTTTTTCCCCCCACCATAGTTTATAACTCAATTTCAATTGTTGTGGTTTGACCCTGGCTGGATGCCAAATGCCCACCAAAGCTGTTCTATCACTCCCCTCCTCAGCTGGACTGGGAGAAAAATGCAATGGAAAACTTTGAGGGTTGAGATAAGGACAGGAAGAGACATCGGTCATCAGTTACCAACATGGGCAAAACAGACTCAAACTGGAGAAATCAACTGAGATTTTTACCAGTCAAATCAGAGTAGGATAATGAAAAGTAAAACAAATATTTAGAAACACCTTCCCCCTACCCCTACTTCTTTCCTGAGCTTCACTTTCTTCCTGATTCACTACCTCCTCCTCCATGGACTGCAGGGGAATCTCAGCTCTGGCACCTGGAGCACCTCTTCCCCTCCTTCTTCACTGACCTTGGTGTCTGCAGAGTTGTTTCTCTCACGTTTTCACTCTTCCCTGGGCAGAATTTCTTCTGTGCAATAACAACTTTTTTTCTTCTGTCTTCTGAAGTAAGTTATCACAGGGGTGCTGTCACCGTTGCTGCTGGGCTCAGCCTTGTCCAGCAGCAGCTGGCTGCTGGTCCATCTTGGAGCTGGCTGGCATTGGCTCTCTTGGGAGGAAAATAGGAAAATAACTCCATAGGGAGAGGTTCTGGCAACTTCCCTCAGAAGCCACCTCTGTGGCCCTAATCTTTCAGCTGCTCCCAAAACCTTGTCACACACACCCAATGCAATCTTAAATGTTCAGTTAAAAGAGATATCTTTAATGTGTTTTTAAAAAATAAAGTTTGGTGTGGCCTTTCAAGCAAGGCAGACACCCTGGTTCAGAAGCCAGCATGGTGGCCCCCCTTGGCCACTCGGACCATTCTACCCACAAGACATCAATGTGATGGATGGCGAAGATGGCATTTATTGTAGGAGAATTTGACCTTTTATAACCTAGGGTCACTGTGCTACTCCCATCTGCTTTCATCACAGCTGGGTGCTATTGGCTAATTGCAGGAGTCATTACCATACTCTGTGGAGAAGGGGGGGTTACTAACTTTCCCTTACATCCCGAAATCTTCGGTGCCGTGGTGCCCTACTGCTACAGTTTGGCAGCTTAGCATTGATGTCCTAATGATGTCTCAAATATGTTGAACAGTCAGGACTGTATCAGATAAGGCAAATCATATACAGCAACAAGGGCAGTGGACTTGACTTCAGCATCCCTTGATGTTGAAAAGAATTAAAATACTTGGGGTTTTTTTCTTCTCAGGGCCTCGTTGTACATGGAAAAGACTTTATAAAATTCTTGAAAATACTTTTTTGAGCTGGGAAGATATAGTTGCAAATTAGCTGCTATTTATGCAGATTTCTGAAAATAACAGTGGCATTTTACTCAAGGGGGTTGATTTCATTTTAACTGTCATCTCTGCATTCTTCTAACTCAAGTGATGTCTTTTGCAAGAAAGTTATTACATGTGATTAAAAGCCAAGTACAGATCTAAGGCTGACGAAAATGATCTGGTAGCTGTACAGAGCTGGGATTCAGGCCTGCACAACAAACAGTGAAACCTGTAAGAGAATCTGTTGCCAGTAGCACACACAGTCACATTTCCTGTAGCAAACTGAAATTTAGATACCATTGGGCACTTCATTCCAGAGAAAGGTCTCTCCCTGGCACCTGCCTTTGGTGAAAGGCAAGGGATGAACAGAACTCTTTGTAGGAGGTCCCTTTTCTCTGTATAAGAAGAATGTACAGTAAGGAGGTTGTAACTAGACTGCTACTTTTTACATGCTTAAATTTATCAAGGAATAATTTGGGCCACAGCTGTTGGATTTTAATTAATACATGTAGTAAATATTCTGTGGTAGAACTTCTAAAAAAATTACTAGCATCTGTTGTAAAATCTGCTGAGAGTTTCAGAACTGACAGTGACTTGGCTGCATATATTATTCCCTGCATGGGCACAAAGATTAACCTCTCCAAGAGAAATTCAGCTTAAGGAAGGCTCTGCTTAGGAGCAGTCAAATAAATTTGCATTGCCATGGGCAAGATTTCTTAGAGCTAGATTTTTGACAACTGACTTACTCGGTGGTTGTTGGCAATACAGGCAGTTGTCTTAAAATTGACAGAAATTTCTTTTCATTTTCAGAATTATTACTAAGTTGGGTTTTAGGCAGTAGGTGCTTGGCTTCCTCTCAGAGATAGAATCTGCTGAACTTAAATTTAAATATATAGGTTATTTATAGTTATAAACTCCAATTAGTTGGAGTTTATCTTTTTGGCCAGTATACACATCTCCAGAGGACTGTATTTGATCTTAAGAAAAATTCCAAGCTGTCAGATAGATCTCTCCAGAGGCCTTTATTTCTCTGTTATTGATAATAAAGCAGGTGTAGAGAGACTTGTTTATTCTTGGCCATATAAAAGACAGAATTCTGAGAATTATTGAAGAGTAATTAATCACTTGCAATTGCCTACTGATATACACTATTTGAATCTTAAAAACTGGAAATCCTTGAAATTGCTGTGAAACCGTGTGTAGGTAAAAAGGGTTGCTGAGATGTAAAAAGTTTTTTTCATCTTTCCTTTGTCATAAACTACAGTGAAGATCTAGTGGATATGATCTGATTATCACAGTGTCAGCTATGGACTATACAAATACACAGAGTGGGACAGTAGATGCTTAAAATGCAGAAATGATGTGCTTAAGTATCAGTTAAGCTCAGTCTTTTAATCTCAGTCTTAAAAGACTCTTACATGCATAATGTTATGATTAATTGTAGGCTGCATCTCTATAACGTGACACTGCCTACTGCTATCATTAATTAAAATTATATTGATTTATCATGGCTATTTTTGCTGCTAAATGGCAAAGTGAAAGAACATAGTGTGTTTGTAATAGTTGCATTAGGAGTAAAGAATATTCAAGAGATCCCCGAATGCTTGGGTTATCTTCAGCATTGATGATAATCAATAATAGGAGAGGTGACAGTTCTGTGTTGAATTTATAAGAGGGTAATGTATCCAACTCCTATTTTTTCACTCTTGTTACCTCTCCATCCTGTCTGTCAAACACTCAACAATTCTAATGCTGGAAGGTTCCTCTTCCAAGCCCAAGAAGATAATGAATCTGCATCACTCAGCTACTTGTTTGTTTGAAGGGCAGAAGCTGCCTTTATGCAAGGGCTGGTTTCAGGTATGGGTAAAACATCTTCATGCAAGTGGTGCTGAGCATAAGCAATGGCTGTGTAAGGAAGCAAGGTTATGTCATTCAGGTCAGCACTGCACACTTGATTGGCCATTCTAGAGGTGAACTGATGGCATTATTGAAAATCTTCGTAGACTCCAGATAGTAGTTTGTCCACAGTCTGTGCTTCTGCTGAAGGCCTAGTTTTATAACTGCTTCTGTGAAAACTAGAGTATATTCTCTCAAAAAAACACAGGAACTCCTCTCCAAACATACACAAATAAAATAAGTGAACTTAGATTAGAAGCCGAGAAATTGAAATGGAGTATCATTTAGGGCATATATGGCCAAATGTTAAACTTGCCAAAACACAGGACAAAGCAGATTCTTTAGTTTCCAGTACTGTTTTAAAAAGAGCTTAATTTAGAAAGAGGATTTACATTTTTTTAGAATTTATGATCACTTTCTTTGCTTACTTTTTTAAGATGGAAAAACTTTTTAACAGAGTCTTAAGGATGTTTTGATTCAGAGCATTGCAAGACAGCAATTTCAAAAGACTGTGTCAGTGATGGTTTGCAGTGGTGACATGAAAGTGTCTGTGTCTGTAGGAAGATGGAATCTTAGGAGATGTTTCCTGGAAGCAGGGCCTGGAGGAATTTTGGTAGGGTGAAGGGGAGCACTGCAAACTGACTGGACTTTTGCTTTCTGTTTAGTGTTTTGTATTTTTGTATTTACTACATGTCGCCCTGAAAACTCAGCTTCTGAGCTTGCTAACATAGTTTTCTAAGGACTTTCCCAGGACAGTAACTGTAAACATAGATATGTGTACATTCTTTCTGTTACACGTCTTGTGATGGACATCTCTCATGGCCAGTGCAGTGAGAAAGTGTTATCCTGGCCATCCAATCCCTGGCCATGGTAAGAAGCCTATAAATCCTGAGAAGAAAAATAAACTCTGCTCTTTTCTGCACCACACCTCAACCTGTGTCCGCGTGATCTATTGATCTTCAGTGGTAACAACTACTGATGTCTTAAAAGACGTCAACAACTTGAAACCTCATCACTGTTTGTTGTTTTTTTTCCCCAAAAGATGAAATGTTGATTTTAAACTCCAAATTTCCTATATATTATTAGCATTTCTTTTGCGTTGGCTTTGTTGAGTTGTAAAAACTTGCGTGGTGGGACAAGTGACTGAACAAGTGTTGCTGTGTACACAAATCAAAGTATAAACAGGATTGTCAAATAGGTGTTTTTTAACTAAAATATTAAAACATGTAATAATATGTTGTTGAAAAAAAGAAACAGGACAACCTTGGGTGCTCATTTACTCATTTGCTGCAATTCTACTCGAGGGGCTTCATCTTCCTTTTTTCTATGTGTGGACTTCAATATTCTGCAGACTGTGATGTGACTGCCAGAGAGTGTCAATCTGTGTGTGGATGAACGTAAATCTCCTAGTGCTGTGGATGATGTATTTTGGTATTAAATTCACTTTCGGATGAAAATTATAGTACAGTTCTAGAGAGACACTGCAAGCCCAGGAGATTTGCAACTTGCTGGATGTTGCACTGTGCAGATGCTGGATGTGCCAACCCAGTAACATAAGCACATGAATTTTCCTCAGAGGATGCAGTTTCAGTAGCAGCCTGTTCTTCTGCAGGTTTGATTTAAGTACACTTACCCTGCTTTTTCTAAAATAGCTTCTTGGATAAGAGGTGCTAAGCTCAGTCATGGGATAGATACTCCAGCTGGAAGATGGGCTGTCCAAATGTGATTTGTGCGAGTACAAGAACTAAAAGCTGCGAGTGCAAATTTAAAAATGTTTTTACATGTTTGTAAAATCTTTTCAATAAATGAAAATAGTTTATGTGTTTCAAAACAAAGTGATATTACTGGGTGGGGATTTTTGTTTGTTGAACATTATCTTCTAACATTTTTGAGGACTTTTTCCCCTTGAAAGTATCTTTTATACTTTAGAGAGAAGTCAAAATAGTAAGTAAGACTGATATTTAAGGATGAGGATAATAGTTAATTTAGCTGGGGAGGCAGTCTGGGTTTGGATTCCACCTTGTAGCTCAAACATAAGATGTAGCATTCCTAAGTTTAGAAACTTGATTTAGCACGTAGTGCTTTCAGTGTCTTTCCTTAGCAACCCAGCCTACCAAAACACACCAGAGCTGCCCTTCCTGCTCTGTACAGAGGAACAGTAGCAAACTCCATGGTTTTAAGGTGGAGTTTATAAACAAAAATAGGATAATGAGTCCTGCAGTTGTAGGGGATTGCAATTCGGTGGTCAGAGTATTTTCCAATTATGTATATTGTTGGTTTTGCATTTTCAGTATGATCCTACATGAGGTTAAAGGCCGCTCTAAAACTCCAGGGCATCATTTTTAAGTAAACTTACCTGAAGAGTATTCATGAAATGGAATTGCTTGTGGGGTTTTTTTTTGCTTGTTTTCTTTGGTAGGGGCTGAGCATGCCTCACAATAGAAGGGGTGCTGGAAGGTGCCAACAGCTGCTAAGGGTTACAGCCATCCTTTGCAGAAGTTGAGAGCGCATTCAGGGAAGTACAACTTCACCACCAAACAAACTTACCTGATTTTTCCTTAGACATCACTTCTGATTGCTGTGTTAGCTGGACCTTTGATCTTGCTTAGTGCAGAAGTTTCTATGTTATGTGTTGCCAGTGAAATGTATGACGTACTTTGTGTGTCTTTTTCTAACAAATCACACTATTTTGTATTTGTTGCCAATAAACAGCCCATTGACGGGGACAGAATTGTTCTAGAGAGAAGAAAGAACAAGTCTTATATACCTTAAAAATTTTAGTGGCTACCTAATTATTAGAAATACATAGCTTTGTATATGAACCTGGTATAAGAATTTGGTTAAATGCTTGAAGGAAAGACCCAGAAGGAGTTACACATGTAAGCTTGTCATCTGATACCTGATGCTGCCAGGTTAACTGGGGCTTTCCTCCCTACCATTTGTCACTGCATTAACTTGAGACCCAATTTAAACATTGGGCTCTTTTTTGCTTTTACTTTATTAGAATGCTCTGGTTTCTGTTATTTTGTCAGCAGAGCTTTATAGTTTCAGAGAGGGCTAATCACTGATTATTTACAGGTTCCACAAAACTCCCAGACTGTTGGTCTACATTCTTTGTATTCTCTGGATTTTACATAGTGAGTTTCTAGTGTTTCAACTAGAGATGAAAGGGAAATTTTAAAATGCCTGTCATATCTTTCATGATTTCTGATTATATTTCAGAAATGTTTTAATATTAAGAATAAGCTCTGGCTGGATAGTACTGGATGCAGTGCAGTATGTAGAAGCTAAACACCTTTGCTAGTGTTGAGTCAGAGTCAGTCAAAACAAGCATTAAGTTTTAACTGCTGAGAGTACTCTTCAGACTTGTTTGACTTCTTAGGATGCAGGTTAACCTAGCTTGAATTTTATGGATACCACAAAAAAAAAATAAAAATCCAAGTTCTCCATTTTGCTTTTTTTGTATTTTCAAATACAAATTTGCAGTTTGCTCATACCCAGCCAATACAAAGTGAATGGTACTTGTCATACACATAGATTTGTTTCAAATGTATTGTGAATACTAGATTACATAAAAAAGAATAGAAGGTGGGGCTTCAGTGCACAGAGATGTTTCAGGGTAAAGACAGGGAAGAAGATTTAATTTGCCTGAGAAGATTTAATCTGCCTGAGGAAGAGGAGTCTTGCAGGAGGTGATCATTGCTTCTTAACACTTGCCTTTTCTGAAAGCTGATGCCATTTTAGGCCTCACAGAGCACCTGCATAGTTCACTTAGTGAGATGAACTGTGTAATCTAGTGGGAGCTGAAGGAGTGAGCTCTCCCTGCTGCAGGAACCTTGGTCTCAGTGGATCGGACTGACTGCGGGCTTAGGGAAGCAGGCAGCGGGTCAGTAGAGTAAAAGGCAAAGAAACATTCAATGTTTTATTGTAGATACCAGCAACAAGGACGGCTGACAATTTGGTGCAGAGCCCAGCACTTCTTTTCACAGCTGTAGACAGTTCAAAGGATAGTAGGTTGTGCTGTGACACTGGTTGTATAAGCTGTTTTGAAGGCTAATGTTTAGCAGTCCAGAGAGGAAAATTTGTCTTCTGTTGACTGTCGAGAGAGTAAGACACTCTGGCATGCAGTGGGGTGGGAACATGCCTGGATTCTCAAGGGAACTGAAAAGGAATTTGTTATAGAGACTTGAAAGTACGAAAGAGGTAATGTTTTTGAAATGTGACAAATTGAAAATATCATGCTAATGCTGTTATAATTTTACTTTAAAAGCCAAAAGCTGGAATTTCAAGGTATTGAACCTTTATTTGTAGAAGGTGAAGAAATTAAATTACTCCTGGGAGTTAAAGGATGAAGTCAATAATGTCAAAAAAGTACTGTGCAGGATTTTTTAAGTGGTAAAATTTGGTTGGTCCTGAGAGCTATAGTTCATCTTATGTCTTTTAGCAGTTTAAGCATTTAAAATCTGGGTCTTTGCTTTCAGTAATTGCAATGCTCATGGGAATTTGGAGATGTGCTAATGCAGGCTGTTCTTAAGTGTTTCATTTTGTAAACCTTGAATGCACTACTTCTCTATAACATGGTGTGAGAGCAAGACTTTGGTCAGTATAAATGCAGTTCCTGATATTTTGTTTCTATAGAGTCTTACGCTAATATGCTAATTTTTTTTTTTTTTTTTCAAATGGTGCGTGTCCTGGCCCTCTGATGGACATCACCATTTATAAACTACAATTGTTACTGCTGTAAATGCCTGTAGAGGTGAGATTGGAAGACGGCATCTTGTTGTCCTAAGAGTTCATGTTGGGTTCTGGTCTTCTGAGGAAGTGGTATATAAAAACACTGTTGTAAATGTGGATAGTAAACAGTCAAAATGTTCAACCTAAATTCTTATGTTTTCTCACTTTAAGATGTGCTCACCAGGTGTGTTATATGTGAAAACGTGTCAGGATATCAGTCTTCAGGATATCAGTCAGAGGTTCTGGATGTCAGTCCCTTAGAATTGGAAACCATTAAAAGGTTCCTGCAACCCAATGCCCCCCTATTTCTCTTACTTCTTTATTATTATTTTTACTGTCCTGTTTCACTCCAAACTAAGCAGTGAAAAGGTGCCTTTGTCCTTTTTTGAGATGGAAAGTGAAAAAGAAATGTGAGCGTGGCAATTCAGGAAAAATTACAAGATGCTAAATTGCAGTGAAAATAAATCCGTGTGGCTACAGAGTTGATGTCATCTCTATATCGAAGCCTGAGTTATGATATATATTACTAATATATGTGTACTTGAAGATAGTTCTGAAATTAGGCTGTGCTGGATGATGAACCTGTGGTAGTGGACTAAAAACTTCAAGCTTTCTGTGCAGAAGGAGGTAACAGCTGAGCAAGGCAAACCCATGTGGCTTCCTCTGGCAGACATCCTGTGCTGTTGATTCTGCACCCAGATACCAGAGGAAACCATGCCAATGTAATTCCACATATTTGGAAGGAAACTCTAACCTTTACTGGTAAAGAAAGAAATTTTTGTTTCATGTTGTTGGTCTGGTGATTAAGCCTGGATGCTTCTGGAAGTTAATGATGATTGGTTTTTAATTTCTAGGCTGAACCTCTTTCCCCATTTGGGGCTGCAGAGGCTGAGTGTCAGGCTAGAAGCAGCATTTCCCAGCATCCTTACTAGCAGACTACTGTTCTGTCATTCTTCCAGAGCAGCTGCTTATAATGCCTATCCCGGAGGATTTTGTTATAGCAAGCTGCTGCTAAGTGGGAGGTCTCTGGGTAACTTTCTATTGTGGCATGCTTGCTCCATCTCTGCAAAAATAGCAGCACTTAGGCAAATTTTATCTAGTTTTGGTATTGGTGAGTTAAATTGATGAAAAGTAATGCAGCTTTTGACAAGTCACGCTGCCACTGTGAGTGAAGCATATTTAATGGATGCTGAAGTGAAAGATGTGCATGAAAAAATGAAACTGCTGTGCTGTGAAATGGCTCAGCATCCTTAACTTTTGGGTTGCAGGACTTAGTTCTGGGCTGCTTTTTCAGTCATATCAGAGCTCTGGAGCCTCTTTTTAGACAGGGTTTATCTTTTGCAAATACAACATTATTTTGCATTACCAAAGACTCTGTTTGCCATAGAAACTGGGGAGAATATCCAGGTGAGAATATTCTGGTGGTGTTGCAGGGCTGCATAAGGATACATTCTGAATCCTCAGCTGCCAGAACTATAAGCTGATCAGGCTTTTGCTAGGCTGTTAACAAAAATGGAAGGATTGTTAATTTCCTAAATGCTGTTTCAATGAATTCTGCAATGAGAAGAAAACAGAGGGCAGCTCTCTCAATTACAGTCCTGTATATGTATTTAATATATAATATATTTTAAAAAAGATAATTTTAGCAAAGTAACATGTTTGTATTACTTAAATGAGAAATATAGATTTATAATATATATAATAATATATGATACTATGATATATAATCATTATATTTATGATTATAATATAATAATAACATTTATGGTTATTGATAAAATGTAAAAAAGGCATTTTAGAGTTTGAACGAATGGTATGCTTTAATTTAAGTACAGCAGGGAGGTTGGAAATGGCATCCCTCTGTGGAGTTTGGGCTATAGTGAGGTTCAGAGGATGTGTGTATGGGCAGTGGTGGCTCTTGGCAGCATTTTAGGAAGGTCTGGTTTATGCTAGTTTAGCCTGACTTTACAAGACAAAGTCTGTTTGCTGCTAGTTGTTTTGCTTGTCTCCCAGATATCAATATGATATGAATCCTGATATATTATGAATATATATTAGGAGATAATGTCCTTCTGGCAATACCAGGGTGCTGAAGTGTCCTGTGTATGTGAACTGCTGTTTATTCCAGGTTTGAGCTAATCGGTATGTTAGGCTTTTCTTTAGACCGTCTAGAAGGGGAAGAGGAACAGAGGTAACAGAAGGTTGCAAGGAAGTTAAACTTCCTATAGCTTATAAAGA
The DNA here is from genome assembly GCF_001522545.3 of Parus major. Lineage (NCBI taxonomy): Eukaryota > Metazoa > Chordata > Aves > Passeriformes > Paridae > Parus > Parus major. Next base: position 9,330,811 of record NC_031769.1, on the reverse strand, counting down.
ATGTCAGGTTTATTACTTGAGGTGTATGAATTCTATTGTAATAGCTTTCCTGTGCTAGCATTGAACCCTGGAGGTGTTGAAAAGCTGTTTGTTTCAATTTCTCCAAGCACCAACTTGTTTTGTCTTTAATTGCTGTGTTAAATAAATTACTTTTCACCCTCATGCTCACAGTGACTGAAGCAGATAGCTCAAGATAGTGGGGAATACAGAGATCACCCTGGAAAACTCGTGCTGAACAGCTGTCTGTAATTTGCTGTGGCACCTCACAGGACTTGAACTGATAGAGGCAGCTCACGTGGGCTGACAGTGTTTGTGCTGGTAGTGTTTTGGGAACATTTGGGGGGTACCAAGTATGTGTTTCTAAAGCCACTCTTGTCTTATAGGTGCAAATCTGACTCAAAGGGCACGTAATTGCTTCTTTCATAAAGGTTTATTTTGTTTTCCAGTGTGTTGTCCAAGCACTTAAATGACTTATGTTCCAGTTTATAAATAGATACAGTCCTTAACCTTGCTTGGTAGTACAACTGTTTCTTTCATTTAAGTATGTTTCCACTTTTTCCAATGTTTCTGTTTTACTTTGAGATTTTGTCATGATCATAGAGACATGGCAAAAATTCTAGGGCCCTTCCCCACCTCCTTTTTATCACTGTATTTTACTCTGTGTATGTGTACTCTCTGTCTGGAGAGGGGTAGTTTTATTTTTCCCCTACCCTTAATTCTCTTATGTTTGATTTTTGTAAAACATTTTTTTTGTTTGTTTATTTATGGGCAATTATTGTTAAAACCTGTTCTTCTTATTTTGTAACACTTTTAGGTTAGTTGATACTGGTTTACGTGGGTATTTCTAAGTATTATTTATTGAAGTACCCCATGGACATAAATAGTGTGTTTGACAAAACCAATATTCTATATTTTGTCTGCTTCTGAACCTTCCAGATATTTCTGTTGAAAGATGTGGAACATTCAGCTCATCTGTAATGATTCTCAGGGAAACAGTTTCAAGAGTCCTGACTTAATTCTCATACTGCAAACACACTGCATCTGTAGTCCTGAGCATGAATTTCACTGTGCAAAGGCTAATAATTTTAATATATTTAAAACTGGAAACACAAAATCCATCCCAAGGCATGCTAAACAGGAACTAAATCAATTACCAAAAGTAATGGAAATAGCAGTTGATTGTTAGTTTAGTAATAAGGGCCTACAGGATTTTTAAGGAGCCCTCACAATTAGCATTTAACCTTTTCTTTCAGAAATACCGAATCTTGCAGTTCTGCAACAGTAAGTATTTTGGGGGATTTCCTTGTTATTTAGAAGAGGAGAGAGCCAGGTTATATCTGGTATTGATACAAGTTAGGAGAATTGCTCAGTTAGTCCTGGAGCTGAATAACTGAAGTGACAGAGCCTGGCTGCTCTGCTTTTGCTCACAGCCCCCCTTCTTTGGCTCCTATCAGAAAGGAGTGGTCATCCCTTCAGTCTGCCTTTGAGAAGTCCCTTCAGGTTGTGTCAAGCAGCAGAAGACTCTGGGTCAGTTCCTCTGTGGAAAGGAACAGATATTGCTGCTCCTTGTTGCTTCAGAGTGAGAGGGGATTGCTGTCTGGAATACATGGGATTAAGCTATTAGCCCTGCTCAGCTCTGTTTTACCTAAAATGTCCTTAGGCCAGCCTGCTTTACCAACTGGAAAACACTGGAGTGAATAGCTGTTAAATTGAGCTTGAATATCACTGTATGACACGATTTATTCTATCCATGCTGGGCTGCTTCTTTTAGTAACTTTCTGTGGCCTTTTTGAGTTACAAGTGCAGTGAATTTAGACAAACTGTCAGCTATAATTCAAAGGATAATTTAATTTTAGTGTGTTTTGGGTTTTTGCCACACCACTGGATTTAGGCTTAATGGTTAAATAACTGCTTATGCTGTACATTCAGAGGGTTTTAGAGCAGCTAATTTGGGCTTCTGTCCTGAATTTCCTTCTGTGGTATGGTGTCCCTATCCACTGATTATGCATGAGGAGACTATGAAAAGTTACTGTGATACCCTTATACATTTTTACATTTAAATTAGACAAACGTACTTTTGATAGAGAGGAGAATTTTTATATGTAATTTTAGCTTTCCAAAATAAGCAGAAAGGGTCAGTATCCAACAGAAGAGATATTTGTGAAATAGCTGGACAACTGCTCAATAATACTTTGCTGCATTGTAACTGTATCAAGAAACTTGATTATATTGTGTGACCTTAATATGACTGGTATTGTTTTTTTAAGATTTAAATCTGGAGCAACAAATAATCAGTGCAAATGGAAGGAACTAAGCATAAATTAAGTAATGCTGACTCAGATAAGTATCTATTAAACATAGCTGTGATAATACATTGTTTTTAATGTAGAATATTCTTGAGTGGAAATAACTCATCTGGATTGTTGAGTCCAACTTCTGGCTCTATGCAGGACACCCCAAGAATCACACCATGTGCCTGAAAGTACTGGAATTCTTACCTTTAATCTTTGAGTGTAAAATGGAAGAAACCCAAAGTTTTGGGGAGTTTTGTTTGGGGCTTTTTATTTGTTGTTGTTGTTTTGTTTTTTGGTTTGTTTTTTTCTGCCTTTTAATATAATATTTTTTTGCTTTCATTTATTCCATTATTGTAATACACAATTAATGAGAAGGTGGTTGGTTTGTACCAAATTTAGTTTTCAGTTTTTGGAATGCTCTGATCAATACCTGTAGTTTTGTACTTTCAGTGTAGGTGCTTGGTTTTGAGTTATGTAGATAATACTTAGGACCTGTATGTTAACCATAATCATCAAATAAATGTTAAATTTAACAAGGGCTGTTTGATAAATATCTTTAAGGATGGAGAAAGCTTTCAAAGATAATTTTTAAAGGAAAAATGGTTTTCAATTAGGGGATCAGTAAATAGTAACAGCTGTTATGCAATTTATATTTTGAAGTAGATTATTAGTACCCGTGACTTGTGTTTAGAGCAATTCAACATTACTTAACAGAAGGATGTTGTCATGTCTTTCCTTCTGAATTTCTTGTCAATGCTTGCTTTTCGTGACACTTATGTAGATAAGTGAAGCTTCCTTTATCTGAATGAAGAACTATATTTAAGGCATTAATGTTATTATTTGCACTTTGAACATCATTTCATGTTATTTGCTGATTGCTATTTGACTTTTCCAAATTTCCCACCAATCCTTAGTCCATGGCATTTCAGTGTAATAGTTATTATTCTGTGTCTAACCTTGTTTCCTTGGAAAGATGCAGATGGTAGTCTGGCCGGAAAACTGAGTCAATGTAGCCAATAGAAGAGAGTATGCAGAGAGTTTATAAATAAAATAATTGTGGGTAAGAAACATTTCTACTGTTGTTACTGTTATTATAAGTGGTTTTCTTTTGTCTCTTTTTTTCTTTTATTGTCTTCCAGGGCAGAACAAGGAACTGCATTCCTTGGGCTCTTATTGGTATTTTATTGATCGTTACAAAAAAATACTGTGTTCTGAAGTGAGTTTTTGAAAGTGCAGGATCAGAAATAGAAAGTAAATATAAAAGTTGTTTAGAGCTAAGCACATGTAGTTGTGTGAGAAAGCCAAATAGTGTCTTTCTAATGTGCAGAAATGCATTTTTTGAGCACTTGCAAGTATTTTGCAAGATAGCGTTTAATAACAGAACTTTCCTGGAACAGGTAATATTATGTTGTTTTTGTTGTTGAACATAGTCATTAGGGAATTTCTTTCAACAGTTTTTTCTTGTTATACTTTGAATAATAAATTACTATACCAAGTGGTTGAAATGACACTACTTGCCAAACCTTCATGAGCAATTTACTAACAGAAGCCAAGAGGAAAATGCTTGTAGTCGTTAACTGTCTTAACTGAAATCTTGACTTCTGTCTCTTTCTGTCGTGCTTGTCAGAAGATTTTTATACAAGAATTAACAGATTTTGCACATCAGTTAGTCTGATTCTTGCTTCTGGCCATAAAAATGTTTGTGCAGTTGCTTCAATATTCTTGTGTCAGTCCTGGCTGATCCAGCGTACCAGCTTCTATCCCTCAGGCTTTCGCCTGTTGTCTATGCATAAGATTGTATTTGAAGTCAAAAACTCATAAAGCAAAACATAATTTTGCCACTAGTATTGTAGTCTCATATAGCAGGGTAAAAATATATGGGATTAGTAGATGGATAAATATTTTATTCTTTGTGTTCAGACAAGCTGGGTTTGGAGCATCGAAAGATTATGCAAAGCCCAGTTTTTGATTCAAAGTTGGCTTGACTGAAAATTTCAGTCTTAAAAATGCAAGGTTCTCTGCTCTTTGTTTTGAAATTCAGAATAGGCACCAAACTGAATTATATTGGAGTGAGCAGTCAGAAAAGCAAGAATGGAAAAGGGGTGAGAAACAGGAATGGAAGTTATTGTATTATTTGTTGCATATTGTCACATGTAAATGTGGGAGTAAACTAGGCTTACATACTGAGGAGCTGGATTAATGCCAACTCATGTAACTGTAGGAGCATGATAGGTGTGACACACTAAAGGACAAGTAATTATTAAATCTTTGGAAAAATCAAGAGTCGTGTCCTGTTAAATAAGGTGTTTATAAAGACTGTACAGCAGATAAAATCAAAAATTAATAAACTAGCATATATGAGATTTGAGTATCTGTGGCCTCTTGTTTGTTTCCCAACTTGTCTTAGGACTAAATATGAGGAGTGCTTGATAGGTGCAAGAGAGATGCTTGCTCTTTTCCTCATTCCACAGAGGTGTACTGGATATCAGCTTTGTGCATGGTGCAGGGGATGTGGCTTGTGCCTTCAAAAGTTTGTACTCTGAATCTGGGAAGTTGTATCACCCTTTGGAGGAAGGTGAATTTCATCTGGGCTGAGGTTATATTTAGAGTGGGAAGCCTCTCTCAAGTCTAGTATGTCTCTTCTGTTGAATGTCAACTGGATACTTGTACAGAAGACTAAAAATGAATTGTGAACATGACAACTGTTATATCTTGCATTACTCACAGCAGACAGGTTTGCTTTTTGTATTTCTGTGAATTTTATTTTCCTTTCCTCATCTGTGTGTTTAATTTGCTATTTCTGTTTCTTTTATTTTGTTGCTGTTCATTGCAATGGCTGTAGAATCACAGAATTTAGGAAAAGACTTCTAAGATTATCAGGCCTAACTACTAATCAGACACTGCCAGATCTACCACTAAACTATGTCTCTAAATACCACAGCTGCAAGTTTTTTTTAATACATCCAGCACTGGTGACTATACCACTTCCTTAGGCAGCCTGTTCCAATGCTTAATTCTTTCCATGAAGAAATTTTTCTTATGTCCATTCTAAACCTCCCTGATGCGACTTGAGGCTATTTCCTCTTATCTTCTCTCTTTTTCACATGGGAGAAGAGAGCGACTTTCAGCTGGCTACAACCTCCTTTCAGGTAATTGTAGGGAGCAATAAGGTCTTCTCTGAGTTTCCTTTTCTCCAGACTAAGTAGTGTGAGCTCCATAAAGTGCTCCAGCTAAGACTTGTGCTCCAGACCCTTTTCCAGGTCCACTGCCCTTCTTGGGACACTCTCCAGCACTTCAATGTTATTCTTGTATTGAGGGGCCCAGAACTGGCCTTAGGATTCCAGGCGCAGCCTCCCCAGTGCCCAGTACAGGGGGACAATCACTGCCCTGGTCCTGCTGGCCACACCGTTTCTGATACAGGCCAGGATGCCTTTGGCTTTCTTGGCCACCTGGGCACACCTGGCTCATGTTCAGCTGCTGTTGACCAGCACCCCCAGGTCCCTTCCTGCAGGGCCACTTTCCAGCCCCTCTGCCCCAGCCTGCAGCACTCCCTGCAGTTATGACCCAACTGCAGGACCCAGCACTTGGCCTTGTTGAACCTGAGACCACTGGCCTTGGTCCATCAGTCCAGCCTGTCCAGATCCCTCTGCAGACCCTTCTTGCCCTCCAACAGATCAACACTCCCACCCAGCTTGGTGTCACCTGCAAATTGGCTGAGGGTGCTGTCGATCCCTTCACACAGATCATTGATAACAATGGTAAGTAAACAGGAGTGTCCCCAGCGCTGAGCCCTGGGGCACACACTTGTGACTGGCCAGTGTTAAAATCATGGATGTAGCTCCATTCCCCACCACTCTCTGGGCCTGGCCATCCAGGCAGGTTTTTACCCAGCTAATTGTACACCAGTCCAAACCATGACTGGCCAGTTTCTGCAGGAGAATTCTGTGGGAAAACGTGTCCAAGGCTTCAGTAAAGTCCAGGTCAACACATCGACGGCCTTTGCCTCATCCACTAAGTAGGTTACGCTGTCATAACGGGATCAGCTCCATGACCTTTGCTGGCACCAAAGTCAGAGTGACAGGCCTGTCGTTCCCCAGGCCCTTGTGGATGGGGTTACATTTGCTGACCTGCAGTCACCTGGGACCTCCCCAGTTAGTCAGGACAGCTGGTAATTGGTGGGGGAGAGACTCTGTGATCACTTCTGCCAGCTGCCCCAGTACCATTGGGTGGATCCCTTCCAGCCACAGAGACTTGTGCTTGTCTAAACAGTGTAGCAGGTTTCTGACCATTTCCTCTTGGATTATGCTGGTTCCCCTGTGTGAAACATCTCTGCAGCTCTCATCCTGGGAAACTGAGCATCACTGATTGCTCTCCTAAGCAAATCAGAATGAAACATATTGATCCAACATCATGCACAAGTCATTACTTAGAATTGGCACTTTTTCTCTTAGCAGATTCAGAAAGCAAATATTTTAAAGGAAAGATCAAAATGTTATTTATTAGTGTTGGGGTTAACAGTGTTCATTCTTCCTGTTCCTTTAACTTTTTGACCATTGGGAGCAACTTGAGGACCCTGCAAGACAAAAACTGAGTGTAAGCTCTGTTCAGCTGTAGGTTAATGTACATAATTTTAACTGCTTGTGTTGCAAAAGTAAAAAAAAAAAAAAAAAAAAAAATTAAGTATTTTTTGCTTTCAAAAGGCGCACACTACCCCCAACACTCTAAGTACAGAGTTCTGACATTCTACCCACCATAATTTTTCTAGGAAATTAATTCTGAATAAAATAACATGGCTCCCAAATCATTCCATCTGCTATTAGAACTTCTTTTAACTCATTTAGTAAAATAAACAAGGTTGGATGTTTTTTCTCACAGTCAAACACATCACTGGACATTTTTGCATCATTTCTAATGCTTTTGAGAGATATGTGATATACTTGAAAAAGATGCTGAGAGCCTTTCTTCACAGTGGAAGACAGCAGCATTTGTACTTCTTCATGAATCTGTAGAAACGTGGGGTTTTCCTTTGTTATTGAGCTGGGGTTGTTGAAAAAGAAACAGACTGGAGAAATAATTGTGACACTATTGGTTATACTGCTGGGGGGCAGCATAGCAAAAGCTGTATAGCAAAAATTTGGGGGCTTAGATGAAATTAAGGACTGCTCTGAAGGTAGATTGAGTATATGAGGATCATGTTAGTGCTGGTTGTTAATGCAAGAAGTGAATAAAAACTGAAAAAAGTCATTAATGGGACTTGCTTTCAAATTCATCTTGTTGAAAATACAGTTTAAAGAATAGTTCTTTCACTGACTCTTCACATCTGGGATATGCATAACTGCTGTTGAAGCCAGTAGTACAATCTGTTATGCTATGAAGAGATTAAGACTTTGCAATTCGGTTAAGTAGAGACATTGCTTCACGAAAGTCACTATATGTAGGTCATGGTTTTTTAGTGTGTTCAAAGGCTCTTTGTGTTTGGGAAGTGTGATCTGCATCTTGTTCTACAGACTGTGAGTTTCTAAAGAAATTCTCGTTAGCTATTCTTCTTCAGGGCTTTATTTTTATTTGGTGGTGAAGTTTGGTTGGGGTTTTTCTGTGTGTGTGTGTTTGTAAAAGGTAAAGCTACTAACTGTGCTTTCCTTCTATGTCTAGAAAATTGTGTCTGTTCTTCCAGCATTTAATGGATGTTTTCCTATTGCTATGGGTATTTTCCAGCCCATGTATAAATTGTCATGCTGTCTCTGACTGGTTTCTGCAGAAAAGAAATTACTAGAAATGTCTTTCAAAGGGCTTTTGGCTGAACTTAAATCCATATTCCTGAACTTCAACTTCACTGATTAAATACTTATAGCCATGATTTATTGACATTAAAAAATATTTGGCATGAATGGCAGTGAAAGGAAGTAGAAGTGCAGTTGGGACTCTGGCAGTCGTGTGTGTCGTGTTAGTATTGGTTGACACAACCTGTGTTGGCTGTGCTTGTTTTTTAGTTTGTTCTTGGTGTTACAGCAATACTTTATTCCAGATGCTACTATTAGAAACAAGTCCAAGCATATATTTATGTAGTTCAGAAATGAGTTTGTATTTTAATTCTCTTGTCAAGGGTATTAACTGCTCAGTATGTTGTCCACTGTCTAGGGCGATCCCTAAGCTTTCTGGTATTATAAATGACTGGACACAATTAACTAAAAAGTGTTTTGTATTTGTATTAATTTTGTTTCTGTTTGTTTTGGTTTTTTTAGGTGCATTTTCCAGATACAGAGAGAGCAGAATGGCTCAACAAGGTAAGAAGAAGCATTGCTCCCAAATGGGAAGGGGCAGGATGGAAAGCTGAGATTAAAATGAAAGGTGAGGCAAGAATCTGAGAACAGAGTAGTTTTAACTTTTTACTTTATGCACTGGAAGTCTCTGGTTGTTGATCCAGTTAGTTACAAGAATGATTAAATTTAGTTTCATGGTCCTGAAATTATGAGTTTTATGAATGATTTAATGTGGCATTAGAGTAATGACAGCTATAATTGTGTGGAAGTCATAGCAGCTGTAAACACAATCTTTAATTTTCTACTTGTCTGGGATACTTTCCAGTTACTGTAGGTTCCTGACCTACAATCTAAAAATAAATGAAATTTGCAGTTTTGATTTGTGTGTGTGATAATCTAAGATATAAATCTATGTAGCTTACTTTTAAAAAAGTATCTTTCATTCAAAGAGCATAGAAGAACATGAGTTAATTGGAAAATAGTAAGAAAAAAGCAATATATAATTTTCAGATAGAAAATTCAGATGTGGTGAAGTTCTGATTTTTTTACATTTATAACTTATTAATGTATTTAAGAACTGTACTTCCATGTAGATTTTTTTTTCTCCTTAGACTGTAAAACAGATGTGGCCTTTTATTTGTCAATTCATTGAGAAACTCTTCCGAGAAACCATAGAGCCAGCAGTAAGAGGCGCAAACAACCACCTCAGCACCTTCAGTTTTACAAAGATTGATATTGGTCATCAGGTCAGTGTCTGGTGAAGTTTTTTTGAGAGACCCTGTTTTACATAACATTTTCATGTAGCCAGTTCAAATCTACACAGAAATATTGCTCTGTGACACGTGGTCATAAGCCTCATTCTGATTTCTGTTGTAGCATTAAAATAAAAATGTGTGGGTTTTTTAGCAGAGGCTTTATTGCATTTCCTGGGGTTTGTGCTTCAGAAAGTTGGAGAGAATTTGGAGACAACTCAGTGTAGCCTGGTCACATGAAGAGGTCACAGCCATGTGATTTTAATATTCATGCAGTGCTTTATGTTAAGTGAGCAGGGACCATTATCCTTTTTTCCAGAATGATCCAAGTGCAGTTTTCTTGTAATAGATGCACTTCTAATCATGTTATGTGTGGAGTCAATGTCAAGGCTACTGGCTTGGCTTTTGAAGGACTGCACATAACACAGTATCAAGGGGCATACAGATATTTGTCTGCTGTTCCATCCCATGAAAGAAGGGGTCTCATGCCTGCAGGAGAGCCTGTTTGACCAGTGCAAGCTGATAATGATTCCCTCTACTTGCAGCAAGTTCAGTACTACTTAATCTTCCCTGCATTAATCAGAACTTTACTGCTTTTTACTTTAGTTTAACAGCTTTTGTTTGAAGTTGTCTTTCGTGTTTCTATTGCTTGTCATAAATGGAATTTCAAGTAAGGATTTAGAAATCAACACCCCCACACACCCTTAAATGTTAGGAAACCTGAAATTAATTTTCAGGTGTAATAGAGGGGAATTGTTTTTCCTCTCTTTGTGACTCCATTTCACGTAGGTTACAGTTCATTATGCTTTACTGCACTTTTTGTGTGTTGGGTTATTTCTTTAAAATTGTAAGTCCTTTTACACAGGGCCTCCATCCTGCCCTAGATATATTTGTATTACAGACTGTAGCATTCTTTTAAGCTATACTAATTTTAAGTAGGATTTACATTAGCTCCCATACCTCTGTATGGTTCTGCAGCTGGATTGAGAAACCTTGGACATGACAAACTGTTAATCTTACTTTATATTGCAGCCTTGATTGAGTTGGTTGAGCTGCACAGCCCCAACACAGCACTAAGATTTTGATTTCACATAAATTATCAAAAATGTGCAAATAGAAATATGAACGTTTTTCAAGAAAGGAAAAACTCAAGAGTCAAATTTAGTCATCCTCAACACAACTCTTTATGGGAGTTACAGGATTTTCTTCTATCTATTCTCACTGAATTCCACTTAAGGTGCCTGTCTTTTTGTGAACTAAATTTAGCTTGTTGTAGTTACCCAGAAAGGAATGCTTTGGGAGTGTTAGACATAGATATCTACAGAGAAATCAGATGTTAATGCAGGGGAGAGGGAAAACTTGATTATTAAGTATTTTGTAAATCTTGAAGTCGAGTGGTCTATACCCAGGGTAACTGCTGAAAGGATTGTGGTTAATTGGATCCCAGTAAGTTAATTTTTACCTCTGAAATAAGAATTTGAGCTAAATTTTTAGCCTTACTTCACACCTTTTAATGTTTATAGTATGTTCTTTACTTCAGGCATGGATATGCCTATATTCACCTTTATTTCAAAGTTAAGAGTTTAGTATACTTCTGTAGAAGAATCCAACTTTTACTTGCTTCATTTTTCCAGCCTCTGAGGATAAATGGTGTAAAAGTGTACACTGAGAATGTGGACAAAAGGCAGATCATTTTAGATCTTCAGATCAGGTAAACTTCACTACTATATTACAAGGGGGGTCCATGCTTTATAATCTGTACATTGTTTGATTTGGCAGTTAAGTTGGCCTGAAAGGAGAATTGTTTCATTATGCAAATGTTGTGAGTTTTGTCTGTGTATGGAAGAAACTGCATGCTGTAAATAGCATTTATCTGAGGGAAATGGAGTATCAACTCTGTGTGGTTTCATCTTTAAAGTCATATTTGTTAATGAAAAAGTACTTTCCAAAGATAGTGCTTTATCTTTGACTTTTTTTCCTTAATGTATTAATACTTTGCTATTAAATGTAGTCTGAAATATAAGATGTAAGATTTTTTGAGTTTTTTACTTTCCTCAGTTACTTAGATTTCTTCTTTATAAACGTAGTATTAGAAAAAAATAATGATAGTTGCTGAAGAATTTGGATTTACTTTACCAGAGTAAATCTGTGTATTACAAAATCCTGGAATGGTTGTGCTCCATTGCTTCAGGTTTCTTTGCCATTTCGTCATGACCCCTTTTATATAGGTTTCTCAGTTGGTCTACTCTACATTTATCCAAGTCATTCTCAACACAATCTACAGTTGCAGAGCTTTTTGGAAGTTCAGTCAGTGAACCCAGCGATGTTTTTATAATTGACCATCATAGGTCTGTTTTACCATGGCTACTTTTGCCTGTTTGTGGGTTATGGAAAGGCCAAATTTATCAGTCATTGACAGTCCAGTAAAGAGCAGCCTTCTGTGTTCCTCACTGCTTCCCTGGCAGCAGCCAGGAGGCTCATCAGGCATCTCAGCTTCAGAGGCACTTCCAAAATTTGAACATGGCTATTCTTAAATTTGAATTATTTGTCTAAAATCATAGCTTCAGCTATGCTGAAGCCTTTGCTGCTTTGGCAGAGCTGGGCAGGCCTCAGAGTGATAAGAGAAAAGGCTGCCCTGAGTTCCAGAGCAGGTGGGGGCTACAGCTGTGAACAGAGCCCAGTCTTTATTGAATTGAATCACTTTATTTCTGTGGGAAAAAGACAGCTGTCCAAATCAGGTATTTGTGTTGCTGGACAAAATACAGCAGGATTGACTCTGAGAGCTTATTTCGCTGGATGATTATGTTAGCCCTAATGGAGCAAATTCCCTCAGTTTTCTCTTTGTTGCCACTTTTGAGAGCATCTGGAAGAGCAGCCTCACTTCTTCAGAGGTAAGCCCTCAGGAAAATAATCTTGTCTGACCAAACAGTCCATAGAAATGATTTTTGAGAAGCTGCTTCTGTTCCAAGACCATTCTTCCCTTTTAGGCAGAACTATTCATAGGAAGACAGAGTAAATCAAGTATTTATTTATTTATTTATTTAAAATTTCCACTCATTCTCATGAAGCAGATAAAAATAAAAAGGCCAGTAGGTTTGTACAAAAACTTCAGGAATAATGTCCTGTTACAAAGATCTGAAGGAAATCTTTACCCATATGTCTCATTGTGTTACCTTGCAACCTACCTAGAGAAGTGGTAGACAGCTGCAATAGAATCCAGTATAAAAGGCTGAAATTAAATTCCTTGAAGTGGTTTCAATAACAATGATAGTGCTGGGTGAACTGGGTGCCTGTTGAGCCCAACAGCATATCCTTACTGCCAGTGGCACAGACTTCCAGGAAGAAAATGGAAACGAGAGCTCTGGAGTGATTATCACAGCTTCTAGGAATTGAGGCTTAGACAAAACCATCATCAAAGGAAATCCTGTTTCATATTTAAGATTTGTCCTTGGCACCTCATTCGGAAAGGGCTCTTTTTCAAAGGCTTTTAATATGCAAGTTTAAGACAGAGAGCCCTCCTGGCCCCCTGTACCAGTTGTTACTGTTTGATGTAGTTTGATTTATTTATCTTCTGAGAGTCTTATCACTGGGATTGTCTCAGTTGTAACAGGAAGAATAAGCATCTCTTGGTACATTTAGATACAGAGTTAAAATACATATACCAACCCTAAATTCTGTCTTATATTGCAGTTTTGCAAGATTATAAAGAACAGTCTTGCTGCTGCAGAAAATTCCATCCTTTGGAATATTTATTCCTGTAGAATTTAATCTCCAGTTAAATTAGTTTGTTATAATTTTAATTTATTTCTAAGGTAGGAGTTTTCGATAAACCCTTCATTCTCTAAACACAGTTGAGAAGGACCTCCCAAACAACCTCTCTAAACATTCATAAGAATAGTTGTAGGAAGCCAAGCCCTGTGGGGTGTGTGGTGAGGGAAGGAAGGAAAGATTCTATTTATATTTTTTTTTTTTCAATTTAAAATACATTAATTCTTTTAAGAATCCTCTTTAATCCTGCAGTTTCACTATTGTATCTTCTTCTAGCCCTTTCTACTGTCAGCTGTTTGTGGTGGGGAGTGTGCATTTACTTTGGACCTTGCATAGTGCATTTAAGTAGTTTCAATGTGTCTCCAAAACTCTTAAGAGTATTTTTTTGCATCATCCTTCAGAGTTTTGTGGGCGTTTTTTTTGCCTGCTTTTAAATTTAACTTCAAAAGGACTGTTCTTTGGTTTAGTTTCTATTGTTTCTGTGAGGAAATTGAGTGCACAATGATCATTGCTTCAGAGTATTTTTCAGAACTCTTTGGAACAGGTTTTGTGCATCACTCAGGATCCAATTAAGAACTTCACCCTTAAGTAGCTTGAATAGCTAATCCACAAAGCACGCACTGGAGGATGTATTTCAAGGTTCAGTTTGAGGACCATATTTGTGAAGGGAATGCTTTTCCTTTCTCTTACTGTGGAGTTTGTTAAAAAATTATCAAAACTCATTATAGTTTAAAAGTCTTGTTCTTGATGACAAATATGGGCAAGAGAAAAATTCCAACCACTTGAGCAAATGAAGATAAAATCTAAATAAACTTCTAATAAAAAGAAATATTTGCTAAAGTACGTGAATGTCATAAATACTTGGGTAAAGGTTATGGATCATCAGAAAACAAGATAAACTCAGTCAATTTAAACAAGAACTGTAGCAAAGAAAGCAAAAAAGACTGAGAGATTGAAGAAGTAGTTGTTAATAGCCTGAGTTTTTCAGCTTTTCATGACACAAAAAAATTGATGCACTGAAAGATCTTTAGGCTGCAGATTGAAACACATGGATGATGTTTTCAAACATGGAATACTTGAATGGAGAGACTCATTACATTTTACTGGTAGAAGTCAGATGTAAAAATAGGGTCTAAAGATTTTCTAAAAACAAATAAGATAATCGGGTGTACAGAACTGCATATCACAGTAATGTAGGAAATATTTTTGCTGTAACCTTTTTATTTTTTCTTCTTTTTCTTCTGGGTATCTTCCATAGGCTACAATGACCACATTGCACTTCTCTTTTGATTCAGTACAGCTGCTGTTAATATTCTTTCAAGAGTGTCCTCATTAAACTGTAATCTGTCTCAGTGTTCTGTACCTTAAAGGGATCATTAATATTTCTGGGATATTATGATCTGAATGTATAGAATTTGCTGGCTAAATGAACTTTCAAGTTGTATGGTATATTACAGTGCAACTGTGTAGGCATTGACTGTTAATGAACCCAGCCAAATATCTTAGGAAACAAAAACATATTTAGCTTTATTATAAAGTTAAATGTTGTTGACTTAGTCCCCTCAAATGCAGTTTGTTGCTATTTTTACTTCAGTTTGTCATCATGTTGTTATGGATTTTCAAACAAGCGTATTGCTTCCCGGTCTTCATAACACAAATAGTTCTGATGCTGCAGAGTGCTGAGATTGAGGTTTCAGTTGCAGGTTTTAATTGACCTTGCTTCTCTGTGTCATGTTGTTATGCAATTTTATATATATATATATGTGGGAGTGTATTTATATATCTCTACTATCTCTATAGATAGTTAGGTTAAAAATAGAAATTACATAGTTTTAAATTGTATATTAAAAGTTACATACCTATTTTTAAACTACAGTCACACTGCATTCTTTCCAAGGAAAGCAACTGTCACCTTCCTTTGACATAGACCCCATCATGTTGTTGTCTTCCAGTTCCCCAAACTGGCCATTGAACAACAAAGATTCTGTATAGTGTTATGTTTTAAATATTCAAAAATAAATTCCAGTGATGGATGTTTACAGGAAAGTCTTGGTACTATTGTTTATTTCTGTTTAAGGGATTCATAAAATTTGCATTTGTTGAAATCCCAAAGACAGCACCACTACACACAGAGCAGAGGAGCATATAGATGATTTTGGATAATGGATATGTGGAGTGCAGCAGCTCTCACCTTTTTTTTCTTTTGGTAGTACTTTGTGTCCATCAGGCTCTGGGGGGAGGGAACAGCAATCCTACTGTTCTGTTCTTACTGTAATTTATTTTATATTGACTTGAGCCTAGAATGGCTGAAGAAGAGAGCAATTCCATTTTGTTCACAATTCCCCAAACATTTTTGTAATAAGATTGTTTCATACTCCCAAACACAGCTAACCGTGTTTCACTGTACAAGCCAGGTCTGAGAAATTAATGTGCAGAAAGCTGGGCTCTGCTGCAGAATCTGGAACAGGATGCCCTGCAGAGGAAACAATTTCTCTCTCCTTTCAGCAGTGTCTGGCTTTAATCTGTCTCCTCTCTATACCCTTTGGTTCCTTCTTCCATTTTCTTTACCTGGGCAGTCTGTTCAGAAAGCTCTTCAGATTTCATTTGTCCTTCTGTTAACAGCCTCTTATCTTCTTAGCCAGTGTCCTCATCCAGCTCATCTCTCCCTACCTGGAGCACTGTACTCAGCCTGTTGGGTTTTGCTTTTAGCTCTCATTCTGTAGACTCATTGATCAATTCCTTGCTAAATCAGAGTCTCAGGCTTCTTTCCTGAATTCCTTGTTGAGTTTAAAAATTTGTTTGTTTTCAGAACCAATGTTTCACAGCAGTACCAGCTCTTGGAAAAAAAAGGTTGCTCAGCTCTGCTGGTACATGCTTGACCTGCATGAAGCTTCAGGGAAAGCAGCTAAAACTCTAAGCCCAAGTTGTGTGTGAATAATCTTGTAGCATTGTAGCATGGGAAAAATAGATTTACCAACTTCAACAAATCTGAAATACAGGGCAGCATCTGGAAAATTTCAATCACTTGACCTTGCATTCCCAAAAATGGGATGCGAAAACTGTTGAGGGAAAAATTTGCATAGTTTTTGTATGTTCCCTAGTTTGCTTCCTGCCTTCCCTCCTTTCAGAAAGGGCTGAACTGTTTTTGGCTTAAAACTTGCTTAGAAGATCATTAAGCTCAGCATGCCGTGCTTATTGAAATTCTAAATACCACTGGCTTTGCGAGTCTATGAATATTTCAGACAAGTTTCATTTTTAGCATAAGCACCATCTCTGTCTAGGGCCTCTCATGATTATATTAGATGAGAGTGGATTTGTGTACATTTACAACCAATGAGATCTGTGGAGAACTTTCCTGAAATGGAGTGTGAATTCTGTGTCCATTACTTCCCAAAAGTAGGGCCTCTTGCTTGATTCCTGTTATGCATCCTTCTGGAAATGGTAGCAAACCTAGGTATTAATTTGAGTGATTTTGATGACAGTGATAATGTTTTGAAGGGGATGTTCTAGCAAACTGATATTGTTTTATGTTCTAATATTTCAACTTGTGTTTTTTGTGCATATACTAAGAGAAAAATACATTGTCATGACAGTGCAAAAGAGAACTAACAGTTTATTGCAATTTAGTCCATAAAAGTGAAATGTATACCTTCTGTTTTGGTTTAGTTTTGTTGGAAACTGTGAAATTGATTTGGAGATCAAGAGATACTTCTGCAGAGCTGGTGTGAAAAGTATACAGGTGAAATTCAGTTTTTTCTTTTGATTTTCATATCACTAAATCACTATTCTCTGATGAAATAATCTATAAGAAAGCATCAGTAATTGTGTAGCTTACTAATTTTTCTCATTTGAATAGTATTGATACTGCATTAGAATTTCAGTAATGTTATTTAACAAAAAAAAATCCTTTAAGGATTAAGAATGCAGAATTAGGATCATTGAATTAAGAATTAAGAACGTAGAACAAATATATAACATTTACTATAGGAAAAGATGGAGATAATTTCACATCAAGCTGATGTGATGTCATGTGTCCAAGTGATGTGTCAGTTTATAAAGGCACCACAGAGCTTAAAATTTTATTTCATGTAATATCCAAGCATCAGATAGAATTCCTGGTTTAGATTCAGTTACTATTAGTAGCCTTGCCTTCTGATACTGTTTCTGAGATTTCCTTAACTTTCTGATAACAGATCTCTCCCTAAGGAGCAGAATTGGCTCTTTTGCACATCTTGATATACCAATAAGGATTTACCTGCTTTAGCTCCAGTACCTATGGATTCCACTGTGCTTTGTATATATTTGTTTATATGAAGCTGTAGAAATAATCTACTTCACACTTTTAAGAAATTACCACCAACATGACACTGCATGATATAGATGAATGTAATGAAATTTTAAGCACAACTATTAAGTGCTCATATGAATTTTTTGGGGTTTGGATGACATATAAAGAAATAATTTATGTATATATATATATATATATATATAAAATAATTTCATAAGAAACAATTTAATGAATTAGAAGTATGAGCATTGCCAGCAAATAAATTTTATTTAAAACGTGACTGAAGTCAATTTCATTGTCTTCTTTTCTTCCCTTTTCACAGATCCATGGCACTATGAGGGTTATCCTGGAACCACTAATTGGAGACATGCCTCTAATTGGAGCACTATCCCTTTTTTTCCTTAGGAAACCTGTAAGCACTTTTATCTCCCTTTCCACTTTTTTTAGAGTGCTGATGATGGTAGTTAGGAAATGATGGAGCAAGAATTAATCAGCATAAGGAAAGAGTTTGGGAAGTCACTGCTGTTTGGTTCAACTTTGACAGATAAGGACTGAAAAATTTTATGAATGTTAGCAGGAACCAAGATGGATAATAATTACCTTGGAATTTGGAAGTGTGTTTTGTCAAAGCTGTCAAACTTTTCTTACAAGTCTTTTGGGTAAGGAAAGATCAATAGAAACCATCTAGATAGGCTGTAAATAAAGCTTTTGTTGCTGTTCTCATGATATTCTCTAGGTAAGCATGGTCTAACCTAAAATTTCACAAAATCTGTGCAAGATTGTTAAGAAAACCAATGCCGGTGTTAGCATTAAATTAGGATGGGGAATTACCCACCTACTGTGAAGTTTTTGTCCTACATAGCAAGTGGGCAATTCCCATTACATTTACCAGTGACCCAAATGTGAGAGTGGGTGAAGCACATAGGGAGATGGAATTGGTATTCAAAATGATCACGATAGTAGCAAAAGTGGAAAGCAGAGAGAAGGTCACAGAATTCAGCTGGAAAATGTGCTAGGCCAAAGTGCATGTTTGTGCAGTAATAATAGTGAAACAAAGGTGAGCCAACAAGGTCTTGCTCCTATGAAAATGATACAGACAAACTGGCATGTGTAAACAAGAGTACAGCCCCTCAAATGCTTTCAGTTTTAAACATGGCACTTCAACAAATATTTTTTTATAGAAGCATAAAGGATAACATAATACCTGTTGCACTTGGCTGGTGGAAAATTCTTTGATGTGTATGTGTGTGAGGCAGTTTCAGCAATTTGAAGTTTGGTACCGCTTTTAGTACGTATCCATAAGAGCTTAACAGAAAATGTGAACAAAGTGGAAATTCTTATGCTCCACAGATCTTTAAAGAAATTGTTTCCATTTCTTACTTGAAAGTATATTTTCCATTGGAAGCGCATTCCTTGAATATGTTCTTATTAAACATTAAAACTTACTATGTCAAGGTCTAACAGTTTCAGACTGGCAGGTCACAAATTACAAGCATATGGGGTTAGACACTTTGAAACATCTCAAATTGATCATCTTGGTTTCATCAGCAGTTTGAAACTCTGAAAAGTTGATCTAGGCTTGGGTAATAAGAGTGAATTCTTCAACAGCTTTAGGAGGTATGTTGTTACTTTCTTCAATGAAATAACATTCTTGTGATGCAGTTCTTTTGAGCAAATGTCTCATGATAAATTTTTGCTACCATGCTGAAAAGATAGGTTTGGTTTTAGGTGTTTATATTATGGCCTAGAAAAAACTTCTGTCACTTGTGTGATTTATGTGGCTTGTTTCATCTGTCTAGAGAAACCATGTGTGCTTGGGTAGGGGAATGGAGACTTAAATCTTAGTAAAACAGGCAAGAATTTGGAATTTTTTTGTGCCCAAGTTAGTCAGTGTTTTTGTAAAAGTGAATTAGTTCATGCAAGACTGATAAAACATCGTTGCTCTTATTTGGAAATAGTTGAGGAAGTCCATTGGGATGAACCAACTCTGGATTTCTTTGGAATGAGCCTAAACACTAGGAGATGTCTCCTTAAGTTTCACCTAATTTTTAATCTCTGGTTGAGCAGTGAATGTAGGACAACTGTTAATCTTCATGTTTATCCTAATAAAGTAAGCATGGCCCTGAGAAGGATTGACTGCTGTCTTGTGCTGGTTTGCACTGTGTAATTGTTAGCATACTCTCTGATATTGTTTTGCTATTTAATCCTTTCCTAAACAATTTCCATACTCAGTACAGTCCCTAGCTCATTCCAGCCCTAGCTCAATAAACAAGTTAAATGCAAACATTCTGGGTTAGAGGAGCAGGGAGAAAAGTGTAGCTGTGAGGATGGAGGCATTGTCTTTTTTTTTCCTACAGGAATAACGTTTCTCTGTTGTCTAGATGTGGTTTGTGTTGTCTCCCTCAGTTCTGTTTTGTACAGTCCTTCTGCAGACACAATCCTGACACACTCTGTGCTGGAGCCATGACCTAACCCAGTATGTCTGGATTGCTGCCCTGGGGTACCTCCTGCAGATGCTTCTGTTTGGTGCCTTCTGGGGGAGAGGTAGGAAAGCTGGCAGTGGTAGGGAGGGGAGATCAGCAGCAGGAATCCTTAGAAGCAGTCAGTTCTTGGCCCCTGCTCTGCTTCCCAGCATCCTGCTCTGGTAGGAGGTATCCAAACCTTCCACTTCTGGTACTCCCAGAACCTTCTCGTGTAGATTTTAACTCTGGTACCTGTACCCACTCTTTAATAAGTGTGATGCTTCTGCAAAGTGCTTAACTAGGACAATTTGCACCTGAGAGAAGAAACTGAAAACATACTGAGTGAAACACCTCTCATTTGGGGTCAGTTTCTGAACTTTGGGTAATATTTTGTCTGTAGTAATTTTGTCTTTTGTCCTACCCCCCTGACACTTTATTAGTGGGACAAAAAAAGGATGGGAAGTAGAGTGGAGTATCAGCTTGGACTAAGAAGTCAAGCCCTCCCCAAAAGTATTCAGTTACAAAAATGTTTAAAAGTGTTTTTCACTCTCCTTTCATTTAAAAATTAAGATAGTGGTCAAGGTCTGAGCAAACCTAAGAGTGAATGGTTCAAAAAATAATCCAGGCTAGCCCATGTCTTTGACCGTTATCCATGGCTGTTCAGCTTTTTCTAAGCAGACTTCTCTCCCCACAACAGTGTGTTTTCTCAGTGTTTATTTTTCTATCTTCTGCAGAAAAATGTAAAATAATGCTTATTATAGCAAGAACCAAATTCTTTTCTCTTACTAGAGAGCAAGTGGCTGCAGCCAAAGAAAGCGTTTCTTAAATATTTTTGTTAGAAGAGAAGAGGAATTAGCTGGCAGCTGGCATTAGATTTTGTTCTCATATTTTCCAGTCTAAAGTAACTGGCAACAATTCCTCTTGCTCTGTATCATCTGTTTGCTGGACTTAATGACTATATAAGGCAACATGGCCTATGAGTTTACAAGTCTCATATTTCTGAGTAATACATAAAGTTTTTGATCTTTCAAGAGTTCTTACATCTTATGAAACTTCCTATATACTGTATTTTGTTGTTGTTATTGTCAAGAAGGTTCTAAAATTTTCATCAGCTCATAAAGTAAGTCCAAATATGTAGGAAATTTCAACAGAGGGAAATAATGTGCATTCTAATGTTTGAAGTAGTCTTTTAAATCTGAGTGTCCATGCTTAGAGAGATGGTAGCACTGGATTAACAGTCAAGATTTGTGAGGTTCTTTGCATATTTCACTATAATAATATTATGTATATTTACCAGATAGTTGGTTCTCAAAGTTTTAGTTACCATTTTACTTTTAGCACAAATCAGTGCATAGTTATTTTGATTATAGTTCAGTTATAGTAGTTTATATGGCTTATAGTTGTACTGTAGATGGGTAATTTTCAAAAGCTTGTTTAGTGGCACACTCAGAATTGAGGGTGTGTACTAACCCAGCCTTTCTCTCTTAATAAAAGCCAAAACCCTCCCAATAAGACAAACACATAAAAATGCTATTGTTCTAAAAAGAACAATGGCTGGAAAAAACAGCATGTCTTCCAGGAAAAATGGGCAGCTCTTCCAAAGCTCTCATTTTCAGATTCACAGTTTTGCCTTCCATTTGCTGACTTGAGTACTACTCTCCTACTCACTTTACAGATTAGTTCTGTCCTGTAGTTTTGATTAATTTTTATATAGGTTTAATTTCATTTAATATTGTCTGCCTTTGTAAAACTGGCTGGATGGGGCTTTCAAAATTATAAGTCCTGATGAAAATTAGGCTTAAAAAGGAATTCTTACAGCCATAATGAGTCCCAGTGAAATGGCTGGAAATAAACAGTGGTTATGTAGAATGTAGAGAATGCTTTTTGAAAATATGGGCCTGTCAGATTTGTGGAATAAATCTGGATAAATGCTGATGCACAGTTACTGTTAGAATAATATTTGTTGAGAATTGGTCTTTTTGCTTATGAAGAGAATGATTTGCACTGCTACTCAGCATACGTATAATTTGCCATAACTTACATTTTTCCTCAGTGATTTTAGATTTTGGTATCTTATGGGATGTTTTAAGGGTGATCACAGTTGCTGTTTCCACAGTACTTTATTCTTTTCTCCCTGTGCCCTCCCATTCAATGTTATCACCACCAGTGTTGAAACTTCTGCTGCTGGAGGAAGCTGGCTAAGGGACGTGAGCTGGGAGGATATTAAGCACCATAAGAAGTGCCCAGGTTCCTGTCCTTCAGATGTATTTTACTTGCCTGAGCCAGCTCAGGAAAGTCAGGAAAGTGTGAAGACTGGTGTGAGGGTGTGAACCAAAATGCAGGCTGGTAGAAGGGTAGGAAGGAGTAGAGAAGGTGGAGAGAATTGGCTTGAATGAAATTGTGAGTAGCTGACACTGGAGAACAGCAGGTGCACTGGATTTGTGCAAAGTCAGCTGTGATCCTTCTTCTGGTCACTTCAGCTCACTTGCTGCCTGCTGTGTCTTCTACTTCCTCAAGTACACATCTCACCTCTAGCAGTTGTCTCATTTAAGTCTTCAGAAAGTTACAACTGAGAAGCTTTTAAACAGCATTTCTGTGCAGAGATATGCTGTGTTTCCTATAGCAACCAGTGGGAATACTACAGCACCTACTCTCTGTAGTATTGTTTGGGAGGTTCCATTTATTATGTATTTCCTGGGAGATACACTGGATAATGTTACATATTAAATTATTACAACAATGCCAGCACTTCAGTATTGTGGGTGGTGATGGGCTTTGCTCTACTAACAAATAAATTGTACCATGTTTCTGTATGGCCATTCACAAGTAACAGTAAGAGGGCAAGTCAGTCCCC
The DNA here is from genome assembly GCF_001522545.3 of Parus major. NCBI lineage: Eukaryota > Metazoa > Chordata > Aves > Passeriformes > Paridae > Parus > Parus major. Next base: position 9,308,133 of record NC_031769.1, on the reverse strand, counting down.
TCCTTGTAATACATTCCTGAGGGGAATCACACCTTATCCCATGGAATTGTATCCTTGTAGCCTGTAGTAGAGCTTAAGTTTTCCTACAAAAGTCTTACACTTCCATAACTTGTTTAGCAGGAAGTTGTTAATCAGCATTTTAAAACTCTGTGGCTTCTCTTCTGATAATTAGTATTGCTTATGCCAGCCAAAACAAACCACAAGGTTGACAGTGTTTAGAGGCTGCTTTTTGTACTTCTGTGAACTTGATTTATGGCCCTCTATATTCTGCATTCCAGTATGTATTTTTCTCTTTGTAAGGGTTTCTAGTCTTGAGAACACCCAGTGTGTATAGAGATGCTCGTTATAGTCTGTCTTCTCTTTTTGGCTGAAAGGGTTTATTTACTAATTTATTTTTTTTAACCTCTTCCAATGTATGTGTTGCATTAGTCCTCAGTACAGAGCTTTGTTAAGATGTGAATTTCTTGGTTTTCAGGGAGATAACAAAATTTGTTTTCACTTTTCTGAGCAGAGGAAGAATTGTAAGAAGTTTGAGTAACAAGACACACAGGCTACTTCATTGGAAAGTATAACTGGTGTCTGGAATCCTGCCTTTGTCCAGGGAGCTGCTTGGTAGAGTCTGCAAGGCACATCACCTCTCTCAGTTGCAGTGTGTTGTGGAAAGACACCATCGTTTCTGCCTTCTGGCAGAATTTCATTTAGTGACAAATCCTGCACACAGTTTTTCCAGTGCCCTGTTAGTTCTGCTGCAGAGAACCAGCTGGCATTCTCTGAATTTAGCTAAACTAAGAGAATTATGCATTGCTTAAAGTGGTGACAGAGGAGGAAATGATATTGTTAAGCTATTTTTTAAATATGGAAAGTTTTTAGATTCGGTGCTTCATAGAAGATTCATCAGCTGGCAGCCCTTTGGTCCTTTTTTTTCCATAGAACTCTTCAGTTAGTTACGATGGCAGCATTGCTGTAACTTCTGTCAGAACCACACTTTGGGGGGTCCAGTTCTTCTCCATGGTAGTGCCCAAAACATAGAATGAAACTGTTGTTTGACTGGACTGTGGCTGGGGGCTCCCTCCTGCTTATGAAGACATTCTTTGCCTCCTTTCTTCTCATTCTGCTGTGTGTGTTTCTGATGTCAGTGTTATTTCAATACTTTTGCAGATACAAGGATTTTTTTTTTACAAGTTGTCTTTTGGAAAACTCTTCTTAAGTTGCAAACAGTGTATCTGTTGCTGATCTGATTATGTTTGGAAACCAAGTGCAGACTTGAAACACCAAGGAAGGATGGGGTGATGGCAGGGGGAGATAGAACACTAAAAAAAAACATAAGAGGAGAAAACAAAAAAAAAGAGGAGAAAACAAAATTTCTCCCTAATACCTGTAGACTGAAATCAGAGTATGTGTTACTGCTGGGTGCTCCTGGTAGAACAGGAAATGAAGCTCTGTGGTGGGCAAATGCAACAAACTTTATCTGTGAGGAGAACTTACCTTCAAAGCCCAAACAGTGAGAGCTTGATTATGCCAGGAGTTTGAAGGCTCAGATTCCTTCCAAAACATTTATTGGCTTAAGATTTATTTGCAAAGCTTTTCTAATAATCCTGTGAAGTGCTTAGCTGTAGTAATGTTTTTCAATTTCTGAGCTTCTGCTTCAAATGGATGAGGATTTGTCTTTAACATTTCTGAAATTGGTCTTTATCTTTATTCCTGTACATTAAGTGGATAAAGAGAATTTCTGATATTATATGTACTAATTGCATTTCTTGTCTAAATGACAGCTCTTAGGTTTTTGGTATAGTTGTTTTTCCATGCTTCATGCTGTAAGGACTGTTGATGGCATGAATAGGTAATCTTGTTTTTTAGCAGAGGTGGGTAAGAATCAAAATATTGACAGTGAGGTTGTACCATAGGCCCTGCCTGTGTTTCATGTGCTGTGTTGCAACCTTCCGAAATGCTTTTTAGTCACATCAATGGGAAGTGTCACTTCTCAGTGGCATCTCTTAGGTTGTTCTTGGTATTCTTTTGGGCTGTGGCAGTTAATACAGAAACCACTGTGATAAATGTTTCTGTACAGTGCAAGAGATGTTTCTCAATGTTGAATTTCAACATCCGTTGTGTTGCTCAATGCATTTATTCAGTGAAGTCTGTTTAGGAGACAGTGCAGGACTTTGCTGTGTTAACTGCTGTATGCAATACACTGAACAAAATATGAAAACAAAAGGAAATGCAAATATCTTCTCATTTGCCATTTAATCTGAAAACATCATTATGTAAAACTGTTAAATACAGGATGCAGGTGTGAATACCTGCTGGATAGGGACCATTTTGGGGGATGTTTATGGTGTGCATTTGCTTCTATTTTGCCTATGAATAAAGAATAAACAACACATAATAGACTGGATTCTTTGTCTTAAAACAGCATAAAATTACTTCTTCTAGAAGCTTGGTAGACTGCATAGATTTTTAAAATGTCTCATGATGTACAGTCAAAACTTGTGATCAGATCAAGAGAATTACTCTGAATACTCAAATTGTGGTTAGTCTTACCAGCTACTACCAAGCTAGTTGTTTGCTATATTACTTAAACATCTGTGGGTTTTCATGATTGAGGAAGTAGTATAAAACTGAAATTATTTACAATAAATTGGTCTTTACATCCTGGTTCAATTATTTATTTCTTAAGTATTTTTTTTTCCAGATTTAAGATGAGAAAGAGATTTGAGTACTAATAATTTGCACTATTAATTTTCAGAGAAGAATATACTGAAATTATCTTAGTTTTCCTGAATGTAAATATTTTGTGTTCTAGCTCATAGTTTGTTTTTGTAGAACTGTACAACTAAAGCTTACATACCAATGTGAAAGAACCCATTTTATAACAAATATTTTTCAACAAGGGGTTTTTTACATTTGGAAATTAAAAACCTTATAGCTTTAAATAGGTAATCATGTAGGAAGAAAAATGACAGCACCTCATAAAAAAAAAAATAAAAATAAATAAATATTGTTCAGTATACAGTGTAGATTGTAGCCAAGAATTTATTCTCTTCTGAAAGGTATTACTGCCATTTAGCCTTGGTAGTATTCCATAAATAGACAAACATTAACCTTTTCTCTATAAAATAATCCTGCTAGTACTCTAATAGAAAGTGGGCAAAACTAATTGTAAATGAGGTATTTTAAAAAAATACATTGAATGCAAAATGGTCCTGCAGCCAGTGATAGCTTTGTGCTTTCATCTAAAGAAGGAATCAGTAAAGAAAGGTAATAATCTCTGTAGAACTACTGAAGAATATTTTCCCTCTAGACTCTTATAGTCTGGTTTCATGCATAACAAATGTATATGATCAGGTAGATGGCTTAGTCTGAATTTAGTTTCCCTCACATAGCATGGCTCTCTGTAGAGAGAGGGACATCTGAAACAGGATGTCTGACTTTCTCGAGAAACTACTGGGTGCAATTATTCCATGATGGGGAAAGATGCAAATTTTCTGCCACAAGGAAGATGAGTCCTACGCCATCTACAGATTTGCAGTTGTGGAACAGATTTGGGGCCAGTGTAGCAGAGGAGGGCCTGGGAGTGTTCAAGCCAGCGGGGCCTGAACTGCACTGAAGCACCAGGATAAAGGGGGAAGTGGTCACTACTGAGAGATTCCTGGCCCCATGTGCCATCCTGATCTGTTTTCTCATGAGTTTTGTGCTTGCCTGGACCTTGGCATGTTGTCAACTGTTAAAGCTGGTCTGGCCCTCAGACTGTTACCCACTGCTGCTCTCCTGTGTGGGGATCAACACCACTTCCAGGGGAGATCTGGAAAGCATGAAATGTGACTCCAGCATGGCTCTGGAGGCAGCTCAGGGGCACAGGGGCTCAAGTGGTGAACTCAGTCCTGCTGGTAAGGTTGAAGAGACAAGACAGCAAGACACTGACTGGGAGTAGCCAGGAGGGAGTAATGAACAGGAAATCATGGTTAACCAAGACAGTGAACTTTGTGATTAGAAGGCTGGCTCGGTGGATGAGGGAAGAATTATGGACACAGCTTTTCTGGACTTCACTAAAGCTTTTGACGCTCTTCTGCAATATCCTCTTAGGTAAACTACTAAGTACAGAGTAAATTAATGGACAGGTTGGTTGAAAAGTGGCTGAACTCTTCAGTCTCAGTGAGTTGTTGTCAGCAACATGAAGTTTAGCTGGAGGACAGTCAGTAGTGGTTTTCCCCAGGGCCAACAGAAATCCATGGCTGTCCTGGATGGTGGGACAGGGTGTGCTCTCAGCAAGTTTGCTTGCTTAAAAATGGAAGGAGTTCTTGATACACCTGATAGTTGTACTGCTATTTAGAGGGACCTTGACAAGCTGGAGAAATGTGCCAACAGGAATCTCATGAAGTTCAGCAAATGGAAATGTAAATTCTTGTGCCTAGAAGCGAGTAACCCTGTCTCCCAGGACAGGCTGGGGGCTGACTGGCTGGAATGCAGCTTTGCTGAAAAAGATACAGGCTGTTCAGTTGGATAGAAAGGGGAAGAGAAGTCATAAATATGCAGTTATGGCAAAGATGGCCAACAGCATCCGGGGCTGCATTAGGAGAAGTGTTGCCATCTGGTTGAGGAAGATTTTTCCTTTCTCCACAGCACTGGTGAGGCATATCTGGATTGCAGTGTGGGGTTCCCCAGTACAACCAAGACAGGGGCATGCTGGAATAAGTCCAGTGAAGTGCCACAAAGATAATGAAGGTACTGGGCATCTCTCATGACATCATGCTCCAGTCCCTTAGTGATCATCATGACACCCAGGATAGCCTGAGCCGTGTTTGTGGCAGGGGCATGGCGCTAGCTCATGTAGATTCTTGCAGTGCGTCACATGACATGAGTTGACTTTTGTTCTGGAATATCTGGTTATTGCATCTTGTTTTTTCCATTGAAAGAATAATGATTTTCTTTTTTCCTGATTAATTGTTTTTTACAGGTAGTCCTGGTAATATTGTTCATAGGTAACATTGTTGAAATATTTGCCACCATTACAAAAGTAATGAGTGACAATTCTCCTTCTATGAGTAAATCTCTTATGTGTTAATTTTACTGGAAGTATTCATAAAGGAAATCATTAATTAAACTGTTAATAGATCCTTTGTAAAAAAATGGTATGTTCTCTTTTTAAAAAAGAAAGTGAAGGGAGGGTAATGATTCCTGTCTGTGAAAATATACATTTGTTCTTGTAGAGATTTGTTTTATTGTTTTAGCTTAGCTGAACCACCACAATTAGTTGCTTAACTGAGGAATATCAAAATCCTTTTCTCATGCAGTTATACTTAGATTGAGTGAGTTGGATTTGGAAACATGATGTGACTGGGTGGATTTAGATTTGTTTGTTGCTTAAATATCCTATTAACTTCTGTGAAGTTAATAGAAATCATTCAATGAAGAGAGAACTAATGGAACTCAGGTGTGTTGGTTTTGTTGTCTGGAATTCAAATATTATAAGATCAAAAAAGAATGTTAGTTTTTAATGCCAGCAGTCCTGAAACAGAATGGGTACCTTTATACAGCATAATATTCTGCAGCGATTTTCAATGAAGAAAGTATGCATGAACTAGCAATGAGTTATCCCTTTTAATTATTTCTAAGGATTTTTTCACTTTGATACTTAATCCTGTTGGTATCTTTCTTCTTTCACAGTGATAGAATGAGCTTGCATCTTGAAAACAGCCTCTTATGTTTGCAAGTTGTTATCACATCTTCCTTCCACCTTCTTAATCCAAATTCTTCATTCTTTCTGTTGGTTATGATGTCTTCTCTTGTTTTCCTGGTCTCACGTGGGGTTCTTTGTCAGTTTATTATAATTTGCAAATTCATGTTAATGTCTGTTCATCTATAACAGGCTTATGGTGACCCCAGAAATACTTCTCCAGAAAATAGGACCACATTTCATTATTCAGTATGGGTTGTACAGAGTAGACCCTGTGTATCTGTGTATATTGGGGAGCTGTGTATTTATGTGAATGGTGGAAGTGTGGATAAGAGAGTGGTGAAAATTTTTACAGCTTTTAAAAAATGCGTCTAAAAGTTCTTTAAAATGGAAGAGGGTTGATTTTGTTTATTTAAGAAAATCCTGGAAACTGGTTAATTCTCAACTGATCAGAATCCATAACAATTGTGTTTATTTCCTCAGTATTATGAATTCTAAGCTGCTTTTCTTTTTTTTTTTTTTTCTTTTTTTTTTCCCCCCTCCCTCCTCCTCTGTAATTCACAGCTTTTGGAAATTAACTGGACTGGACTGACCAATCTTCTGGATGTTCCAGGACTGAAGTGAGTATACCTAAAGCAGTGTTTGATATATCTGCACCCCAGTAAAGCCCAGAAAATCTCAAGACCAGCTGAATACTTTCTAGGTTAGATGACTCTGAGCAGTTCTCTCTTAATGTAGAGTTACATGAAATTGCTCAATTTGCAGAAGGGAGGGATTTCACCACAAGTCAAAGTTATGCCAAAAGTCTATATAGTAGGTCTTCTTAAAAATCCTATGAAAATACAATTTATAATGTACTTCTTTTAGTGTTCTCAGCCTTTCCAGATTTCCAGAATCTTGTCAATTTCCTATCTGCCGTTTGCTTGCACAGCAGACAGACACAGCTTTCCTTTCGTGCCAGTGGGTTCATGACATCTTGGTTCTTGGCTTTGTATGCCAATTCATCTCTATTTGCTTTTGTAAAGGTAGTTACAAATATCTTAGGACTATTCAAATTAAAAAAAGTTTCTAGTATCTTCAAGTGCTTACTTTTAAAGCTTTCAGTTTATTATGTGGAGATCAATTGGAGTAGCAAAAATACTGACTGTATATAGCTATAAAATAGCCTAGCTTATTTTGAGCTTTTCCTAATACCACATGATAAAATCCCAAATTAAGAAGCATCTATAGAGGTGCAAATCAGGCTGCTTTGAATCATTACAAACCTGATAATGTTAAGTCCATGAATATATTCATATTTATCAGGTTTTAATAGTTTCCCAGGGGCTTTTTAATTGGGAGACAATGGCAAAGGAGATAATGGTGGATCTGATACGCACATGGATTTTGTGACTACCCCTTTTATTAGATCCCATACTGTGAAGAGTTGGCTGACTCCAGACTTATTTTTCACTGTTTCAAAATCAGTTTGAATTTAGGTATTAAATTAATCCCTTAGTAATCACTTGCATGACTGAAGTGGGTTTTGCTTTCCTTAGACACGTGAAGCTATTGCATGGAATCCCAGCTGAACAGTTTGAAATTAGAACTTGCATTAAGTAGGTTAATGGCTGCAAGAATTGCACATGTTCGAAGTCTCTGAGGAAAGAGGTTTTCTTGATGAGTGACAGAAAATGGCTTCCATTACTCCTGAGCAATAATTCGCTCTTCTGATATAACATGACTGAATTTACATTTAGTACTTAACTTTACTAGACTCCTGAGACTCACATCCTGCTACATATTTGCCTGACTGCAAACACAAAACCTCAGATGTAAACAAAGTCTCGCTAAATATCTCAAGTTTATGGTTTCCAGAGCAACCAAACTTGGCCACATATGCACAAACCAGTGCCATCTAGACGTGGTATAGTTTCTATAGTAACTGTAACTGAGGTGACTCATGCTCTGCCTTGCCAAGAGGTTTCTTTAGTGCTGTATTTGTTTTTCTTACCTGTATAGATAAGTTGTGTATTTTGGTCTGACAACTTGACATATTGTAGTTGTTATAAACAATGATGGACAAGAGATTGCTGCCACCACAGGTACCTTTTTAGTCCGAGGGCTGTTGGCTGCACACTAAACTGCTTATTTGCACTCTGTTTGCAAATGTCTTCTACTAATTGAATTTCAGCATTCGCTGCTGGAAGCTTCCCTGTCAGCTGTTAACAATTTTCACTGCTTTTCCTATATGACTTCACAAGGAGAAGGACACACAAGTAATTCATATTCCATCATTAGTATAGCTTGTGGATAAGTGGAATTAAAATCTCCATGTGAGGAGGAACCAGGCTGTGAGGAGACTCAAGTGCTTTCAGGAGGGGATGTGGATGATAGGAAGATGTTGGGGTTGCTTGAGATACAGTGGAAACACTCTGTGCAGTCAGAAATGTGCTGTCTCTGCAGTATGAATAAAGACAGTGCAGGAAAAAAAGACAGCTGATAAAAATCTAGAAAAATTAAGTTGAACTAAGAAGAGAGCAATACAAAAGAGTAGGCAACTAACAATTACTTTTCTGCAATGAACTTGAGCTTTTGAAGACAGATATGCAACATTGCACACTTCTTTAATTTTTTTGAACTGAAAAAATAGTTGCACATTAAACCATTGAGTAAAGTTCTATGATCTTAGTAAGCTGCTTTTTAATGATGCATCAACGTAAGGGTTTATATTAAGGCATCTTTCTCTGTTGTTTGCAGTGTTTTGTCTCTGTTTTCCATAGATAAGACCACTTACTTTAATAACAAAAAATGCAAAAGATTGTCATTTTTGCCTTGTATTCATGGAGAATACTTCGCATTCGAGAGCACCCCAGCTGGCTCATACTAGATGAGATTTAAACAGCTTGAAAGCATTGTGTTGTTTCAGAATTCATTTAATTCATTAGTTAGTTGCATGCAATCCTCAGTATTCTTTTTCAGCTCCCTATATTTAAAGTTAGGGCATCTGCTAAATTCTAGGAGTCCAGTTTCTCTGTGTAAAACTTGGTGAAACTTCATTAATGCTGCCTCATTTTTCTCAGGTGTTTTTGTGAAATTCAAGTAGTAATGTTGGGATAAAATTGTGAGACTGAAGATTGGAATCAGAGTTGGGGTTTGGTTCTGGCATAAAGGATTGCGAGTTGTCCCAGTGCTTCGGCTGTGTTTCTTTCTCTTATTTAAGGAGATTTGCTGTAGCTCTATTTGAACATTAGTCAATCTCTGAACCTTATGAACCTAAATAAACCTACCTAGTCTAGGTAGGTTTATTTTTGCCTGTGATGCCAAACTCTGTGATCTTAAGGAAATCAGAGTTGAGTAGAGCAGAGCACGGCAGCCTTTTTTTCAAGGCAGCTCTGGTACCATTGCTTTCCTTGCACTGCTTCTTTGCTTTCTGCAGCCTAGGTCAGTTGGTTTTCTCCATTAGTCATCTGTTCTTAAGGGACTGAGCATCTTCTTGCCAAGTAGGGACACTAAAAAAAAGCAGGAATAAAAAAGCTTACCTGATCTCTATACTATAGAGTTTTGTCCTTAGACTTGTATTTTGAAAAGTGTGATTGTTGCTTTTGTAATTGCCATCACCTCAGCTTGGTTTTTCTTTTGCGTTTAATGCTAAGACTGGTTGAGATGTTTATCTTCTATTTTTTTGTCAGCTCTTAAAAAAATAATGAGTTCTATTTTGTTGGCTCATTTCAAAGAGTTTAGCATACATAAATTGAAAGCTAAATGTTTGGCAAAATGAAACTTTAAAGATTGAAAAGCAGTGTGTTAAAATGATGGCTAAATGAAGCTACTCTTCAGATAACATGATTATCTTGTAGTATTTGTCTTTAGAATTGCTGAAACTGAATTTCTGGGGTTCATGTAGAATGAAACGTGATTGCATAAGCTCTGCATGAAGAGGAGGGGAAGGAAGACTCTTTAGGGCAGATGTGAATTAACTCAGGGAAGTGGAGAGGAAACTTTTTTTCCCCTCTAAGCAGTATCCACTGTTTCTTCTCTCTAACCAGAGGCATGCAGAGATCTGTTCATTGATTTTAATGCAGCCTTGGGCTCCTTCTGTTCTTCTTGTTCTGAGTACCATTAAAAAATCAGCTGTGTTCCATTAGGTATTGCAATTATCTGGATTTACAGTGGAAGTGGGCAGCCAAGGGGATGCAGGTTGCAAATCTCTATTGTGAAAATCAGTGTGCATTTCTAACGGGCAAGATTGTATTTAATGATGTTTGGGTTTGATGTAATGGGTTTGTTCTGTTGCCCATCTCTAGCATAATGTTAATTGCTCACCACTGCAGTTTCTTTCCAAATGAAACCGTAACACATACCACGTTTCACTGCAGCTTTTGTGTTTTTATATGCTATCTCCTGAGTCAGAGCTACTCCCAGCTTCAGATTCAGTCTTAGGAAAACTTCACAAGGTCCTTACACACAGGTGCTTCATTCAAAAAATGTTCAAAGTAATCAAACGTTATCTGCATCTTGATTTCACGATGACTGTAAAAAGGGAATCATGGAGTATATTGAGGAGGAGAAATCGCAGCTCCACCAGCTTTAGTGAGAATGCACCTCTGCAGTTCAGAGTATTTCAAGTATTGTAATTACCTCTCTGAACCTCTGTACATCCTCCTGAGACATCCTGGGTACTTGTGTTCTGTGCTCTGCCTTTTTCCTGTGTAGCAGTGTGTATAACCAGTGCTGTTGGTCTGACAATGATTTGTTGTCAGTTCAGACCTGAGCCAGGTGACCTTGTAGCTTAGGAAATCGTTCTCTTTGTGTTTGTGGAGGGGTGTGGGGTTGGGTTTTATGTGAATCATTACCAGTGTGGTTGCACTGCCACTCCCTTTTCACTGAACAAAACCTGTTTTGCTTCCCTAGGCTACATTTTACTCAGCCATGAGCTTGTGTTCTGTGTCTGTGGTTTAAGTGATGGTCCTCCCAGCTCAAGAGGACAGTTGGTTTCATAACAATACAGGAACGGGTAGCCAAACTTCCACGGACAAATGAATCATTATTGAAATGCAAAAGTAAATAAACAGTTCCCATCTGCTTGGTTATGTGCATTACAGGCAAGAGAATTTATGCAATAGCCCTTTACCGAGGCTGGTTTTAAAAGGCAAGGCTGAGGGAGAAATTTGGTGGTGGCAGGGAAATGGGAACTTTGTTTTCATCCCTGTGGTTTCTGCAGTTCGGTGTCAGCTGCTTCCACCTGGTGGCCGTTTGGGTAAAAATCCTTTCTTTTAAGTTTACAAACCAGATGTCTTCTGCTCCCCCAGAAAGGCAAAGATTTCCTCCATTTGGGTTGTTACGCAGCAAAAAGGAATAATTTTTTGAAGTAACTGAGGATTCTTTTCTCCAACAGTGGCTTATCAGATACAATAATATTGGATATAATATCCAATTACTTGGTCCTTCCAAATAGAATTACAGTCCCCCTTGTCAGTGAAGTGCAGATCGCTCAGTTGCGGTTTCCTATACCAAAGGTAAGCAAATTTCTGTTAACTGTAATAATTGGGCATTTAGTTTCTTCTGTAGTAACTGTTTGAGACAATCTGTGTGAATTTTAAAATACAGTTACTGCACTGCTGCAAGTTGCTATGAATTCAATCACTGATAATAACTGATTTAATTTTTAAACAATTTCTATGAAGTTAATGTTTCAAAAGACCACCACGAAATATTTCTTTATTTATTTACTCTGTTTTGTTGGAATCTTAAGCATATTACTTTTAAAATTACTAGATTAGTGTATAGATTAAAAATAAAGTAGCATGTGTTTTATATTATCATGGAAAATTACTGTTAGTGTGCTTCACTAAACTGTTGTTGCTATTTTTTGCTACTCACTTCCAGAAACTTGGTATTTCTTGGTGTAACTGGCATGTTTCTGATGGTTGATGACAGTTTTTCTTTTTGGGAGTCTCTTGAGTGCTAGGTCTGTTGAGTGTGTGGATCATCACTGATATCTTCTATTTACAGTATGTCCAAAATAAGTTTCGTATTAAGGAAATGACAGTGGAAATTATAAAACATCTGTTGTGTAAATTGTGATGACATGGAAGCTTTCAGATTACTATACAAACTCATCTTTTCCTTTTTCAGGGTGTTCTAAGGATACATTTTATTGAAGCTCAGGACCTGGAGGGGAAGGATACTTACCTAAAAGGGATTGTCAAAGGAAAGTCAGATCCTTATGGAATCATCCGTGTGGGCAACCAAATTTTCCAAAGCAAGGTCATCAAAGAAAATCTCAATCCAAAATGGAATGAAGTTTATGAGGTATGGCTGATAAAAACTACCTTGTATGTTCTTTATAGAAAAAACAAAAGAAGACATACCCTCTTTCTTTTGTTAAAGAGGTTATTTTGGGGCTGTCCTTTAAGGAGCTTCTTGATGTCTCCCTCTAGAAACCCAAAGTTCTGTAACAAAACAGAAATTTTTTTTTGGTCTAGGCTTAGCATCAGTAATTCTGAAAAAGCATTGTGGGCTTTTAGAGCCAGCACTGACAAATTTTATCTGAGAACCTCTTAAAATTGCTCTACTCATTAAATTGCAATTTTTAAGAGCATTTTCTCACTGATGTATTTTATTATAGGTACTTCAGCTCTGTTTTACTGTTATTATGCCATTTAACCAAGCTGGTCAGTTTTACTGATAATGCCCTCTCACTGAACTTGCAGGCCTTAGTGTATGAACATCCAGGACAGGAGCTAGAGATTGAGCTCTTTGATGAAGATCCAGATAAAGATGACTTCCTGGGAAGGTAAATTTTTTGGAGAATATGTTTGTAGGTATTGGAAAGAGATTAAATATTGTAATTTTTCTTCAATTCTTTTTTTTATTATTTTATTGGAGTTGTTGTTATCTAGTTGTACATATAAATCGATTATCTTGGTCGTAATTAATTCCCTAACTACTTCATGTGTGTAAATACATTTATATGAAAATATGCTTGGGTGTGTATATACACATCTATAAGTTTACATTTTTTTGGAAAAACAAACAGGTAAGTATTGTGGGTACCCAGAATAATTGTGCCCTACATTTTTTAATGTTTGTGAGCTAGCATTAAGTCTTAATTATTTCTTCAGGCAAAGTTAATGTGGTTTTATAACTCTGTATCTTCTTCATCTTCATAGCTTCTAAATGACTGTCTCGAGTTAATCTTTTACTTAAGAGCTGATCTTAACTATTTGATTAAAGAAAAAATTTTGCTGTACTGCTTTTGCAAACATTCTTTTTACTCCACTCTTTTATTCCATAGACCATAGGTGTTTACTCATAAACATTTCAAGGTTTTAGCCAGCTTCTTTCTCCAGTAATTTGACACCTTTATTTCTTGCAGAGTTTTGGAATTTCCCTTTGTTGCTTTCTGTACAGAGTAGAGCTCCCTTACCCTTCCATCTCCTTCTCTCTTAACAGGAGCAACAGTACCTAATTCTTATTAAAATAAAGAAGTAGGTAGTGTACAAAGGCTTCTTTTTCTTTGCACTTCCCTAATCTTACACTGCAGTGATGGTGGGAGGAAGTGACATAATATGTACATCAGTACTAAAGAAATAAAAAGCCAAACAAATGTTCATGCACTGGCATGCAGTTGTCTGCTTTGTTTAATTTTTAGCATGTTCATTCCCTGCTACATTTTTAGGTTGTGTGAACTAGAGCTCTCTCAGACACAGCCAAAGTATGAATTTGGTCATAGCTTATGTCCAGGCACTGTTTCCAGTGGGTAGTTTGGATGTGCTCTCTGTCTTGAGAGTTGGGTCATATATATATGTGAGTTATACTGTGCCAGTTACTACACAATGGGCTCTAGTGTAGGCATTTTTCTGTTGTCCTGCACTCACCCTGGATCATCCATTTCATTCCCTACTTCTTTTCTTAGGTGCTAAAAGAATAGTATTCTGCTCTTTTGATCTCAGTGGATGCTCAGCAAGCACAGGGTGATGGTGCTTGAGTTCTGTACTAGATCTTTTGTTTCTTTGCTAAAATACTCCTTCTTTTTCTCCATTTTCCTAGTCTGATGATTGATTTAATTGAAGTTGAAAAGGAGCGTCTTCTAGATGAGGTGAGCAAGTTCAGTAAATTTTAGATTTAAAAGGCCCACATGTTGTACATGCTGTTGTTCTTGCTTTATTTTTTCCTGGGCATGCATGATTCGTGTGTGTGCAAGAATAACCTTAATGCTGTAGAAATAGATGCCCTGATGGTCAGTACAGTGGTTTAAGAGATATCTAAACTGGTAAAATCTGAAAAACAATGACGTTCTTTGTTGGTCTTGGGGTTTTAAAGTAACTCCTATGCAAATGCAAAAAATAATAATTTTAGATATTTGGTGAGAAGGCTTTTTTGCAAGTGAATAGTTAATTGCTGGGCAGACTAATTTTTGTCCTATATGTAAGAGAGATTTTATTGGAACATTGTGCAGGGTTTGTTTTCCCAGAACATCTTTAGAGAACTTAAAGAATTTTTTTGGTATTTTAAAGATGCTTTTATCGTACAACATAGAGGTTTGTCTGGGTGGTTTTATCATTCTGTATTGTAATACTTTATGTATAATATGATATTTTAATGGATCAGATCTTTTCAGATTATGTGGACTTCAGCTCTGAGAGATTCTTAGGAGCCTTTAGTGCTTCCTAAAGGTCCTGAAGAACCAATTGCAATCATATATTTGTTTGCTAGATTATTTCACATTACTTTGTTTAATTTTTAGTGGTTTACTTTGGATGAAGTTTCCAAAGGAAAGTTGCATTTAAAACTGGAGTGGCTCACATTGATGCCAACTGCTGACAATCTAGACAAGGTATTAAAGGAATACATTACTTTCATTCTTATCTTAATTGTTTTGGGATGCTTTTGTTGTAACTTTTCTGTTTATTTGTTAAGAATATAACCAGTTCTCTAGCTACTGTGAATTTGGAGAAACTTTAACTTTATTCCAAGCTGTCTGTCTTTAGAAATCTCACACCAGTCATAAGTGTCAATGGTTTAAATGAGATTTTCAAATGCTTTTGTGGTTTCTTGTTTTCTCTTAATGTTACTTTTTGAGAATATCTGCTAACATTTCATTAGTCTGGGAAATAAAGCTGGATATGGTATAACAATCTGTTCAATCTAAAAAAAATAAGTAGGAAATGGGCTGCAAATTTCCATGCAAATAGTTTTGAAATGTCTGTATGAGCCTTGAAAACTTACTTTTTATGCTTCATGCTGTGAATTTGTGAATGTTTGCATTTTGGGAGATGGTTTTTTGGTATGTTTTATTTTTAGAAATGGGACAGAAATAGTAATACTTGATTTCCAGAAAGACTTACAGTGTGGTTTTGTTTTAGGTTTTAACAAGCATTAGAGCTGATAAAGACCAAGCTAATGATGGGCTTTCATCTGCATTGCTTATATTGTATTTGGACTCAGCAAGAAATCTGCCTGTAAGTTACATTCTCATGGATACTCTTTTGTCTCAGAGTCTCTTTGGTACTCCCAGCATGTCTTGCTTGGTAGTGTGACACACTGCTTTACTAACATGCATTGTGCCATCTTCTCTGTAATTCCTCTCCTTTCAAGTGTAATGTAAGGTCCACTTTTTTAGTAGCATAGTATTATAGCTATATATTTAATAATACATTACTCTTTAATCAGTGTGGCTTTTTTTCAAAGAATGCTCCTTTCCTGGACTTGAAAGGCTGCATGTTTTTATTATACAATGTTTCCTATAAATTGTATGGGATTAGCATGAGGAATTTTAAGGAACTAACTGGGGAAAAAAACCCACTTCCATGAGATCAGGTAAACTTTCTTGCTTTGGCTTAGGGCATTGCTGGAGGTTTGAAGGTACCAAAGTCCTCCTCATGGAATTAATACTGTGCAGTTGATGTTACAGTGCCAGAATACTTGCACGAGGTTTCTATCAGTTTGTTTTTTGCAGGGTGGTTTATTTGCTTGTGCAAAACATAGAAATAAATCATTTTCTCTCAATCTATGGATTTATCTGATGGGACTGTGAAATAATTTGATTTGAGTTTATTTCAGGTTAGTAAAGTACTCTTTCTGGTTGTAATTTGTAGCAGTAATAAAGTTAACCCTACCACGGAGTGGCATGTGAAGCTTAACTGAGTTTTGCTGGTTTTCAGCATTGGTTTTAGATGAGAGGTTCTGGAAGTGATGACTAAAATATTAATCAGACAAAAAAAGAGATTTCAAGCTTTGGATTATTTTGCATGCAGATTTGTCTGCTGAAATTTAAGTTAAGATTAAGCTAAATCAAAGTGATAACAAAGGAGACCTTAGTAGCCCAAACATTTAACATGACTGACTAGTGATTTCATATCTGTTCAAGGGTGTATAGAGCAGCGTTTGGAAGTAGTATTTCTAGGCTTTTCTAAAAGCTAAAAATACTCATTTGGAATAGATTCTCACATTAACCTCACTGTATATGGAATTCAGGCAAAATCTTTAACTTAGCAGATAAAAAAAAGAATTACAGCAGTACAGAGTAAGCAGTAACAAGAGAATAGAATTAATGTGTGCTTAACATCAGTTTCAGAGTACTGCAACAGACAGAGAAAGTCTCTCTGCCATCTCTTTCGTGTACAAGATTCAATTGAATCAATTGATGTATCTCCTTATTCAACTACTGAATTTTACTGAAACAGCTACAAATTTAATATGTTTGGTAAAATACACTAAAGCCTCTTATTTAAAATAAATGGTGTCAAGTTCTCTCATGAACCAGTTGCAGTCTCTTCCATACAGCTCTGATTCTCTGATACATTCTCCATCAAATGCTCTGAGGCTTTGTCATAAATTAATTTTTTTTTTTGTTTTAAACAAACATTCTCTAACATTGTCTCCCTCCTTTGGAAAGATTAGATTTCAAATATTGAGTTCTACTTATTTTTGCAGACAGTATTTTAATTTCAGTGCATTTAATCAGTAGATCTCTAAACTCTAGGGCACAGAAAGGGGGAATTCTTTGCACGAAGCTGGCTAGTTAGGAAATTTGTGAACAGCATCCTGAATTTCCTGTTGCTGCATCTGATATTCTGTCTACAGTACAAGAATTGTCTGGGTGGGTTGAGATTGATGGTCATATTGTGGGACTTGTTTAATCCTCTTTTTTCTTCCTCTACCAGCCTAGAAATGCAGTTGCAACAAATGACTCAATATTTAACTTCAAGTAATTTTCTTTCTAGTGTTGTAAAGAATATAGTAGAAATTAACATGGGACAATTGCAATTTTTCGAAAACCAGAGACCGAAAGGCTTCACAGTTATGTCAAATAGGGGGGAAATACCATGGGATTTTTTTTTATGCAGAGCTGAAAAGGTTCCTGTACATTCTAGAAAGATGAATGTCATGGAGCTTCTACGTGAACTGCAGTTAATTGGAGTAAATATAGCTTTTTAATGGCCACAGGATTCTAATATGCAGCAACATTTACAAGACTAAACGTGAAATTTGATGGTTTCTCATGTTTTGCTCAAGTTCAGTGGTAGGGGTTGTGTAGAGCAATAGCAAATTAATTTCTTGGATTGCTTGTATTTATGGAGAAGAGAGAATTCAAAGAGAATGAAGGGTTAAAATTACACTGACCCTTATTAATAATTTGAAGGGTTTTTTGAACAACATTCTGTTACAGTGAGATGTTTTCTACATGAATAATTACTTTCTATTACCTTGAAAATTGTCTTAAGTGAATGCTTATCACTCGTACATTTTAGTTCATGCCATCAGCCTTGTTTTGTTCGAGTTAGTGTTGAGTTACCCCAGCATAGGCCTTTCTTTTGCACAGGTGCATCATAGTTGTGAGTTGCTGGCACACTGGGATGATTTACCTCAAAAATAAATAGAAATTGTGTAGAAGGCTAGTCCCTAAGTTAGTAAACATTATTTGGATCTGTCATATGAATCTGAACTACCAAGAGTGAGCCTGGAAAGTGGGTTAATATATTTGAATAATTAATAAAAAAATAAAATTCAAAAAGCATTCCACCTTGCTGTGCTAGAGAAAGTCATTTAATGGATGAAACTATTTGTAATGACAAATACTTGCTTTTTGTTACCTGCTGTTTCTCTGGAATCCTTTGACTATTTTCCTTAACTTTTCTGTGTAGTAAAGCTGCTTATGCATTCATTCTGCCACAATCCCATCACTCTGCTTTCTCCTTCCATTTCCATCTTCCTAAGAGTATCTACGAGGGAAACTTTGGGTGTGGATACTTAAAAGAGAGGAGAGCATCGGGACTAGTCTTTTGTGAAAACACTACCTCACTCTATAGAGCACTATTTGTGAGTTCTCTGGTATTGTTTGTATTGTACCTTTTCTCTGCCAGAGTGTGGATTAGTGCTACTAAAGCCACTCACTCTAGTGGAATGAGAGCATGCAATTTGTCTTCCTGCATGGTTTCAACAAGTGTGCATTGTTTCTGTGCTATTTTTATTGCATTTTAAAGGCTACTTAAATTTCATTGATCAGCATATCATTGGGTAAGTAATTAACCTCTTATGATAAAAACCCAAGATAAGTTTGTTGTAAAAGCTCTTTACATTTAACTTAAATTGCTGATTCATTGAAAAATAAAATGCATACTATACTAGCACACTGTGTGCTGGTTAATTGTTGGTTTTTATTGCAAAGAAATTAAAATAATAAATATTGCAACCAACATCCCCATAGTTTATTTAAAAGGTGACACACTCAATGTTTATAAGAACTTGCAACCTCTCCACGTTGGTTCAAATTGCTTTAAAAATGGGTGCAGTTCTTTGTCCTTCCCAAACTATAAATTCCCTTGTAAATTCTATCTCACTTCATGATGCTACTTGTTTTGCAAATTCCCAAGCTCCTTTTCTTTTTTTCAAATTAGTCTGTAGTCGGGAGAATCCAGGCTAGGGTGAACCACCAAATAATATTTTTTGCTTGAATTCAATGTTACAAAATTATTAAAAACTGATGAGCCTCTGAGTGTCTTACACTTAAATCCTGTAGTACAACATTGGTATCTTCAAAAAGACTGACAATCCGTTCAGAATAAGAATTGTTTTGCCAGAGGGAGGTGGGTTTGGCTTTGGAGATTGTGCAGATAAATCTCTTACTGGCTGATTACAGCATAATCCTTGATTTTAAGACACCTTTCCAAAGCCCAGAAAAACCCTTTCTGTTAGTTTCTCTGTAGAGGTTAATTTTAAATTATTTAAAAATTATAACCATTCTAAAATCTCGTTAAAAATTAATGAATAAAAACAGGCAATTTATAACCTATGGTTCCATCATCTTTGTGTTAAAACTATTAAGGAGTTGCTGTTTCTTTTACCAGATATGTCTTTAAAGTAATTATTATTAAAAAATAGATCAAAATGCTGGATTAAGGGTATAGCACTGATATTTTTATGGATCTGAGGGTCTTTGCATTAGGACAAGTTGTCTATATAGAACAACTATAGAACGTTTAGAAATTGGACAGAGCTTCCCAAATCCCTGAATTGATTTGTGAGCCAGAGTGGAACAGCACCCCTTCTAAGAAAGCCAGGTCTGGATTCCCTTCTGCAGCGCTCTGAACTGCCTGGCTCTGCAGTTTCCTGGATGCTGATCATGCTGCAAGCAAGAGGAGGACGGTTGTGGCTGGAGGCTAGGAGAGAGGAGAGGTCTGTGGTAGCCCAGGGATAAAAACAGCTTCAGCAGCCCTAGAACTGCACTTGTTCCCAGGGCATCCTTAAACATGGGCAGTTATACAAACATTCACACCTGCAAGCTCAGTGTCTAACTAACATCTGACATGAGTTCCTGGCAAGTGTTAAAAAGGGACCTCACTTCCTATGGGGAGAGAAAAATCCTGAGTGCTCTCTGTTCCTTTCTAGATAGTTTATTGGCTGCTGTAAATCTAGATTTGTGATAGCAGTGTACCCATCTAAATCTGATTTAGCTGAAGTTAAGGTGTAAGAATAGTGTTAGTTTAATTTCCAAAAGTAACTCTAAGTTTTCTGATAATCAATAGTTCATAACAATTTTGGTGTCTCTATAATATAGAAATTATCCATATTTAAAATTAGTTCTTACAAGTAGTGACTATCTTCTGCTTATCGGGTGAGGATGCACTCAGAGATGCCCCAAGCAACACTTAGTGAGTCAAAAGAAGTAATGAGTAATACACCGAAGCATATTGAATCAGGAGCTGGCTGAATAACAAACTAGTTTGTTACTTATATAATTTGTGGGTTTGTTATTAGGATTTACTGCAAATGTCACTGGCTGTTAGAGAATTCCACTGTGTCATTATCAGTATATTTATTGGATAACCCGTCCTCTTTTCCTGTAACTGCAGAAACACTCAAAACCATACCAAGACTATTTTGTCACCCAAAGCAAGATCTTCCCTTTTAATATTGGACGCCCCCTTCTCTCCTCTGCGTCTCCTTCTTCCCAGCCTTTCAGCCACCATCTTCATGGACGTGCAGCTTCTTCCCTTGAAACCTGAAGCCTGGCTTAAACATATTTGCCCCAGCTGATGTCCCTCTTGGCCTATCCTTGCTATGATTCCAGAGGAATTGAGATATGTTCAATATCCAGGAGTCAGTGGTTGCCTGTCGTTATGTATGATCACATAGGTTTGGTTTTGACTTCTAAAAATCTTTGAAATAATAATATAGGAGGGGAAAGATTTGTATTGAATGTGCAGGCACAAATGAGAAGGAAAAAAGTCCAGTAAGTTCAGTGGCAGTTTAAGATTCAAAATTATCTTAGTGAGTTGTGGGTGCCACCTAACAAAATCAGGTACTTCTCTGTAGAGGACAGTCATTGCATCCTTATAAATGTAGGATGGAAATAGAAAGAAAGAGTTTAAAAAGAGATCTTTCTACAGAAAAAGATTCGTAATCATGCTGTGTCATATTGTTATGTGAGAAAACACTGTACTCTGTGTAGAAAAGAGGAATGCAGCCTGTGAGATGTACGGCCTAATCCTTTTGTTCTGCGTAGCTGTTACCAAGGCCCTGATCCTGGCTGTAGCAATTTAATGGCTGGAGCACAGCACTGATGATGAGATTGACAGTACCCATGGCTAGCAGAGAAAAGGAGCTCAGCCTTAGGAAATCACACATAGAACCACAGAAAGGTTTGGGTTGGAAAGGACCTTAAAGAAGATCTCCTTCCAGCCCCTCTGCCCTGGGCAGGGACACCTTGCACTAGATCAGGTTACTCAAAAGCCTCATTCAGCCTGGCCTTGAACATCTCCAGGGATGGGGAATCCACAGCTGCTGCAAACAAAGTGACACTTTTATCTTCGTCAGAAAATAGGGAACAGTGCTTAAACTCAAAGAAGATACCTGTTGAGCATTTAAAGATTTCCTAATGAAAAACAGTTAAACATTATTTTCAATGAGGGATAGTTAGTTTCAATTAGTTTCAGCTCGGCATAGTGTGCAGTCTCCATCTTTGAAGTTCTGTAAGTACAATACTAAGTTCCTAATGTGTCAGATAAATAACTGTGGATAATTCTTTGATTTTAAGAAAGATAATGTTCAAGAAAAATACCCCACAAAAGTAGTCAAACCTTATTTCTGGTTCTCAAATAAGTTTCTTGTTTTGTAAACTCAAGTTTAAGAGTTGGACTTGATGTTCCTTGTGGGTTGCTTCCAACTCAAAATATTCTGATATTTTGTGCTAGATATTGTATGTTCATTCTGAAATAGAAATTTTCAAGCAAGATGCCAGGAATCTTTGGAATATTTTGGCCAACTGGAGTATATGACGTCCCAAAAGAAGCTGCAAAATAATATTTCTGCATAAAGGTTAAATCTCTTCAAATTTTAGTCACTTAGATTTTCATTCCAGAAAGGCATTTCTTTTGGCAAAGCATTAGTATAAGTTCCTGTTCATAAACCAGAATATTTTAAATGGCCACTACAAAATTTTTTTATTACCACAATCTACCGCTTCTAAAACAGAATTCTCCCATGAAACAAAAATGTATCCCCAAAGAAAAAAGCCAGCCAAAAGTACATTAACTTGAAGTCTGTTTCATTTACAAATCTTACTTCCTCTAATTATTTCTTATGAATTGAATGCAAATTTTCCTAGATGTTGTGTAACTTAAAGAACAGTATATTAATCTTAAAATACAATTCTGGAATTTCCATATTTAATGGAAAGCAGTCAGAGGTTTTGTCCTGCTAAACAACTTTAAATTCCTATTTTTAGCGTATTTGAGTGTCTTTATGCAAGTGAGTAAAGTAGCTGACCTTCATTCTAGTTAGCATGCAGTGTTTGCATCATTTTTCTGAAGAGGCTTAAAGAACTTTGACTTTTATAGTGATATAAGTCCGTATCAATTAGATGTTGCAATTTCTCCCATAAAAGGATTCCTTTGGATAATTACTTGACTTACCATCAGAGAAGCTTCTGTGTTGTGAAAATATGCTCAACCAAATTCTAAAAAGGTTCATTCAGAAGGCAGTTTATAGGGCATCAGGCATTAAATAAAAGTACTTAATAAATTATCTTTATTAGGTTAAAAAAAAACATGATCAGAGAAATGCAAGCAGACTTAAATTTGGTATATTAGTTTTAAAGCAGAATAAAAATATCCATAGGAGAAGAGGAAAAAAAAGTTTTGTCAGACTTTTTTGTTGTTGTGGCTGTCCTTCATTGTTTTGTTTCAAAGATGTTGGGTTTTTTGTTGTTGGGTTTTTTTGTTTGGGTTTTTTTTGTTTTGTTTTGGTTTGGGTTTTTTTTGATTGTTCCTCTCCCCCCGCCCCCCGCTTTGTCCTATGTTGTAGTGTCATAATTAATTAACCTAGTGAAATTGCTTCATTGCATGTCTTATTAACCCTTCCTATGTTCATTCTCTCCTGACTTAAAAGAATAATCCATTAGAATTTAACCCTGATGGCTTGAAGAAGGCTGCTGTTCAGAAAGCCCTAAAGGTAACATTAATATAGTTGTCCATTTAAGGTCACAAAAGTAATTGGAAATGCACGAATGCCTGCAACACTCCACTTCCAACACTGGATGGGATTTCTATGGCCAGATACATAGTGTAATTCTGTTTTACTTGAATTTGATTTCAAGAAGCCGGTGTCAAGATGTTGTTAAAATACTGTGATCTGTGGTAATTTGAACTCTAGGTCAGATTAGTGGAGTTACAGGCTGCTTAAGTGGGGAAGAGTGCTGAGATCTAATTTGTAGTAGTAACTAAAGAATGAAGCTGACATGAAAGCTAAGACATCTTTTACAATCTGATACCTTATCACTCAACTCTGAATGATTGGTTTGGAATAATCTTGTTCATGCTAGATGTTTTTAGAAGGTTTTATGTCTTTTATATGACTGCTAGAGAAATTTAGGCCAGTTTCTTGGTAGGCAAACTTGGAAAGGGCTAAGCCAGGTGCTTAGCTGGAGGAGCTTAAACAATAGACAGACTTTAACAGGCTGTCAACGAGTCTGTCAGTACCTGCTGTTAGAGGTGCATTATATGGGTGTACACATTGCTATCTGCTTAATTTGAATTAAAATTATTCCTATTTACATATCATCATAAGTGACAGGGTCTTTTTGTCAACTCCTGTAGTTTCATCATTTTATGAAGAAAGTTTCAGGCACCATTTTGGTGGATGAAGAAAAGGACCAAGAAAAAATGCATATAATGCCACCTACCATTTTAAAACACCATCAGTAGTAGCAGTGTAATGTGGCTTTCTTTCTGTTCTGTGAACCTTTGTATTTGGTTTTATTTGAGTGCTAAATCGTAGAAATCAAAAAAAAAAAGGCAGCATTCATCCAAGAAAGGAGTGCTTTCTTAACAGCTTTATTTCTAAAGGAAAGTATGGTTCTAAGCAACATATCACATTACAGTTGAGAATTATTAGTGGAAGTATGATGTCCAGAATGTAAATTCAGATCAAAAAAATATATCTAAATTATGCACTTTCTTAATTTAAAAATATAAAATATTTGAATCACTTGGTTGTAATTGTGACCTTACATGCATTAAGAAAATTTTAACTAACTTGCTGTTGATATACCTGATTTTTCTGCAGGGTAGAACTCAAAGTAACCATGTATCCTACATTTTCTAGGCTTTTTAAACTGCATTAACACCTGCTTGAGATGATTAACTTTCATGTCTAAATTTTCTTTCTGAATTCAGTTTTTGTTAGATTAAATTGAAATTCATGAAAGACATATCGTTGGAATGTTCCTTTGCATCTATAATTTGTTTCTAAACTGATGTTTGTTTTCACAGTTTGATGTAATGCTATACAGCTGGTGAGCAAGGCTCAGATATGGCAGATGGTTGATTCTCTAATAAAGAGTATTTGGTAAACTATAGAAATATCCCTCACATACATTATAGTGCATTCTTTCTCCCCAGACTGAAAAGTAGGGAACATCAGTGTTGGATACCACATCCAATTTAATAGTTCTACAGCACTGAGTCTGTGCTTTCTTCATATCTCCCATCTGCATGCAATACTCATTTTGCAGTTTTAACTATGCTTCATTAGCTTTGGGGATTGTAATGCTCATTAAAAGATAAGAATTTGCATCTTACCAGTTTCATTTAAAGAAAATGGAAATGAGTCTAAAACTCCTTCTTATTAGTAGCATTTTGCTTCAGCATATTCAGGTAGTTGGATGCTTTCGTGTTGACGTGTTCACCAGCTACTCGCCAGTCTGCCATTCCAGCCAGCTGAATAAAATACTGAGAATAATAGAGAAGCATGTAGTAGAATGCATATGATTTGTATTTTTAAGATGCAAACATTAAGTTTCAGAGGGGAGAGGTTCTGCTTTATTCTGAAGGCAAAGTTTTCACTTTTTCTTTACCAGTCAGGAAAGAAAATAAACAGCAATCCCAACCCACTTGTTTTGCTGTCAGTTGGACACAAGGCGCAAGAAAGTAAGGTAAGTTCCAGCTCTTTAGACTTGGCGCTGTCTTCACATATTTGGTAGGTCTGTGACCTTGGCATTTGGCTAACAAACCACAGAGCATATACACAACACTTAGTTGCCACCAGAACTGAAATTTGGCAACAAGCAGCTAAGGATTATAACCTATGATGTAAAACCACCCTATCAACTGAACCATGGCACCAAGTGCCACATCCAGTCTTTGCTTAAACACCTCCAGGAATGGTGACTCCATCATCTCTCTGGGCAGCCCATTCCAGTGCCCAATCACTGTTTCTGTGAAGAGTTTTTTTCTAATGTCTGGCTGAAACTTGCCCTGATGCAGTTTAAGACTGTGTCCTCTTGTCCTGTCACTTGCTGCCTGGGAGAAGAGGCCAAGCCCCACCTGGCTGCAGCCTCCTTTCAGGCAGCTTCCTGTCAGAGAGTTGTAGAGAGCAGTAAGGTCCCCCCTTGAGACTAAACAATCCCAGCTCCCTCAGCTGTTCCTCATCAGAATTGTTTTCTAGACCCTTCCAGAGCCTTGCTGCCCTTCTCTGCACATGCCAAATAAAACACCAAAATGAAAAATGTGCTCATCTCTTGACACCACCTCTATTAGACAAACTGTTTTATAATTTGTGTACTTCCTTTTTTCTTCAGATTAGATACAAGACCAATGAACCAGTATGGGAGGAAAACTTTACCTTCTTTGTACACAATCCCAAAAGACAAGATCTTGAAGTTGAGGTATGTGTCTCACTCTCTTTACATGCCTTTCTTCTCTAAGATGTTGCAGTAGTAACATTCACACATTAAAGGCATTTATGAAATGAGACTGGATATAATGTGAACACCATTAAAACGATACTTAAAGTAGTTTCTTAGACCAGGCAATGAAATGTTTATTTCCATTTACTACTAAAAGGAATAAAGACTACCAGAATCTCATATGAATAACACAGTTAATGGTTGTCTTTTCTAGTTTAAAAAAAAAAAATACAAAAGGTAATTTGATATTACCAGTTTTGAATTAGGAATTTTTCCTCTCTCATACCAAGGAAGTATTCACTCTATCCAAATACTGTATCCCTTTACACTGTTGACATGTCCTTTACACAGATCTAAGAGACTGAAGTGTAAATGAGGACTGTCTTAGTTCCTCTGATAGCTGTGGGGATTCATTTTCACACAGTTTGAAAACCATGTAGTTACTTTGATCAAGGGTCTGGTAGATGTAGATGTCATGGTTGCTTTTCTGTCTTTTGCTGTAGTAGGTAAGGTTGAAGAAACAAGGCGTTGAGTATATTTGTTTTTACCTCCTTCAATGTAATCTTAAAATCAGGGAAACTTGGTTTAAGAACAAGCTACTTTCAATATTGTTTGTATTTTTTGTTTTTAAATAAAATTGTAACTTCCTTCTTTGAATTCTTACAAAGCATATGATACAAAGCAACTTAATTTCTGTGTTTCTTCAGGTGAGGGATGAGCAGCACCAGTGTTCCTTGGGAAACCTCAAGCTGCCTCTAAGCCAGTTGCTAGAGAGTGAAGATTTAACTATGCATCAGCGGTTCCACCTGAGCAACTCTGGTCCCAACAGCACTATAAACATGAAGATCGCACTCAGGGTACTCTAAAACCTTTCCCATTGTAAATATCTGAAGGCACATTTAGGGCTGTGGTGACTCCTGGTCTGCCAGCTTTTGAAGAAGACAGTACATTTCCTTTGATGTCACCTGCCAAGTGTCCTTGGTTGTGCAGAGCTATCAGTACACAGAGATAGCTTCTAATTTAAATACATTCCATTTGAAAATTGTACAGTGCTCAAAATGAAACAATAGTCACCTGCATTAATCAAAACCAAGGTCCCCTGTGATTTTAGGTTTGGAAATCATGTTTGGAATCTGAAGTCCTCCAAATCTCTTTTTGAAGCCAGTGGGCTACAGATCAGTGAAATAGCCTCTATCTAGAAACGGAACTGAGGTTTTGATGGTTGTAAAAAATAAAGTGTATAAGGAAAGGAAGGACCTGCATAGTACTGGAAAATTTAAATCAGCTTTCAAGCATATTGGAGATTTGAAAACAAAACTTGCATACCTGAAAGTTGGTTTGTCTTTTTCACCTGTCTAAATTGCTTGATTTAATAAGGTACCATATATCTTTTCAAACACTGTCAAACTTCTGTATTTTTTTCTTTCTAAAGCACTTTGTTGCTTATGTGTCATTAATAAATGAAAGCAACCTATAAAAGAGAAAGTAAGGGCAATTAATGAGAAAAAATTGTGATGTAGAAGAAAAAATTACAGACTATCTTTCCAGATGACTAAAGCTGCAAAGTAAATAGCACTTACACCAGAAGTGCTTAGAATACAGGAAGGGAATAATGAGGAGAATAATTCCAAATGAATGGAGAATTTCACATTGTTTTATAGTTACTGCAGTTGCCATGAAGAAGGTGGTGGTTGCCTTGAAGGAGGTGTTTTGTCATGCAAAGCATTTCATATTGTAAGGGTGAATGTTTTTGGTTCTGCTTTCATGTCTTAAATTTACAACTTGTGACCAGCCAGTACTCTCGTAGAAGCAAACTGGTTCCTGTTTCTTATACTGCAAAATAGTAATGTTATGTGTATTTTCCTGTATCTAGGTCCTTTCCCTTGAAAAGCAGGCAAGATCTCCAGATCATCAACACTCAGCCCAAGTAAAAAGGCCGTCATTTTCCAAAGATGCAAGAAAATCATCTTTTAAGCCTCAGGTTCCCGTCTCGCCAACATCTGATCCAAACAAGCCTGTTCCAGCATCCCCAGTGACTGACAGTGATAAAAAGACTGATACATCTGATAAAAGTCAGCCTCCCAATGCCAGCCCGCAGTGGCCAACAGATCTCAGCCGCAGCTCCTCCAGTCTTCACGCCTCCAACTTCTCCTACTCCCCCAGCCACCTCTCGGTGAAGGAGCCCACGCCCAGCATTGCCTCGGACATCTCCCTGCCCATTGCCACGCAGGAGCTGCGCCAGAGGCTCCGGCAGCTTGAGAAGTACGGCTTTCTCTGCTTGCTTTTGCAGCACATCTCACCTGATTTACAAAGGATGTCACCAAAGCAGGAGTGCTTAGTTCACATTTCAGAAATGTTTTTTACTGTTCAGTCATTGGGATTTTCTGCTTCTTCCTGGTATCTCAGACAGAAGCTGCAATTAGAAGTTCTTTACCATTGTGATCGTCTGGAAGATAAAGTCCCACTTTGTTTCATAGCTGCACTTTGTAGTTCCATGGCAGTGAAACAGTTCATGCCTGTTTCACCACTGAATCCTGAATTACTAGCATTAATTAAGCAAATTAAGCTGAAAATAGTTGCTCTTTTTAAATAACTCAGAGGGATATTTGACTATAAAGGATGTAAAATGGGTAGTCAGTTACTGTGCAGTCACTGAAGATTGCTGCAGCCATGCTTTCTTAAATTCTTGAAATTTTTTTAACTTGTCTCAGTGGGCAGCTATACTTACCAAGTACAGACAGCTGAGCAGCCATCCTGCTCTGAATAGGAGACTGGAAGCTACTCATTCCTTCTTTATGAAGCTTCTCTGTGAATCCAAGTAGATTTGTTTTTTTTATTTTCAAGGGATTGAACCAATTCATCTTTTTTTCTGTCGGAGTTCATAGAATCAACTGAGTCACAGAGTATGGACAGAATCTTTGGTTGGTCATCCCTCTGCAGAAAGCAAATCCTTCTTCAATGTTAGATCAGGTTTCTTGGGCCTTGTCCAAACAAATTTTGCTCATCTCCAAGGACAGAGGTGCCATAAACCTGTTCAGCCACTCCAGTGCTTAGCCACTCCTCTGTTAAAAAATGTTCCTTCTTATTTCTATTGAAATTTATCTTGCTGCAGCTTCACTCTAGCCTCTTGTTATTTTACTGTGTACAGCTGTGAGGAATCTGACTTGGTCTTCTCTAAAATATCTGTTTTAAGTAGTGGAAGGGCTGAAATTGAGTTTGCTGTTGGCTCTCTCTTCAATTTGTACAAATACACCACTTGCTTATGTGCTCCAGACCCCCATTTATCTTCATAGTCACATGCTAACCATTCCTGACTTTGTCAGTCTCTCTCCTGGTCCAAAACTGAATTAGAGTTTAATTGTGATAAAGATTGAAATACTACTCCTCATGTAATATACAAATGTCATACTTTGGTAAGAGGTAAAGCTACAGGTAATGAGGTCCTTTATTGCAGATCACATGTTTTTAGGTGCTCTGATTTATTTTTTTTTTTAATATCTTAACTAAAAAAATACTGAAATTAAGTCTTCATTCTATTTTTTTCAAGTGAATGACTTCGGAATTTTAATGGAGCAATCACTTTGTAGTAGATATTCACAAAACAGGCACTCTTTTCCCTTGAAGATATCCTTCAGGTGGCTGAGAAATGGCAAATATGGCACATACTGTTCCGTGTGATATGGAAAATACTTGTAGTCATTTCAACCTAAAATGAGCATTTCATGGAGATGAGGGAACTGCACATGTTGGCCATTCTGTAAAACATGAATTCTTAAGCATGGTGCTTGCTTTTTATTTAAACATGACCTGTAAGTGCAAATTTATTCTAATCTTACCTTCATGGTGACATAAGCTATAGAAAAGTAAAATGGTTGTGTTTATACTGTGATTTGAGCTTTTACAACAGCAAGTAGATTTAAATTATCACTGTTTTAATCCCAAGAATATCTGTATTTCTATGATAAGAGAATTTAGAAAATAAGGAGCTGGTCTTCTGATTGGCTTCTGGCCTTAGGTAAGAGTGGCCCATGGCTGAGATTTTCATTGCAGTTAGCACGATTATTCTTTCCAATTTCCTAGATGCTGCTTTGATGCTTATTTTAGGGCAAAGCAAGTTCATTACTCATAATGGTTTTAGAAGTACTAAGGAACAGCTGACCTCTAAACTGACAAGAACACCTGACCTGTTTTGGAGAGCAGAGTTGTTGGCCAAGGAACTGAAGTACAAGAAGCTGATGAGGATATGCTCACATGCTTACATGTGCTTTCTTCTTTCACATTGGTCTAGAGAAGTTAAATGGATAATACATGATTTCTGGGAAAATGGTTCAGTTAAATTTTACTTCTAATGTGCGTTTTAAAAACTAAACTAAATAATGTTCTGCTTTTTCCTGCAGTGGAACAACTCTGGGGCAGTCTCCATTAGGACAGATTCAGCTAACAATTCGTCACAGTTCACAAAGAAACAAACTGATTGTGGTGGTGCATTCCTGCAGGTGAGCGTACAATACACAATTTCATATCTGGGCATATTTCTTTATAAAGTTTGTTGTATCCTGACTTAACTCTTAAGTGGATTGGTTAATCTTTGTTATTTTTAAAACAACATATGCATAAATACAAAAATATACAGAGCTGTATTCAGAATCAGTAAAAACTTTCTGGAAGATTCTGCTGTGATTTTATATTTGTCTATTATGCCTCTGTCAGATTTCAAATGAAAACAACATTTAGATTTTTATCAGCAGTATCTGAAAGCTGTTTCTAAGAGGCTGAATTTTTTACAGAATGACCAAAACACACAATTTCTAAAAAGCCATATCTAAACTTTAAATTGTAATTTAGGAAACATTGCATTCTCACCTCTGCTCTCTTCTTACTGGTCATCTGATCCTGTACAAATCATTTCACATCATATTTTGTGCAGGGGAACTACTTCATGTACTAAATTAAGTGATGGCAGTGTAGACACTTACATTCAGCAAGGTCTCCTTGATTTTCTAAGTGCTTTTCCTTGTTTTTCACTTTCACAGAAATCTAATAGCATTTTCTGAAGAAGGGTCTGATCCCTATGTGCGAATGTATTTATTGCCTGATAAGAGACGATCAGGAAGAAGAAAAACACATGTATCAAAGAAGACATTAAATCCAGTGTTTGATCAAATGTAGGTTCTAAACTATGTGTACTAGTTTTTTATTATGTAATTACAAAGCTGTTAAATCAAGGTTTCTGTGCTTTTTGAAGGGTGAGCTGTTGAAGTTCCTGGTTGTCACCATTATTCTTGATCATACCTTTCTCTTCTGCTGTAATAGCTCTTCCATCCTTCTATTCCCTGTTGTCACTACAGCCCTTTTTGCTGTTAGCAGCCACTTCTGTCTTTCCTGCCTTCCTACACCAGTTCCATGCCCCTTGTGCTGGTAGCTCAGCTGCAGGATTCATTCTCCTGGCAGGTGGTGAGAACACAAATGCCTTTAGCTGGCCAGTGCTGCTGATCTCCCTTCCTGCCAGAAAGTTTGTCTGGCTGAGTGCCTGGCTTATGCTGCCAGCCAGTGCCTGTGCATGGTCATATTGCTCAGGCACTCAATGGCACTCAGCATCCAGGGAGTCAGGAAATTTCTTTGTAGATGATATCCTGGCCCATATGTTGGAAGCCGTACCAGCTTGTGCAGTATTATATTGCATAAAAATCCTTATCCTTGCACTCATCTTTTTGATAATAGTTTTCCTCACATGTTCTGCCCCTTGCTTTCCACCCATCACTTTTCAATAAAGACCTTTCTCTACAGACAGCAAATAAACTCAGGGAAAACACCACTTCAGTCCATTCTGTCCAAGGCAAATCTGTAAATCATTAGTTAAAGGCTCCAGCAGATTTTCTTGGTAGTGCAGCTCGCTCCTGTTCATTCCAGGTAATAGATTTATTTCACCATGCCTTTCCAAGGAAAATGTATTGCAAAGCAATAAAGCTGTTTTAGAACAGTAGTGAGAAATAGATGTAGGTTGTGGTATAACCTTGTCCTGACTTTGTCTAAGTTTCAGCTCTAGCAAAGAGCTATTTTTGATAGTTTTCTTTAGCCAGGCAGGAAAGAAAAGGAGCTCTGGTTATCAAGTACCAATGATTGGTAAGACTGACCAATCTTTCCCTTTTGGAAAATACTAATACTGAGCTGTTGGTACAGTAGGATTCCACATTCTCTTTTCTCTAGTCAGTGCTTGACATTTGCCTCCTTTTGTCTTGTTCATGTGTTTGTTTTGTTTTACCAGTGGCCTCTAGATGCCAAAGGTAATAGAAGTTGCAAACATTTGATGTTGAAATTGATCTCAGTTTTCTTGAAAAATCTTAGGCAAAGCATTGGGATTTGTCTCAGACCTCAATTTTTAATTTAGGGAGGGAGATGGTTTCATTTTGGTTTGAGTGGCTGTTTAGCTATAGGAACTGATCTTGTGCCTCTGGTACAGAATTCCCTCTAAAGCACCTCTTTGTCTGTCAGGTTTGATTTCAGTGTTTCCCTGCCTGAAGTACAGAGAAGAACACTAGATGTAGCAGTGAAGAACAGTGGTGGATTCTTGTCCAAAGATAAAGGGCTGCTTGGCAAAGTAAGTTGACAATAAGCAAATTTTGTTCATACAGCTTGTTATTGTATAAAACAACAATCCTCTTGACATATGAGTTAGTGTTGATTGAAGCACTTGATTCAGGTATGAAGCTTTCAAAAATTATAGGTGCTTTAGATGTCAGGCTTCAGTAAGCAAAGGGAAAAACTGCAGAGCCAGACTTAAGAAAGAAGAGGCAGTAGTCTCTTCTCGAGAGTGGCAAGTTCACAGTAACAGAAGGAATGTGCTTGTCAGACTTACTAATGATGCTGTCAGAGAAAGGAAAGAACCAGTAGAAACCAGGCAATATTTCAGAAAATGTTCAGACAAAACTGGGAAGACAAACAAGTACTTAGGGAACCACACAAGTAGTTAAATTCCTAGTTTGTAAAATCTATGAAAAAGAGCTGCTACTGGAGACATTCCCAGTGCCAACACCAGCTGTGTTGTTTGTAACTTCAGTGTTCTATGGGCACACATAAAGTCATCTGATTTGCTACACGCATGATTTGGAGCATGGAAAAGGAATAGTAACTTTCTGCACCCTTTCAGATTGCCATATTTGAACTCTGTGAAGAGGATGAGTGATACAGGATCATGATCAGTTCATGGTGAACAATTTTCCTGTTCATCCGGAAGGCTGTTTAGTAGGAATGCATCTGCTGATTGCCCCTGCCATGCTGTGACTTGTTTGGGGACTGTAACACTGAAGGGTGTGGATTTTAAGGTCAAAACTAGCAACTTGAAACTTTAGGCAGATAGTAGAGAGCTGTGATGACAAGGATGTAAAATACATCATTTACCAGTGGCATTGCTTACATTGTAAGGATTGCTTACACTACAGGATTATCAGATTTGATCTTTAATAGAACTAGAATGAAAGGCAC
Source organism: Parus major (assembly GCF_001522545.3). Lineage (NCBI taxonomy): Eukaryota > Metazoa > Chordata > Aves > Passeriformes > Paridae > Parus > Parus major. The sequence goes on along the minus strand of NC_031769.1, from coordinate 9,275,305 downwards.
ACACAGTGCATTGATTGATAATTTAACTTTCCACAGTTACTAATACCTCTGGCATCTGAAGAACTTGCTAAAGGCTGGACCCAGTGGTAAGTATAACATTTCCTTTATTAACAATAATACTCCATACTAACAACTACTGTGTTAAAATAGTTTTAGTAACACATGCTAAATGTTAAAAACCAATCCTGCGGATTTTTCTTTTTCAGGTATGATTTGACAGAAGATGGTACAAGGCCACAGGGTGCAAGTTAGGCCCATGGACACCAGGAATTCCTCACACATAATTTTGCCAACCTTTATATATTTTTAAAGTGTTGTTTTCAAAGATGTACCAATATTATTTTTATAGCTTTACTGATGTAGTTCTTAGACACATCCCCAATAATTTTATAACACTTATTCATTTTATGTGGTCATAGCCTTCCTCATTGTTAAACTTTGTATTTTATTTTGCTAAACAGTTCTGTGTATTACTGTAATGTGCAATAGTACAGTAAAGTAACCCTTTGTGTTTAAATTGATCTTTATGACAGCTGTACCTATTAGAAAGTGGAAAGAACATGTTCTGCTGTTTTCCTGCCTTGTTTTATATCTCACCAAGGTATACTGTACCATGTAAATATATACTATTTTTTTATAATTCTTTCATGCTGGTTTGAATTCAGAACAAAATTAGATAAAGGATACAGATATTTTCTTCTAAATGCATGTTAATTTCTTCAGATCAATCTCTTTTTGTCTTTGCAGCACAATGGTCTTAATCATTTTGTGATACTCTACAGAAAGAAACTGCAGAAAAACATTTTTACTTTATTGTGTTTCTGGCCCAGTGGGGCTAGCTTAAAATGTATAAAACATTGACATTTTAATATTTATATATAAATGTATTATTGGGAAATCATGCTATAGAATATTATAAATAAAAATGAGAGTTATATAAATATTGTATAAATAGAGGATGAGGTCCACAAATCACAGTTTCTACATCTGAGTTTTCATTTAATGGAGTAAACATTACAAACAGTACAGTTTTATTATACAGGTTCAGTTGGATTTTGTTACTTATTCCTGTAATCTGGAGTACTAGACATGTGACCTTTTGAAGGTATGAGGACATGGATTTTTCTGTATTATACAGAAGATGTCTAACCACTTTAAACTGTCCTTACCATGATATTTCACTGATTTATAAGTAGACAAATCATCTTGCAAGTTAAGTTCATATAGTAGGCATATGTACAAGACATATGTTATTTTTATTATACAGTACTGTGCTAAAATAGTATGTTATGCGATACCTTCTGTAATCCTCAAATGAACATCAGTAGGTAAAAAAGTGGGAAACTGAAATGAAACTGACTGTCTTTGACAGTTGCTTCATTGCTACTTAGTATGTTTGGTGCATGAACAAAATGTACTTCAGCTGTCCACGCAGGTTTCTGAGCAATGCTGTCCTTGTCCTGAAGCATTGCCGTGGGCTGGGCAGGAGGCAGCAGGGACACCATTAGCACAAACTGATCCAAGCAGGCAGGATCTGAAGGGGGAGTATCAGCCCCAACAGCTGAGCTCCTAACTCTAATTTTATGAATTATGGGAATTTTTTTTTATATTCAGAATTGATTTTTCTTTTTCTGGTCAGTTTTTTTCAGACTGTTAGAAAATTGTGCATTAAGAATCCAAACAGCTTAGCTTTTGCAGAGCCAGTGTCCTCATCCTTGGAGAAGTATGCAATTAGACAAAGTATATTATTTAGATAAGATTCTAGAATGATGTCTCAGCCAAGAAAGAATTCTAAAGTAGAATGATAAGCTCCTGAAATTAGCTTTATTGTAAGACTACTGACAGAACCTTAACTCTAGGTGTAGAATTTGTCTACATTACTAGATGTACCAAAGTGCCTACCATAGATGTAGCTTTTTGTCTTTTTCAAGTCTAAAAATTTAAGTTTGTCAATTTAACATGACCATCTGTTATGGATATGTGTGACCTGCACCATACACCTCTATACAGTGATGGCCTTCTCATTGCCACGTTTTATACAAGACAATTTAATCAAACAGTTGTGCATTGTGAATTGTACTGTAACTGCTGGTACTGGGCTGGGAAACAGAGATTCTTTGGAAGAAAACATTTCCATTTGAAGGCTTCACTGTATATTGGAATGTATGAGTAGCTGTATATTCACTCATCTATCCATATAAAATATATTATGAAATACATACTTCCTTTGCTAATTCTCCATTAAGATGTTAAGAACGGAAAGACAGAGAATTGTTCTTAATGCAATGAAAATGCAGAAACCAAATGCTAATCTGAATAAATGAGGTCTAAGAGTAGCCGTTTAACATAATTATCTTTTGCCTTGGTTCAGTCTGAGGTGGAAGGATTTTTGCTCTACATCACGGCCAGTGACTGCACAGTTTGATCTGCAGCAAACAAATAGTGTGTTAAACTGATTCAGTGTTTCAAGTCTTAAGTGCAGTCTGGGGACAGAAAACTGCACTTGGAACAAAAAAGAATTCTGTCTTTTAAAGTTTCAAGGGGGAAAATAATGCCACGTTCAGGCAAATGTGAAAGGATAGCACAAAGTGAGTAATCAAATAAAGAATATAGGGCAGGTTAGCTCACTACCTAAAATTAGGGATTGGTTCTTAGAGGTCCCATTTTCCATTTAGGAATCTGAAATAAAGAGATTGAACTGTCATTGCAATTCAGCAACTAGAATTCCCATAGTCTATAAACAGTTCTGGATGCCAGATCTTCAGAAACATTCTCCTGAGTGAATTTGGATCAGACTGTGAGTGCCTAGATGAGATCGATTCTTTGGATAGTGGATGCAACTTTTGTATTACCAAATTCCAGTTGTTCCATTTATATGGAAGTAGGAAGGACAATTTTGCCTTTGGGCAAAAATTGCACCTCATTATCAAGTCATTTATTCAATATCAACTGACAGCTTTTCATGTAGTTCTTGTTTATTCTGTGCCTTAAAATATGAACATATGAAGATGTTTAAGAAATGGTTAAAAATAAGCTTTGTTACCTGTATGTACCAACACATGTTCTGTACTATTGAAACTGTTTTTAGAATTACTCTGCTTCACTGACAAGAAAACCAGCTTTCTTAATTATAGCAGTGGTATAACTCGAACTCAAATCAGCATGCATATCACTTGGAGGTGGACTAAAAGAGTTTTAATTTTCTGTCTTCAATCCTTTATCAGAGCTGCAGCAAATGGTGAGAGTTAAAATGAGAACAAAGGGTAATCAATTTTGTACAGATTGCCTTTTTTGCTCATGTAATTCTACATTATGATGCATGTATTTATTCAATAAATGGTTCATATGGAAGTCAGTGTGTTGTTTCCCTTTACACACACAGAGCTCTTCTCCTCTCTTACGTATCCCTGTTCTAACTGATAATATGATGAAGAAAATCTTTAAAATAGTTCTGTATCCAGCCTCTTGTAACCCAGGGAGCCTTGCTATAATGTCTGTAGGCAGATTTTCAGATCTTACATGAGAGAAAGTGGAGTGAGAAATGCAGGATACTTTATGGGGATTTCTGTGCTTGCTACTCTGGAACAGATCCACACATAAGAATTAGTAGGTCCTTTGTTCAAATTCAGTGTATAATTTTTTTTTTTCTCTTAAATTTCTTAAATAATTTTTCTTATATAATTTTTTCTCTTAAATTGATCAATTGCATGCACAAATTGTCATAATTCTAGCCCTTATTAATTAATTGCCAATAATTATGCTTTTAAGAGGACCTAGACCTGTATTTAATTGCCTTAGATTTAGAATCAGCAGATTTCTACCTGCAGCATTCTTTCCTATTCTTTCTTTTGCTTGGTAAGGCAAATATGGATGGAAAATATAATGATGTACTGCATAAATAAGAAAAGGGGTGTTGTATCCTCTATCCATTCCAGAGAAACTGTCTTAGAAAGTCTGCTCTTTGCGTTAAATATTAATTTGTAATTAGTTATAGTTCTGTAATTAATTATACCTCTTCCCATAAACAGCTACATCTTGTCTGAATTAATAATATTCAGTCAGTTTTCATCAGCCATAAATAAAAGCTGCAAAACTTCATCAACCAGTCACTATCCCATTTAGAATGGGCCACACTGGATAATCTTTGATGACACTAATCAGTGGGAAGGCACCTGAAGCCAAGCATGGTTGTCTCCACATTTCCCCCACGGCAAGGTGGTTCTGGATTGCACGCTCCCTGGCAGTGCCAGTACTGATCAGGTGTCAGCATTTTCCTGACTCGGGTCAAGATCAAACCTTCCATTTGGTCCTGCAAGACAGGTGGTACCTGGATCAGCACTGCCTGTGTATTCACAGATCTTAGTAGAAAGCAGAAATAACTCTGCAAGACATTCCTGCAGATGGCTTTTAATTTGGTATTAATTTGATGGGCTCACCCCAGCCTAGGATTCTTTGTATTTGCTGTACTGTTTAAACTGGTTTGGGCTTTTAGTTCATCCAGTCTCCACCCAGGAACAGTGTTTGCTGATAAAGTTACCAGTGTGGCTGTTTTCAGTATTTTCTCAGCTAAGAGCTGAATACAAAATTTGTTTCCTATTAAGTACCTCTTTTAATCAGTTTAATTGTTTATATTCTCCCCCAAAGAAACTCTGAATGTTGGATGGTACCTTTAGTAGAAAGAACCAAAACTGCAGATTATCCTGGACCCATTTGTGGTTGTAGCTGGCTGCTGAAGCAGTCAGGTTATTTAATCCCAGATGGTGGTTTTGTATATTCTAAACAGTCCACCTGTTGTGTGCTTTCCTACTGGTTTCTAAGGAAGTCAGGCTCTCAACAATATTCTCAGGCACCTTCTGAAATATGTTTTATGAGAAATGCAAAAATCCACTTGTATTTCTTTCAGTGTTACACAGTAAATTTAGCTGCCAGAGTAGATGGCAGCTGGGAGGCAAGTTCTCTAATTTGTATTCATGGGATAGAGGTGATACTCTGTTCTCACTGACTGCAGGGAATATTGCTTGCCAGTCATCTGCAGTGGAATCCAACTTGAGCAAGGTCCTGCATCTCTGTTTTCGCAGACACCACTAAAATGAAGCCAACCTGTCTTTCATGTTAATCTTTGAGTCCTCAGTAGCTGTAAACTTTATAGCAAGGGAATTAAGGCCTAATAATGATCATTCTTCCCTTTAAGATCCACATAGAAACATGTCCAAGCCCAAAGCAAGGCAAGATTCCAGCCTTTCACCCAGGCAGTGGAAGGGCTGGTTCCAGCCTGGGGTGGTTTGTGGCCTGGAGACACGTGGGCCATTCCTGCAGGACCTGGTAACCCAACCCTCAGAGCTGGGCACCAAGCACCTCTGTGCAAGAAATGACACAAGTTGTGATGTCCCTGCACCCAGCTGTGTGGTAAGGAACTAATTTATGATCTATTTTATTTATTAATTATTTAAGCAAAGTAGCTCCTTTCTGCAGGTGTTGCACTAGATGATCTGGTGAGGTCTCTTCCAGCCTCAGTTCTATGGCTCTCAAGTATATTTTTTTTAAACATTAAGGTAAGCTCAGGAAATGTGCTGGAGCTCGGTGTGCTTCTGGCCTGTGCTGTAGGTCTTCCTGGGCATTTTTCTTCCTGAGCCCAAGCTCTCAGGGATGGACATATAGCTACTCCAGCTGGGCAGAAACAAGGAGTCACACAGCTGGAAGCTGCAAGCTTTGCTGAGTCCGCAAAAATTGTTAGGAATTAAACATTAAACATTTAACATGTGCACAGAACTTGAGTTGTTGTTGGAGTCTGAGATACAGATTGTGTGCCCTTGTTTTTAGTACTTAGTTTTAGAATTCAAAGAAACACTGAATTTCATATAATATGAAATTCATGGGCATGTTTTCATGGTGATACATGAGAACAAATGCTAAAGTTAAATAAGAAAAGTGTAAATGTGTAGATTAGAAAGTTTCTTGAATCACTGGGTGAATGGGTTGAGGTTTAGAGTTTAAGGTAGTTTAGAGAGCAGGGGACAAGATGGAGGATTTAGGGTGTTGTCTCTTGTCCTTCTTCTTTCTTCTTCATGTTCTTCTCCTGGAGGTTTTTGGGTAGTAGTAGGTGATTGGGTAGAAAATGCCGCAGTGCAGCACAAAGGTGTTGGGTCATTGAGTCACTAATAAAAATAACTTAGTTGGCACCTGTTAATTGGGTAAATGGACATATAAAAGACCTTGAAGAAGATCTTTGTTAGCCATTTTACCCCTTTACTATCATAGTGCACATAGCTCCTTGTACCTTGTAATGCTGATAAGAAAAAATAAACAACTGAGAACGAACGAGAGAAAATACTCGCCTCCCATCTCATCAATCTTCAGTTCAAAGGAAAAAGAACCCAAATCAAAAAGTCCATAAAGAGACAAGTTGTAACATAGATAATTCTAGCAAAATGGTAATTGTAGGTACTGAACAAAGGCCAATATCTGGGACAAGATCCCTAAACCCAAAAAGGGTGCATTTAAGAGAGGTTGTTTCCAGCATGAAATTTCAAACAATTTTTTTTTATCTTTTATTCTAGTTGAATTTGAAATCTGGTGGGTTATTCTACAAATTCTGAGAGCCTGACAACTAGAGTTTACTGAGCATGTCACAATGATTAATAATAGAGAATGTTTTGCAAGACAGTTTCATGCAGACTTCCTATGGAACAAATATTGATGGGCTGAAACCCCTGATGTATTTCGCATGATTGTTGTTGCTGTCTCTTGGATTACATTGCAGTTACTGTGTTGCAATGTTTTCCACCTACAATTTATAGGAAAGTTTATCTAGTTTTGCATGAATCATGGAATTCTCTGAGCTCAAGTAACTATGATAGCTGCTGAATGGCTGTTCTATTGTAACTTTCAGCTCAGAGTCCCACTGGATACCTCTGATGAATTGACAACAGCATCCAAACAAAGGACTTGGATTGTCACTAGACTTGTAATTTATCCAGGTGATGACAATGAAATAAAGAGTAAAAGTTGGTTAATGGAAATGGACATTCATGACTCATGAATGGCATTGGTAGCACTGCTGGTTCTTTGTTTTATTTGGTAAATCATTAAAAAAAATTCATGTAAAATAAGTTGGAATCTAAAGTTTAAAATACTAAGATTAGCTTAATGACAAATTTCAATCTTAGTTTTAGGCAACTTTGTTCTATGCCATATTTTTTTATTCAATATGTTTTTTCAAGTTCAGATTATTTGAAACATAAAAAATTCTCAATTTCTATTTTTTTTATTAAAAATATTTAGTTTTGCATATCTTGTTTTGCACTTTGAGACGTTCCAGGTTTTTCTGTGTATAGTCATTAGTGCTCAGTGTTTATTTCTGAAGGTACTGTTATATTCCACTAGATGGTAGTGCAGACCCTATTCTCAGAATCCTTTTTTGCTGCTGCCTGTGCATTTCGTTTCTGGTACAATAAGGAAGTGGTCTGGATGAGAGGCATGTTTGGGAGTGCAGCCTCAAGTCACCCTGGCTCAAAAGCTATGAACCACAGGTATGGTCCTCACCGTGCTCTGCTCTTCCCCTTTTCTCTGAGGCACCAGATATCCTAAAAGAATTTAGTTTCATAATTGGGAATTCCATTTGCCAGAATGGATTTATAGAGGTATTTAGTCACGATGCACAGGGAAATTAAAAAAATGGTCGATGATGTCAGGAAACATTGACCTTCTGGAATATTAAGGTTCTCAGTTCACCAGAAATTCTGCATGCTTCTGTCCGCAATTTACCATACATAGGTGTTTCATGCCTTAGATACCAAATTAGATTTGATTCTAGAACTCCCTTGAGTTGCTGACATAACTTTAATGAGACTAAGTGCAAAAAAGTTGAAATTAATCAGAAACAGGCAGAAGTGAAATTACAGTTTAGGACATAGAAAACAGCCTTAACCAGCACATCTGAAACATCCCTATGCTTTAAGTATTTATTGTTGATTCAAGTATGTGGCTAGAAACCTGGGATAGCTAACAATGAAATCCATTATGGAGCAGTACAATAAGCACAGGGGTAAAGGGAAGACAGATAAAATTCCACTAGAAAAAATAAGGTAAGAGTCCATTTTCCTTTGTTTAAGGACATGATGAGAAAGTTTGCTTAAAACACAGGTCTTGTGATGATAAAACTGTTTGATGCCTAGAACAGGAATAAATGACAAGTATGTCTAAACTTAGTGGATATGGAAGCCCTCACAGGTGTCTGACTCCCCATTTCCTCTCAGGCTGATACTGCACTGCTGTCAGTTTTGCATGAAGGCAGCAGGACATGCAGTCTGTAAAAAACCCCAATGAGCTTTGGTCAAGTTCCTAGTCTGGATCAGGGACATGGGGAACACCCTTGCTGACAAAGGAGCACAGATGTGAGAGACAAATGAATGCTGGGATAATGTCCAAGCAATGTAAAGTAGTTTGTTGTGAGTTTGTGTGTGTTTATAGACGTATAAACTAATATGGATGAGCAAATCATGTCCATTCTGATATTTGTACGGTATTTTAATATTTTGTACTAGACAGATGGAAGAGAGATGGTGTCATATCTAAATGATGCATGTCTATCACAATGAAACCTCTAAGAGCACTTCTAAAATTAATAATAACAGTGATTTTGTACCTTAGAAGCATTTTTTCTCTTAAAGACTAAAATAGAATGAGAGCTGCAAGGAGACAGGACACTTATAAGAGCAGTAAATCTCTATCAGAATGTAATTTAATGGGGTTAAAGTAATACAGACATGGCATTTGTAATTGGAGTGCTTTATATCTGAAATTAACTGACAAACTAGTGTTATAAATTTACTCAATGATACATAACATTCTGGGAGATGACAGTGACTTTATACTAGAAAATGTTTGCTTTAGTTGTAATGAAAAATTACACTCCCTTTTTTTACAGCGGGATGGATTCAGCTATGCAAATACTGCCATTGTAATTTCTTTTTGTGAACATCTTATAACATTTCAGAAATCTTTCCATTTTCATGGTACTAATAGGGAGCAAAGAAAAATTATAATGACTTGCAACACTGCTTGTAAGGAACAAGTGATAACAGTAAGGGCATAACAATACAGCAAATAATAAATTATAGGCCCACGGAATGGTTTGAGTTGGAAGAGACTCTGAGCATCATCTATTTCCAATACCCCTGCCATGTGCAGGGGCACCTTCCACTAGACCAGGTTGCTCAAAGCCCCAGCCAACCTTGCCTTGCACACTTCCAGGGATGGGACATCCACAGCTTCTCCAAACAGTCTCTGTCAGCATCTCACAACCCTCACAATAAAGAATTTCTTCTCAGTATTTAATCTAAAACGGCCCTCTGTCAGTTTAAAACCATTCTCCTTGTCCTATCTCTCCATGCTCTTACAAAAATTCCCTCTCCTCGTTTGTAAACCCTTTAGGCACTGCAAGATGCTCTGAAGTTTCTCCAGAGCCTTCAGTGCTCCAGGCTGAACACCCTCTGCTCTCTCACCCTGTCTCCATGGGAGAGGTGTTCCAGCCCTCTTCATGATATAATAACTAAGTATTTTGTCATAACAAAGCAAAGAAAATGAATTTACTGTGTTTTCCCAGCTTAAATTGAGCAGGGTGTGGATCCCTGCAGACCCCGGCAGTAGCGGGGAGCTCCCGCCGGGCGGCACTTCAGGACTTCGGTACGGTCGGCAGCGACTCCAGGGAGTGGCTCTTCCGAACGGCTTTTGCATTCCCTCTGCACATTTTATTTCCTTATTTTTGTGTGAGTTAACAAGGCTAATTTTTTTTTCTTCTGCAGTCATTTTTTTTTTTCCTACTTAATCTCTTAAACTCTAAAATTGATTCATGTTAATATTAATAATTTAAGGGAAATAAGCCTTTTCACGGTCTAATCACACCAGCATTGAGAAGTGACAGTTGCCTCTGAATAAAGGATGGCATGATTGGCAGGATTACCTTCAGGCAAGGGGAGATCTGGAGAAGTGGAATAGTGTGAAACTTCATCTCTCTCCCATGCTGTTCGGATTATTTATCAAAGTATGTGAAGATCAAAAAAAAATCAAGGGAAATGCATGCATGTAAATTATTAACAGCCTGCCTCAGAGGATGAGCAGATTTTGTTCATACTGTATTAACTATAACAAATTTTATTACATATTCAAAGAAAAAGAAATAGAAGTTACAACTGCAACATGGTAGTAAATAACGAGTGAAATAATCTCATAAGAAACTATTATCTACAAAATAACATTGTAAATATAAGAAAATATTGTCAAGAAAGCATCTGACATTCAGAGAGCTACTTGTTTATTTTTTATTTATATTGTTGACTCTTAGAGGTTGAAATGGAATGCTTGCTCTAGCCCAAACAACAATATTCTGGTGTGAGCCATCTGTAACCGAGATCTCTAATGCAGGCCACCAACAAGAATAAAGACTTGTTCATGAATCAGTAGCACAAAAGCAAATCTTTATTTGCTGTTGCTCAGCAACCATGTGCGAAAGGCCCATTTTTCATTTTTACCGTAACTTGACAGGAAAATGATAATAAATATTAGATTATTATCACAGGGTATAGATTATTTTGAACAGATGAACAGATATGTCAAAGAGAGGCATGTAATTTGGTCCTCTTGAAAGGGAGAATATTAGAGAAACTGAAAATAGAGTTGTAGGTTTATTACTGGCTTGCAGTTCATGCTCAGTTCTTGAAAAAACCTAGAAAAAATTATTCTGCCTCTCTTGTTTCTCTATGTGGTCCTTTAAAATGAATCACTTGGTGTTATTCAGCTTGTCATTATCTGTATCAACTTCTAGTTTCAATACTATGAAAAAAAATCATTCTGCGGTTGCTATGCAACAGAAATTAAAAGCTAAAATATGTTTTAGTTTGTTTGCTAAATGGATAAGTGCCCAACTAAATAAACAGTAACCAGGTGACTAATGTAGCATCTAATTAAAGACTAATCAAGGTATTAATGAAATATTCAGTCTACGTGAGTCATGATAAATAAATCCATCAGTTTGGATCTAAAATGGCAAAGATTTTTAATATATGCATAAAATTTAATATAGGCAGACATATATTATATGCATATATAATATACATTAACACAATGTATAAATGTCAGGTGGTATACTTCTTTATTTGTTTTTACAATTCTCCAGGTATGCTGATTGCTCATGCAACTTACTCCAAACAAACTGTTTCACAGGCTCCTTGCACTTAGGTGAATATCTAACTTGGGAAATAGTCAGGTATACAGCATCTGAATCATAAGCCAGATTCTTATATCAAATAAATGTGGCAGAAAATGAAAAGATCTTAATTCTTAATATAAACTGAAACTGTGAAAGGCAGGGCCTTTAGGGAAGGTTATATGTTAAAAAATAAAACAGCAGCAGATGAAAATGCTACTTTAAAAGGAGTGAATTTTTACATTTAATACTAAATAAAATCTGAATTACATCATATTTTTTAAAATTACAATCCTGAAAAGTCTGACCAGATGTGAAAATTTCTATAGAAATTATAGTTAGTTTTCTGTTTGTCTGCACAGTAAACCAGCACATGCTGTACTGCTTCTACAGACTGAAAGTAAATTACTTCAGTTATGCACCTCTCTCTTCTGAACAGCCAACACTGAGAAATGCTACTGAAAATGCCAAAGGGAAAGATATAAATTAAGCCCTTAACAAGACATTTTTACTGGTTTTGGTTTGCAGAAGAACTCAAACAAATGGAATGAGAAATATTACAGAATTCAAGATCTGACTCTATTTCCAAACACTGCAAAGAAGAAACAGAAGACATAATTTCTTGATATAATAAAAAAAATCCTTAGTTATCCAAACTCTTATCATCTGCCTTACATAGTCTCCTACACATTCAGGCATACAGGCTGTTTAACTCTTGATTGCTTTGGATGAAGAGTGCAAAGTACTCATATTGTTCACCAGGACTGTGAGTAAAAGCACAGCTGTCAGCAAGAGCATCAATAACATTATTGGAGAAAAAAGCCACCAGTGAAATCAAATGCATGATGTTATAAATGGCAATATAGTATTGGCTTTCCATTTATGTATTAGCTTTGGCATATTATTATTAACCACAAAGATGTTGATATGGAACAATTTATATTTTCTTTTAGCTGCTTTTTAGGATAGTATAATATGTGAGTTTATATATGCACCATATAGCTTCTATAAATAGTAATTTGATAAATGTATTATGTCTTGGGCCATAGTGTAATATTAAAATGGACTATGTGATGTTAAAATGCTTTTATGTAACTAACTCAGAGACTAGTGTAAGATAATTAAGTAGTTTGTCACGTTTGTAGACTGAGTGATAACAGTGACAAAAACCAGAACCCAATTTACTAACTCCTCGTTATCAGAGTGTAAAAACAACAGGACAGAACCACGAGAAGAAATAAAACATATAAATTTAATCTACAAGACGGCATGAAGACAAGTCAAAGGTTAAAACTAAGCAAAAGAACATTAAACTCAAAGGATTGTTTGAATATGTATAAGCTTTATAAATATGCAGGTCACCCCTGTAATGTAACAGGATATAAAAAATATTGTTTTAAGCTCAGGGTGTGCTTTTGGCAGATAGCCAAGCACCCTAGCGCTGGATTTTGTCCCTTTTATCCCTTATTAAACTTTAAAAAAATTTAAAGAGTCAAGTTTGTTTTTCACAGTGATGTTTTTATAAAAGCAGTTAGTCCACGTTACTGGAGATCCATGGAAGAAGGAACACTTTCTTAAGCATGAACATGAATTTAACTGAGCATGTCTTATCTTACCCCCATTTGGAAACACTGACAGTGCAGGTAGGTAAAGAAAGGGAACAGTGAGCGGGGCGGTGGGTTTGAACCACGGCAGCTGCCTCTCGGTAAGTGATGGGATGTTCCCCCGGGACAAGCCGTGTGTCCAGCCAGCCTGTGTCAGAAAGCAGCGGAGGAAGGAGCCTTTCAGCTCCGAAGCTGCCGGGCGCAGCGCAGCCCTGCTGCCGGGGCCGGGCCGGGCGCTGCGGGCACAGGCGCTGCTCAGCGATGGGGCCGGAAAAGGGGATGGAGCACAAATCCTACAGGGACCGGCTGGGGAAGCGGGGGGGGCTCAGCCTCGAGAAAAGGAGACTCAGGAGGGACCTTATCGCTCTCTACGGCTCCCTGAAAGGAGCGTGTAGCCATCTGGGAGTCGGGTTCTTCTCCCAAGTAGCCAGCGACAGGACAACAGGACAAGCTGCGCCAGACGGGGTTCGAACATCAGGAGAAATTTCTTCACAGAAAGGGTGACTGAAATGGGCTGCCCAGGGAGGTGGTGGAGTCACGGTACCTGGAGGTGTTTAGGAAAGACTGGACGTAGCACTCAGTACCATGGTCTCGCTGACCTGGTGATGTTCGGTCATAGGTTGGACTCGATGACCTGGGAAGCTTTTTCCAGCCTAGCTGTCTCCGGTTCCCTGAATTTTGAACACGAAACCCGAGCCCGGGTGCGTTACCAGCACCGCCTTTTTCCCACCCCGCCCTCAGCCGTGCCGCGCGCGGGAAGGGGCGGGGGCGGTGGCCGAGCTCTCGCGAGACGAGGCGGGAGTTCCGCGGCGCGCGCTCAACGTCAGCCGCGGGAGGATTCGAAAAGTGGCGGGTGAGGGAGGGAGCGGGCTGGGGGTGTCCTGGGCTGTCCACGGGTGTCCCGGGCTGTCCCCAGGTGTCCCGGGCTGTCCCCAGGTCCCCCGGACTGTCCACGGGTGTCGCCTCCGAGCGGCTCCCGGGGCCGGTGTCTCCTCCGGCGGTGCTGCCGTGCGCCGTGGGATCTTCAACGCGCGTGTCCGCCGGCTTCTTTCCGCTCCGCTGGGGCCGCGCCGCGGTGTTGGAATCGCAACCCCATGAGGGTTCGGCCGCTCTGACGGAGCCCGAGGTAAGCGGCTCGTCCGGCTTCCCGCTGCCTCCTCTGCCGGGGCCTGGCGGGAGCCCCCCGGTGACTCGGGACGGGGCCCAGGAGCGGCCCTTGCCCTGCTCTGTGGTGTGTCTTCACCCACTCTAAATATATGTAAGTCACTTTCCCAACTGGAAAAGCACGTCAGGAGACACCTAGGATGGAGGGAATGTTTACGTGAGCAAATAAGGCTCTTGGTGGCCTTGCCCATTTCCTATGGTTTTCACTTGACAGTCGAGAAAAGAGACCCCTCTGTGCTTCTGATACACATAAATACTGTTGGGAATTATGACCGGCTTAAATAGTGGGAGTGTGCTGGAGAATCCATTGTGTTTTTTTAAAATCAAAATATCCTTTAAAAATTTACTCTAAGACATATTTACTAATAAAAAAAACAAAACAAAACAAAAAAACCTACTCAAAAACCCGAACAAAAACCCCAAAAACAAAACAACAACAAAAAAAAACCTAAAAAGAAACCAAGCCCTGCAGCCTAGTGATGTTGTGAATCTAAATGCTGATTCAGATAACTCAAATATGTTGGAGGGGAAAACTACTTTACCTATGTAATACACGTATAACTACTGTAATATATGACATACATATATATAAATGCTATGTATATAACTGATATATGACTACAACTGAGACCAAAATGATCTTGTTTTGATATACAGTACTTTCTCTAATGTTATGCTTTGTTTATAAAGTAGGAAAGGCCAATTCCAGGATGAAACACAAAGCATTTTTGCAGGTTGTGTCTAAAGAGTCAATTGAAGACTTCCTGCGTTACACTCAGAATCCTGTAAGTGTGTCAGTGTATACATACTTCAATTTTGGAGTCATAAGTCTGTTACAGGTGCAGAAATCATGTGACAAAGGGACAGAAACTATTTGTCTGGTACTTGCAGATGTGTGGGAATAATTACTATTGAAAATAAGTTCAAATGGCACCTGAAGGAACATAGGCTGAAAAAGCTGTGGAATCTGAAATATGAATATTTATAATAATATAATATAATATATATTATATATTATGTTATATTATTAATACAGTATAATATTTATTTAATTATTTATTTAGTCTTATAATATTTATAATATTTTTATATGTGATTGTTCCACATACTGTTTTTAAAAAATAAATTACTAGTACTGTGGTGATTTAAAAAAAATTACCATAAAAAAATTTATGTTGCTGAAGTATTACATTTTTAAATTTCAATCTATCAAAGAGTTTACTGGTATATAATGAATGTGAGTTAATGTACAAACGTAGCAGAATTGTGTTTCACTAGTATTTGTTAATTCATTTGATAGGTTTGGCTGTCCACTTGTTCTTTGGTCATTGTTTGATTTTACTTGAATTGTTCTTTCTGTCTCTGAATGCTTTAGAGAAGGGGTAGATTACTCTCTCTAAATGAAGTGCGGAGAAAACAAGGAGGAACAACAAAACAAATCCCCTGAAATCTGCTATTAAAATCTCGTTTTCACAATGTGTATATATTGCATAATAATGAGAAATAATAATTTGCATTGAGGTGTTTTCCACTCAGCTTCAATCTGTCTATTTTTAAAATATACCTGAGTTCTTCTAAGTGTCTTTTTGCTTGCTGCCATAAATGGTATTGTCAAGTTAGTTTCTTAAGCTTTTTAATGGGTATTTTTCTAGTAGTACCTGTATCAGGATAAAGTGGATCAGTTGACCTCTATGCACATAGAGGCATGAACTGATTTAATGTAGCAACTATACTAAACTCATAGTCATGTTCTATATAATAAGCTTACAAAGTTTGTCTTCCAAACATCCTTGAATCTTTCCCCAAGAAATTTGCTATTTCTTTCATTTGTGTGCCTGTCTGTAGTTATATATGACAACTTTATTACTAGATTGCCTCTGCTTTAAGTCTCCTTCCTGTTTTTCCCTAAATCTAAACACTTCAGCGAAAAACCATTCACTTGAGTTTTCACTTGCAGAGTTTCCTTTTCAATTGATTTGGTTGTGTTGATTCTGCCATCTGTATTCAGTAATTTATTTTAATCTGCCATGGGCAATTTGGATTAAAAATAGGGAGGGTTTTCAACCTTTTATTTTTCATCACAAATTCACAGGATTTCTCTTGCAACAGTTTTTAGCTGTTGCCAATATCTCTGGAAACTTTATGTCACCAGCTATGATGAGTATATTGAAAAAATTGTCTTCATGCTGTTGTAGTGTAAGGGACTATGAATATCCACATGACTTTTTGACTGTCCAAGAGACTCAAGTTATTTTATTAATTTCCTCTTGAAACCTTCAGCGATGGAGGATGTGTGACCATGTCTTGTCTTAGTATGAGGATCCTCTTTTTTAGATCTCCCTTGAAAAATTCTTGGCTGTTTTTGTGGAGGAGGCTGTGATTAAATAAATCGTCATAAAAGCATTATATTTGCTACTTAGTTGGTGCTCTAGCCTTAGAATTTGCCTTTTAAATTCTCTTGAAAGTTCTGTTTTTAGCATCACTGCTTCTTTCCAAGTCTGTTTTCTACACATGCCCCAACCCCCATTTTACTTCCTCTTTGAATTTTTTCTTTTCTGCGCTCTCAATGTTTAGATTGATCAGTGCTTTCTAAAATTCCATGGCTTTGCTAATTTTTCTTCAAGGTTTCTCATGGGCTTTTCATTTTTTCCTTTGTAATATTTTAAAAACATCATATTGTAATGCTGTTCATTGAGATCTTCAAGAGGTGCTGATAATTTTTTCCACTAAATCCCATTCCAATTCAAGAAATTACATAATTTCTTAGACAGAAAAATAGGAATCGCAGATATGATTATCATTCACTGTCATCCTTTCCCTTCATAGATTTTGGAATAATTCTATCTCATATCATCCCAAAGAAAAATCTAAAAGCTCTAGTCTTATTATGAATTCATTCTTTCTGTTCAAAACAGTACAATCTTAATATCCTGTCTTTCGGGTTTGTTTGAAGCACAGGGCTACAGAACTCCCTGTAAGGCCTTTGGTTTATTGTATTTGTTCTCAGTTGTAGAATAGAATAGAAGTTCTCTTATAAATATGTAAGAGGATCTTTCTTCTCATACCCTTCTGGGAACTTTCTAATACTTATTGCCACTTCTTTCATTCCTTTCTGTTTTTACCTTCAACTTTTTTCTTTTTGATGCCTTGGAGTGTATCTGCAGAGTAAAAATATATTTTTTTCAAGATCATGGACATTCTCTTTCCTCTGAAGTGGTTTTGATCCACTAAGTCTTCACTTCAGTATTACAAATTACATCTCAGAAATTATCTGTTCTTTCTCTTGGTTATGCCCGGTTTTCCTTCTCATCTTCTCTCTTCATATTCCCTTTCCTAGCAGGATGCCTATCCTTCTTTGATGCTAACAGACTCCTTGTGCCTCTGAGGTAAATTCTTCTAGAAAAGTTCTTACTAGGAAATAGTTCAGATCAGCCTTGTGGTGCAGTCTCTACTGGAGACTGATGGTGGCTTTCCTGTCAGCAGGGCTTCAGCAGGAGGTGTGGGGTCAGCTCAGGAGCTGGGTTTGATGTGGGGCTTTAAACCACTGCAGTGTGCAGAGCTCTGATGTGTGCAGATCATATCCCAAATTAGTGCTGTACCTATGGTTCTTCTGAGCGTTACGTTTCCAGTCCTTGGCTAGGGATTTTCTTTCAACAGCCATCATCAATCAATATATAAGAAAGTAAAGATATAATCAGGGACTTAAATTCTGTGCAGTTTTGAGCTTCTTACCTAAGGGTATGGAATTGTCTTCATTGCTATCAAGGGCTAAAGACTTTTGTCTTAAAGGCAGCACTCTTGCTTCATGATAGACTTAACTAGCAGGAATTCCTTATGCTATTTTTAAAAAATAGAACTTCTAGAAGGTATATTATCTCTATAACTGCAGAGGAATATAAGTTAATCATTAATGTAAAAACCCACATTAAATGTAGAAAATATGATGATGAAAGCCACTTCGCTGATGCAGAATTGTGTGGCATCTTCTGACCATTTATAGAACAATACACTTGATCATTTTGACTTGAATGAGCTGCTTCAGGAATTTCCAAGAAAGCAAAAAGAAGTGCTATGGCAGAGACTGACACAGCTATTGACAGAGAGCCTGATGGAGAACCCTGTGGAAACATGGTACAGGAGTGGAGATGATAAAGGTGATGATGACATGGAAGTTGAGATAGTTCCAGAAATGGTAAGACTCTTGTAAATTGAAAATATGATGAGTGTTTCATGTTTTTTGGGACATAAAATGGAATATTGCCATAACATCTGAAAACATGCAAGAGTTATTAAATAAGATCAGCTCCAAATATCATCTTCCTGCTCATTTTTTAAATTACTTAATTTATGCCTCAGTTAAGCTGAACTTAGGATTCTGTACTGTAATAGACTAGATCTGCTGATAATTTTAATTATGAAAGATTTGACTTAGTTTTCTTGGTAGAGTTGAATGGGCTTTTTCTATGTTTTATTTCAATAAACAGATGTTAATATTGCAGATGTTAATTTTAAGTAGCTGGAATATAGTATAAGAAATTCACTACCTGATTTGTGATATCATTTTATTTAATGAAGATCATGAAATCTAGATTTGACTGCACCTTCCACAAATTTAGAATATATAGAATTTTTCTGACTCAGACCCTTATATATTGCCTTCTGTGTTGTAGTCTATGTAGCCTTGAGAAAATTTGGAAAAGGTTATTTAATTTTAGGGGAAGAAAGGAAATGCAGTGGGAAAATCATTAGAGAAACCTAGAGGCTTCTGGAAAAATTAATCATCCATTCAGAGACCTGTAGAATCACACACTTAGAGTGAAAGGCACCAGATTTACACATCTCTGAGTTACACAAGACCCTGCTGGTTAGGGGCTTGTCAGCTCTGAGATGGATATGTGTTTGAGTGGGTTTGTTGCAGATGAGGACTTTAATGCAGGAATGGATGCACATATACAGTCACAAAGTTATCTACTAGCTGGAGCTGAAAACCCTTTTCAAACATTTTGAAAATATGTACTTTAAAAATCTATTGTTTTGCCTCTTACTTGATAGGTTTTGGGTGCCAGTATGCGCCTTCTTCAAAATGGAAGCATAATAACAATTCAGCTTTGCTGGCTGTTGCTAAGGTTTATTTCTTGTTTGAATTAATTTCTGAGTTCAAAACAAACTGCAGAAGTGTTTCCACTGCATTGCTTTCTTTCAGAAACAAACTGTAGCAGTGATCCAAGGAGTGGTAGCTGTCGTTACTGCTTCCATACCTGCAGTGGATGAAAATATGAACTACAAAGCTCTTGTAGAATGCGTTTTTATACTAAACGGTGAGTACTTCTCTGACCGTACAGAGTGCAGCATTTTACAGAGGCTGTTTGATCTGACTGAAATCCAGCTGGCCTATGAAACAAAATTCACAGGAGAAAAGTTAGTACTGGTTTGAGCTCATATCTATGGGACAAAATTAAGGGAGTGTTTACCTAAAAATTAGCTGCACAATTTAGAAGTTGGAATATAAATAGTTTTCTTTCTCCCAGCTGTTAATCTTGTGGAAGATAACTTCGATTATCCTTTGACTTATATTACTTTTAAGGGAAACTCAATATTCCTTTGTCACTGATCCAAAAACTTGGGCCAAACCTTAGTGTTGCCATAATGCTGCAGTGAACATAAGCCATGAGGGTGTGTAAATGTGGCAGGAGCTAGCTGACACTGTGAGGTGTAGTTAGTGTGTAAACAGACTGCTGTTTTACAGGAATGACTTAGTTCATTGCAGTAAATAATAGTTTCATTATTCTTGTAGGTATTCTTCCTCCATTACCTGCATCTGAAAAAATCCTACGTGACACTATCCAATGCATGTGTCAGATGTGGTGGGAGAAGGGACTGGAAGGGAAGGAGCAGCTGGGGAAGACTCTGTTTGTCATTCTGCTGAGAAAAAGCCTGAATAAAGCTGCTACGGTATGCTGAGGCTATATTGACTTTCATGTTATTATTGAATATTTCAAGAAATAAAGCACTGCCTTCTCTAGAACAAAAAGATTATTGGCATCAGTTTCACAAGTGAACGGTTTTGGGTTTTTTTTGCATTCCTTTTCATCTTTTCAGTCTTTTGTCCAGTCCAATGACCAAGGCTTTTATTCTAATTAACTCTTTCCATTAACTCAGATTTTAGTACTATGTTCAGCTAAGCATAGAGACAGCTTTTGTGGAAATCTTCTTCTCTTGCTCTTTATCTTTTTACAAATAATTTTTCTTTCATTTTACAAAATGTGTGAGTTACTTGGAGTATTGTGATACATATCTTTTGCACTATCCCGATGGATGTATCCTTATTTCTTTCCTCTGTTTTTCCCTGTTAAACTGCATGCATTGTATGAACTTTAAAAAGTGGAATGATGTGGTTTTAGCATATTTTGCATGGAATGGCAACTTTTGTTCTGTACTTGAGCATGTCTTCATTTGTTGGAAGTTAGAATTTCTGCAGTTGCATATATTTTTTCCCAGTATTGTGATGAAATGAATGCTCATAATTTCACAATCCATAACAATGCATTTCAAGTTCATTATTTAAAATCCTTTCAATGCTGCTTTGCATTAAAGCCATGCCTACTCCACTCTAATGTGGGCTTCTTGTTTCCTGTTAGGGTGCAGATATAGTTCGTGTATGGAATCTACATCAGGCATTACTTTGTTTTGATTATGATTCCGATGAGAGTAATGAAGTCAAAGACTTGTTGCTTCAGTGTTTTATGAGTGTAAAACACATTAAGAAAGAAGAGGTAAGCCAGCTTTTATCTTACTTGTGCCAGTGAGCTTTGGTTGCTTTTAATAGTTTTGCAGTTCGTCTTTTTTACTGTATAGTCGGTAGCAACATGAGACAAATCAGCTCTGACTTCAAGCTAGAAATGGTTGATACTCTGTTTCATTTGGAAAACTTGTTTCTATTCCAGACTAAAGTGTGAAAGTTTATGTCTAAATCTTCAGTCCAGTTCTTTTATTGTGAGGCGATGGGAATCAAGTGCTTTGCTTCCAGTGCATTTCCCTCAATATTTAAAATCATTCCCTGGTGTAATTATTTTCTTTTATAGCAGTTTTTCTTTTATTGAAAACAAGTAACTGTAGCAAAATGATTTTCCTGCCAAATGACTCCATCCAGAAGATTGTGTTGCCATATTCTGTTTTAAAAGTAGCATAAAAACTACCCAACTTTACAGAAAAATCAGAATTACTTTATTTAACTACATACATTTCTCTCAGTGAACATTTGCTGTTTTGTTGTTTTTAGGTTGTGCCTGTGCACCAGAATAGTGGTGTCCAAGTCTTTTTTCTGGTTAGGTGACTGGACCACCCAACTTCATCTATGTGTTTGAAAAGACAGGTGTCTGCTAAGGAAGGCAGGAGCCTTTCTTGATATGGAAAATGTAAACTCTCTCTTTCTGAATTATTAAAATTTTGAAATGAAAGGGATTTTAGGCAAAGATATGGGAGTAGGAATAAGAGAGTTTTATTAGTTTGTATAAATAAAGAAACCCTATAGCTTAATAGGAAAATTAAAATAAAATGCAGTAGTACAAAAGCGCTCATAGAGTTATATTATAACTTGACACTGTTGGTCAGGGTGTTGGTAGCAGTCTGATGGTGTCTGTAGTTTTCCTGGAGTGACAGTCTTGGTTCTGTTGAAGCAGTGATCCTATAGGAGGGTGTAGTTTTTTTTCTCTGGAGGTCTAGTGGTGATGTAGAATGGTCTGTTTTTCTTTTGGGAATTTAGTGGAAAAAGGTTGACTGTGGTGTTCTAAGTCTCAGATTTTCTCTAGCTAGGAGTGCTTGGCTCCTCCCCCTGGGTGGAGCATCTCTCAGTGGGATGATGTAATTTTATCAGTCATTCAGTGGGACTCAATTAATAGAAGATATCCCCCTGGAGGGAGGATGAGTCTTGGAAGAGATAAAGAACACTGCCACACCTGGTTTAACTGATGGTAATAGCATACATACTTTTGGTTATGTTTTGCATTTGCAGCCTAACACACTCTGAAATTCTAACTCCTACTTGCATCTGTAAAATATATATATTCCTATTATTGTGGAATATATGAACTTTTGTCATAAAATAAGTCCTGAGATTGCTGCATGATTGTGGCAGTATAAGGATATGGCCTTTTAAAAATGGAGATAGCAAAGGAGTTAGGTGAAATGCTTGATAGAGCATGGTTTGGATACCTGCCACAAAGTTAGTGGGGTTTTTGTTACTTGCATATCATATTTTAAGCTACCTTAGTTTTGACTAAAATTGTAATGTACTAAGGCAATATGAGAGGTGGGAATGAAAAAAGAGAAAATGTGAGTGGAAAGAGGAAAGACAGGCAAGACTTTATTGACAGAGTTTACAATTAATTTTGTGTCCTTGGTGTATTTCATTTTAAGCCATTTTTTCTCATCTGGAAAAAGTGTGTACTTGTGTGTGTTCTTTGTCACAGTAAGTAATATGTATTAGCTATATTTGATTCTATGTATTTTTGTTCTTCTGTTATATTTGAATCCACTGTATTGTTTTAATATTTCATCTTCATATAGGCATAGCAAATAATTGGTAATTATATATGTAAAATACAACTGCTATCTAGACTTCAGAAACTAATTTTTGTAGTTCTTTTTTTCTTCTGTGTCATGTGAGACTTTGTAGTATAATGTGTTAATTACTACACAGCTTTTCTAAAGGAAGTTTCCACCACGAATCATGGAATGAAACATCCTTCAGTATAAAAATTGTGGTTTTGCTATGTTGTTTTTTTTAATATGAGGGGGAAAAAAACGGTGGTAATCAGACTTGGTAATGAACATTTTTCCTGGCATATTAAAACTCATCCACTTTGCTCCATGAGAATGTGCAAATTTGGCCACGCTTTGCACATTTGTTTCTTTGTCCAAGATTTTTCTCTTTGCTCTCCCAGGGATTTCTGGTTCTTGATACTTTGTCACTTTTGCATTTTCATAGGCCTGTCTCTTTCTGGGTAGGTACAGGGAGTGTCTAACTGCACTCTCTGCTCTGTCATCTGATCATTAGTGGTTTCAGTCCTTAATTCTGGATTCTTCACTCTCTGTCTGGAAAGCAGCAGCTCCTGGCTGTAGCCTGAGGGCTCAGCCTTGGCCAGTGGTGGATCTGCCTTGGAGCCTGCTGGCATTGGCTCTGTTGACATGGGGAAAGCTTCTGGCAGCTTCTCACAGAAACCACCTCTGCAGGCCTCCACTACCAAAACCTTGCCATGCCAGCCCAATACACGAATCACTTTACATCTTGGAGGATAACAGTTCAAAATAAAAGGAGAACCATAACCCATTCTGGAAAGATCCCAGGACAGGGTTCAGTTAAATTGTCTGAAATAAATTTAGACATCTGTGAAGGAGCATAATCAGTACAAGTCCTGGGAAGGATTTGATTGCTTAAGTGAATGACCCATGCTACATTTAATGACCTGAGTTGCCTCAGACATCCATGTGGGGCTGGCACATAATGCATAGATCTCTGCTTTCTGGAAAACCATTTGGGCATGTAAAATTGCTGTGTTTAGGTTGTGCTATATTAACCCTTGTCAGCAGAGTTAACAGAGCAATTCAGCTCCATAAAAGAGTAACTGAACACCTGATCACATGAATCACTGTTCAAACAATTAACATTTCAGAGACTTAAACATCCAAATTCACATGTCTCAGTTTGTGAGCAGAAATCCAACTTCACTATATGAACTTGCAGTACTTACCCGGAATGGTAACGAATTTGGGTTTTCCTGGCCCTGCAGACAGGAGATTCAAAGTGTTCAAAGCATTTTCCTGTTGCTATGAAGCCATTGTACTTCAGTTGCAAGTCCTTTTGTTTGGGGTTTGTGTGCTGTGGGAGTTCAGTTGCAGTGATAACACACCTCATGTGTGCTCTCTGATTTCCCTTTCTGGCTCATTTCACTAATGATAGATTTCCTGTAGGATCAAGAAACCAACCAACGCTCTTCCAGTATCTCTGCTGGACATTTTTTTTGCATCCTGTATTGCTTCTAAAATGCTCGTAGTAATACCAGATATCAACATGATGTATGAATTGCTTTGAGATGAAACTGAGCTTTTGTATATCAGGCCTAATACTCCCTTTAATGCCTACAGACTTGTCCTACAGTTCCTAAGAAAAGTAATCCTAGTTTTTATAGAGTACATGTCTCAGAGTGCAGCACCATAGCAGCTTAAGCTGCTATGACTCCAGGTTGCAGTGATCCTGTGTTGCCATGGGTTAGCATTCCTCTTCCTTTCCATAATGTAATGTTCAAGCAGCAGTGTCATGGGTTGATTGAAGGAGGTAACTCTTTTCTTCTAGTAAGATTATTTTTAAGACAGATTAACTGTCTGGAATGGTTCATCATTTGCAAGACTGAAGGGAAAGGTCAGGAATGCAGTGTATCAGTTCTAAATCAGATTAAACCAATAGAGAAGTGCACATTTATACGTCATTGCAAGATCAGGGAGTTCAGTGTTTCTGCCTTCTCAGGCTGTGCTATTCAACACAGAGCAATATTTCTCAAAGGCTTATTATCAGGCTGCATTAGTGGAGTAATCCTCTGGATTTATATCTCTGTGATTTAGGAAAACATTCTTGTTCATATGTGGTTTCCAGTCAAACAGCTGCAGAGCCTGGAGAGCATGCTATTATGTTTTAGAGGTGGGTCTGTTGTACTCTTTCCTTGCTAACCTTCTCTGTGTGTATAGAACAAAGTCAGGTGCTCTGTGTCCACAAGCACAGCAGTACCAGACACCCAACACTCTGATACTGCATTAATCCCAAAGATGACAAGTTTACAGTCTTAGTCACCTGTCACCAGGTTACCTCTCACAATAATGAGAATGTTGATACCAGTAATTATTTCAGATCCATCAATCACAAGCAGCAGATTAATTTAGAGACACTTATCATAATTTTCAGGAGCAGGCTCAATCTTTTGAAACCTAAGGCTAAAAAGAATTGGTTGAAAGCTATTTTTTTTCTTTTCATAATCTGTCTTGCTGCTGAGGTTGTAGAAGATGAGATGAGCTCGAATTTGTCCTCATCCTTGCTCTGTTGAGGAAAGAACTGTAGGTTGAAACTCCCTTAATCTTTTGTTTTGTCAAGGATATTTATGTGTGACATGCCAAGTGGGACTGGACTGTATTTATATTAGGCCACCAAAGCTGGAGATAGAGACAACTGTCATTGACAACAGAAAGGATTCCATCAGACCTGTAGACAAGAATCTTGATACTGTATTTAGCCTTTAGGTCTTGATTTTTATGAGCTACTGAGTTACTCCTTTACCCAAAGGCATTTCAGCTATCAATTGCACTACAGGGCAGTTTCTCACTATGTGCTTCCATCTCCCACCCCTACTCTGTGAGATTCCCACTCCAAGTGTGACTGGCATTCTATTTTCTCTGTTTGGTCTCAGATGTGAACACAACTTTTGGTCCAGCTCTCAGTGGAAGTGCCTCTGAACCTCTGCTGTTTGTTCAGTGACCCCTTTGCACTTCTGCAAATGTGCTCTTTACTATTGCACTTCCTTCATTAATATTCCTAATTTATTTTTGGCTAGAAAGCTGACAGATACCAAGGACCCTTACAACTGGCTGACTCACCCTTATGTGTGATCAAACATTTTGAAGTCTTAACTTCATCTGTAAGCTAAGTCAGAGTGTGGCTGCCTATACAGATACTGTATAAGTCTCCAATTCCTTGGGCAGATCTTGCTAATACTGGAAGTGCATTTGCTTATTTCCTTCATCCACAGCCTTCCACTGCCTTTTATTGCAAAATTCTATTGCTCATCAGATTTGTCATCATTGTTCCTGACTTGTTAAAATGGAAGAAAACCAATTTGGGAAGAATAGTTTCTGTTTTCATGAATGAAAACAGCTCCAGTAGGTTTGCAATATTACCTTTCATGTGGCAAGAGGAAAGGAATTTGCTGATCAGAACATTTAATTTCCTCAGTGGCCCAGCTGTTCTTTGTGACCGTGTTAAAAATACTTCTGTGTCCAGTGCTGCTGGAGTCGTTGTGGTGTTTTATTTATGCCTTCACCATCATTCTGGTGTAATCCCAGGATGATATTGCACTTGGCAGAGCTCAGTGATCCAGCCTTGATGTGGGTGCTGATTGCACAGTCTGTTATTGTTCTGGAATGCAGCTTGAAGGCACACCAAAGCAGAAAGGACATTGGAAGAGAGAATGCAGATATGTGATCCATGTGTTCATTTGTCTTTATCTACAGTATGAATAAAAGTTGTGCTTGAATTCTGTTAAATAATTAAGAATCTTGAATGGTTTTTCCATTTCACCATTTTTCATTTCATGCATTTAAAATTAAAGGTATAATTTCCTTTACTGATTTTTGAGATAGCTTTTAAATGGGGTATTCTTCTGAATTTGAGTTCCCTTTGTTTTTTCCTCTTTTCCCCTCCCCACAGGGAAGAAGACTCTTGAGTTTTTTGTTCAGCTGGAATGTAAACTTCATTAAAATGATACATGGAACCGTTAAAAATCAATTACAGTTCTTTCCAAGGTATGCATCCCAGTTAGAGTACTTAATTAGTAAAAGCTTGTCTAAAATCTTGTTTATCTCACTCTAAAAATATATTGTATATTGAAAAAAAATATCAGTATTCAGAAACCCACAAATCTTCTGAAGAGAACTGCTATATTGTTTCAGAAACTTAATTTAACAGTAGCTCTGACATGCCTGGGTGTACAGTTATAGGAGTAGTAAATGTTTATTTGCCATTAGCTAAAGCAAATGACTTTGATAAAAATTGGACTGCATTATTTGCAGTGCTTGTGTGAGGGTTGCAGGTCCATTTCTCCTTTTTGTGAGGTATTTCTATTTTTTCCTACAAACAAGCTCTAATTTTATTTTCTAGGTTTCTATATAAGACATTCTAATAAGAAGTGACTTACAGGGTAAATCATAGTATGAGAACTTGGATGATGGATGAAAACTATGAAGATTTTTTTTTTCCTTGATTATTCAGTGAAATGTTGCAGAAGTAATTCTATATATTAAAATCAGAGGCTTTCTAATGCTTTCAGGTAGAATAAGGTATTCCTGTACATGTCTGTAAAAAATTTAAGGCATTCTTCATTACATAATTGGTAAAGTATCCCTGAATGTTTTGTCTCTCCCACCATGAGAGGTTTTTCAAGTATCATGTAATAGTGCTTGGGTTCATCAAGTGAGAGTTAACTTGGTATTTAAGGGTATAGACTTGAAAAGAGAATTTTTTCTTCTAAGAACCAATTTGATGCACAGAATTAAGATCCATATTGGTTCTTATACAAAACTTCATGTTTTGTCTTTATGAACTGTACATAGATATGGTTAGTATGCTTTCTTGACAGTGTTTCCTATATGTTAATACAGATCCTTAGTGGAATACATTTCAGAAGTTTACTTCAGGGCTTGGAAGAAGGTGTCAAGAGAATTCATAGAGGTAACACTGTGCTTGAAATTTCATTTGGATAGTTTTGAATTTCAAGGTAGGAAAGACTCATGACTTTCCACCTCAGAGAGGTTCCATTAATAAGCCTTAAAGAATTATTTCCCTGAGGAAAGAGCCTCTTCAGCATTGTCAAGTAACTATATGTCATGCTTTGAATGTTTTCCCACTGAGATCAGCTTGGCTGCAGTTAAACACCTTTAATTCTTTTGCTGAAGTGTTGCTTCACACAAATATCCATATACACAATGTTTTTCATAAACATACCCGTTAGCTGAATTACTGAAGCTTTTATTCAGTATGTGCAAGTCTGTATAGTTGATAGCTCAAGTATTTATCTAGTTTTTGTGGATTTCCATGGAAATGATTAATGGCATAATTACAGATCACAACAATGCTAGAACAAAATTTCAGATACTAAAATATTCTTATTTACCCTGCTTTTATCTTCTGACAATTGGATTAATTGTATATTCTGAAATTTTGAAAATTAGTTGAAATTAGGCTTCCATACTGAAGCCCCCAGAATGGAAAAATTTGGGCCAAGCAGAAGCCAAGTAAGAAATAATAGCAGATAGTATTTTCAGTTGCTTGTTTCAGGGAAAAATATAGTTGCTGCACAGCTACAGTACTTACTGTTTTATTGTATTAACAGGAGCATGTTTGTGTTTTTACTGTAGGTACTTGAATATAACTGCATTCAGGATTTCATGCATCATGGAATTCATCTTCCCAGAAGTTCTTCTGTTCATTCTAAAGTTAGAGAGGTAAGTTCCAGGAAAGCATGACATTAACTGTAGCATCAAAATGAAACCAATTGCTATGAAGTGGAAAATTTCCATTTCATACAAAATACAATACCAGGTGTGGCTGGAATGGAAATACTTTGCTTTATAGCAGCCTGTATGGGGCTGTGTTTGGGGTGTGCTGGTGGCACAGCAATGTTCTGGCTGCTGCTGAGCAGTGCCTGTGTGGTCTCAAGCCTTTCTCCTCCCCACGTTTTCCCTTGGGAGTGGGCCAGGCATGAGCAAGAGCTTGGGAGGTCAGAGCAGCAGAGACAGCTGACCCAAATTGACCAGAAGGATATCGCATGCCATACAACCATCATTCCCTCAGCAAACTGAGAGAAAGTGGGGTCTGGGGAGGCAGCCACTGCTGGGAGCCTGGCTGAGTATTGGTCTGCTTGTGGCCAGTGGTGAGTGGTTTCATTTGCATTACTCTCTTGGGGATTATTTTGGTCCTCTTTGTTTCATTTATTAAACTGTCCCTATCTTGACCTATGAAGTTTCTCTTTCAATTCTTCTTCTTCCCCACTGAGCAAAGAGTGTGTGTGCTTAGCTGGTGACTAGGGCCAACCTACCACAAATGCTTAAAAAATAGCATATTCTGAGAAACAGTGCTAGAAATAATTTTAGGAGGAACCTGTTTATAGTTTTGCACTAGGTTTGTCTTTGCTGCTCAATAGTAGAAATAGAAGGGGATTTTCCAGAGTGCAAGAAATAATTTTTGTTGTCTGTTGTCTACACTTTATTTACCTATAGAATTGATCTTTCCATAGATGATCACAGAGACGAAAAATCATAACCTTCTGGAGACAAACTTAGTAGATGGGTCTGAAATGAAACTTGGCTTTTGCAATTTATTATATGTGATGGGATTTATGTATGTTCATAGGGACAAGCTTTGATTCTAGTTGTCTGTCTGTGCTGTTTAGTCATGAGCAGAACATTTGAAGCAGAATGAGAACTGCACAAGGCTTTTTGAAATATTTGTATTTGATCAATGCCGTTTCCCCTCCCACGCTTTCCTCCAAATACCCAGACTCTAGAGTGTGTACTGTGCAATATGCAGCTCAACATACCAGTGTGCAATACCATAGTGGATTTTTTGTTTGTTTTGGTTTGTATTTTCTGGGGTTGGTTTTTTAGGGGGTTTGTTCTGCTTTGTTTTCTCATAGCTATAGGGTTTCCTTGTTGTGTGATTCCTGATCGATGGAACAGGCTTTTGACAGGACATTTCATGTTTTTCAGACTCTGAGGTTTATGATCTTGAAAGAGGACAGTGAATAAATATGTCTTTGGTCTGCAAATGGAGTAGGTCTTGGAATAAATTTGAACTGACCACTAGAGGGTCAGCTTCTTTTCAAATTTTGTGTAATCTTGTATTCTGTTTTCCAAGATCTTCAGGGAATTATCAGTGCTGTATTGATCAAGGCCAGAAATGTTCAGAGGATGATCTTGTCTCATTTTTTGATTAATTACCAACCTTAGAAGCTGAAACTGCTCAGTGTTTCAAGTGGAGGAATTCTTCATATCAAGCTTCATGATGTCCCTTCACATATTCTGCTCTGGTCTTCCACTTTCTCTTCCTTTTCTGCATAATTCACATACAAAAATAACAGGATTTTTAGCTAATTAAGCACAGTTTTGAGTTCCAAGGAGTGCTGATAGTTGCTTTTCATCAATGCATAAAAAATGTATTAGGTTTGTGCATGTGTATTTGGATAACTCCACTTACCAGATAAGTTCCTTTGTTCTTAACAGAGAAAAGGCTTCTTTATCTGTAGTTTATAATTTCATGGTTTCAAAGTATTTCTGCCAGTTACTTTAAAAATAATTTTTGCAGTAACAAAAAGGAGGTGTTGCTGTGAAATTCTCTAGCCACATTTTTTCTTAGTTGTAGATCTTTATATAAACTTACTGACTCTATAAAATTATAAAATGTTATATTTATTAGATGGTTTTAATTTTACTGGTTTTGGGACTTTCTAATAAGATAGAGGGTCAATTAAAATGTTTGGTTTTTTCATTTCCATAGTATGAAAACCCTGGTCTTACTTAATTATGAAATAAGACAACCCCTTACCACTTTTTGAATGTAGAATGTTAAGATGGCTTTGGGGTCTGTTTTATTTGTTTTTCCTTAGATGCTGAGTTATTTTCATAAACAAAGTAAAGTTCGTCAAGGAGTTGAAGAGATGCTTTATAGATTGTATCAGCCCATCCTCTGGAGAGCACTGAAGGTAATTACCCTTTTCAGAAAATACAACTGTCTTTCTCCAACTATTAAGTTTTGGGTCCTTTCCATGTCTTCTGCTTTTATTATTTGCTTTTAAAATTAAATGGCCACAAAAACCAAAATGAGTGTTTAACATCACAGATGTAGCTGAGTACCTTTGCAAGTTGTAATTAGGCATAGCATGGACAATAATATTCTAGTTTGTTAATATAATTTACTTGTAAAATTCACTTTTGTTTACAGGTACATGAGTGCTTTCCAGGATTGCAGCTGGTATTCTCATCCTCTCAGCCTGAAAATTCTGTGTAATCTTGTGTTATCTTTCCCAAGACCTCTAGGGAATTATCAATGTTTTATTGATCAAAAATATTGATCAAAGCCAGAAATGTTCAGAGGATGGTTTAGTGTCACCTGTTGATTAATTACCAGCCTTAGAATACAGCACAATGAATTTATTAGAGTATCCATTTAGGAAACTTATTCTAGTTGGATTGTATGGACAGACATTCATGGTACACTCATGTGCACTCAGAATGAAATTTCTTACTTGTAGTTCTTTTATGGTGTGTGTCTGTCCTTCTGTGGATTACATGCATGGACTAAAGGTGACCTACTGCAGTTTGTCTGCTCAGTTACACACTGTGATTAAGAGGAGCTAAGCTTCCTTGTTTGGTGACAGCTTTTATTTTGTCTGAAGTTATGAAATCCCTGTTTGTGAGGGTATTCACATACAGCCAAGTTATTTCTGGTAAGCATTCACAATTTAATTTACTGGTTGGTCATAAGTATCTTCTCTAGACCTGAGAAAGGTGTTTGTAATTCTCAGATTTGAAAGTATTTACTATTGACTTCAAATTTGGTTTGAAGGTTGTTTACAGTGGATTTTATGAGTTACAGGAAGGAGTTGAGAGCTTGTTTGGCTTCAACAGAGCCCTGTGGTAGAGGTGGGAATATGAACAGAATCCTTGCTAGCCCAGTATCTTGTTTGGTCTTACATTAAAGGTTAGATCCCATCCTTTTAGAACTAATATAAACAATGAACCTTCTGGATGAAACATTTATATACTAGTGGCAGAGAATGATAGGTACAAAGCATGGCTTCCTTTAATTTCTACAGTTCTGTCTCTAAAAATAATAGGGGTTTTAACTGTTTTTTGGTAAGTTATCAAAGTACAGTATTTCATTCTTAAGGGAGTTGCTGCCTGTCAGTGCAGGGTCATAGTCACTTTCCAAAGCTCAGGACTCAAATGTAAGACTAGACTACTTTTTGGAGGAAGATTCTGTCAAACCTTATGAAATCTGCATACATTTATTTGAAGAAATGTAACAGAAGGTGTGTCATGTGGGAAAAAAGGGTTAATGGTTGATTTGCAGCAAGACAGCAGGAGAATTCCTGATTCAAGAAATGATTTAACAGCTGCTATTCATAATTTTCACTAATGGTTCCATTGCTAGAACAAATCATACAGTACTGCATGAAGTATTTGGCTGTCGCTGTGAGTCAGAAACGCCAATAGTTTAAAATACAGAACTAAGAAGGGAAGTTTATAACTGTTCTTACTGTTATGGATTCTACTCCAAAGCTTGTAATGTCAGTTTAATTTTAGATAACCAGTTTGATGCTCCTATTTTAGCCAAATCCCTAATTTAATATAGTGAAGAACAAATTTTGTTCCAGAGCACTGGTTATGAAAAAGAAAGGACACACAAGGCCTGTTTATTCCTCCTTCATACAGAAAGCAAAAATACTTCCGTTGTAAGAATACAATGAATTCGAGAACTGTTGATGCTGAAACTACTTGATTTCATTTTTGAAATCTTTAAACTGAGAATGCACATTTGTAATACAGTTCTCTGTTTTTCTTCACTTGCTTGTTTTGCAAGTACTTAGATTGAGCAAGCTTCTGTTGGGGCTTTTACCAACATGTATTTTATGTTACTTTATGTAGCTACGTTTTTAATATAAGCCCATATGTAACTGCTTCATCTTTTTTTCATGTTCTTGTTATGAAAAACAAGTGTCATGCAAACATAAAAGAGATGTGCAGTGATTGGTTGTTAGTATGAGAAGATATTTAGATACAAAAATACGGATATTTAGTGTGAGGTAAGTAGTGATTAAGCTATTTCTTATCAAGCTGAAAAAGTCAAGAACCACTCCTCCGGGAATTCAAGCCATTGAAGGAAGTGACTCCTTTGAAGTATTTGGTTGTCTTTTTAAATTTTTTTTTAACATCCCATGCATTTAAACTAACATGTCCTGGGGAAGCAGTGTTTTAAATAATTGGAAGTGAATTTCAGAACCTGTAAGACCAGATAAAATGTAAAAGAAAGCTATGAAAATTAACTGAAGAAAAAAAAATTAAAATATTGTTTGAAAAGGTTCTGAAAGTTCCTAAGAATTGTACAAGCATAATGGTAAAGAAATATTAGTCATTTAAATAACTGCAGGCTCTGGCATGAAAAAGTCAGTTTGGATTAAAAAAGGCCATGAATTTAAAGTCTTAGGATCTACCTCTGTGAAGACGTTGTACAAGCCTGAATATGCAAATACATTTGGGATAAATTCCAGTTAATTAAAGGCAGTAATTTGAACTGTGGGTACTCAGTTCAGAATTAAAAGTGAGCTTGATGGAATTCAGTGTAATGCACTTTAAAAGTTTATGGAAATTAACTTTCTGCAATGGCTGTGGCAGACAAGGTCTAGGTTATTGCACAAAAACACATTTTAATAAATTTTCACATGCAATGTTAGTGCAGAAGAGCTATTTCACCCTGAATTCACATATTATCTTGTTATGTGTTAAATATAGAAAGCTCAGAGTTAAAGGATTTTCTACAACTTTTTAGGATCATTAAGAATTACAGTATTTTCACCTTTAAATTGTTTGCATTATCCATAATAAATAAAGGAAAATACAAGTCCCTAATTAAAGAATGTATGTATGTGCTTTATTTGCTGTTGTAGTATTCAATTTAGAATTCCTAGTGATTTTGTTGACTTGAAGAATTTGCAATATTATGGTTCTACTCCACCATATCAGGATTGATCAAGAAGAGAAACCCAAAGCAGTTTGTCAATGAAGTAATTGTTACTCATTTCTTTTGTGTTTTTCTGGTTTTATTTGTCATTAGTTTATTTAAGTCTAAACATTACATGGTTATTGCTATGTTTCTTTTCCCTGCCTTTGATCTCAATGTGCTTTATGACAAGGGAAGAAGAAAATTAGATTATTAGAATAGTCAAGAATTTTCCTGAACTGTCTTGTCTTGATGCTAAAATTATGCCTACTTTGCTTGTTATATTGAGAGATTTATATTTTTTATTGGACCCAAAAATATGGACAACATACTTCCTTCTCTTTCCAACAGAAGTCAGCAGAGGCTCTTAATCACTACACTGCTATCTTTGATAAATAAAATGCAGTTTGGTGTTTAGATTTCAGCTTTGTCCTTGAGATGCCTTGAATTTCTTCATGGTTTCATTGCCTGCTCTCTTTTTCTGTCCTTTAAGAGTCCACAGGATCAATTATCTTTCACTGAATGAGTGGCTAAATATGCACCTTTTTTATTTTTTGCATTTGTGGATCTACAATCACTAAAATATATGTTGGAGTGCACTGAAAATTGTTAAATACGGTAAAATGTTGTGAGGCTTCCCCTAGGTTTTTCCTGAGCTGCCTGGAGCTCAGAACACAGTCCTAATACTTATGTGCAGAGATGCAGAACTGAGTATGTTTTTGCTGGATAAGTTACTCTCCAAGCTTTCTGGTACCTAGTTACTAAATACTATTTTTTTGAAGAAATATGCTTAAGCTTTCAATTAAATCACCTGTCTCTTGACAAGCAAGTTAATTAATCCAATCTGATTGAATTTAAGAGTCTTCTGTCCTGAAGAGGAGCTTTTAGGCCACCAAGAGAAATCCCAACTGCTTTTAATTTATTCAGCATTACAGAAAGCAGAAGGGCTCTGACTGTGTTTCCTCAGGGCCATTGAAGCCGATATGCTTTGAAAGCTGATTGTGACAATAACTCAGGTTTTATTGAATGGGCCAGAAATATAAGATAAAACATTAAAACTCATGTGACTTTAAGTTCTTCTGTTCATTCCTAAAGTCATCTCTTCCATCCACTTAATTAAAAACACTTGTCAAAATGTTTGGAGAACAGTATTTGACAGGATACACCTTTGGATATTAACAATTGGTCTTTATGGAAAAAATATCTTTTCCTCCATTGTAACAGGCCAGAAACTCAGAAGTTCGAGCAAATGCAGCATTTTTGTTTGTTGATGCTTTCCCTATTCGTGATCCCAGTTTTACTGCTGAAGAGATGGACAGTGAAATTCAGAAACAGTTTGAAGAACTTTTTGTAAGTTTTAATAAAACTGATATGTTAAAAATGAAACTTTTATCAAAGCTAACTAAAAAAAAATTGTTGATGCAATTAAAATTTATTGAATTTCTGGTTAATTGTAAGGAAGTAGAGGTCTGTGGTGCAGAAAATACAGAGTAAACTAATTAATTTTAAATTTCTATACTGTGCTTTCTGCAGATGCTATACACCACTTTAAACTCTTAAAAAGGAAATATTTTGGTTTGTTATTCATTGATCTGTGAATGAGACATGCCTTTGAAAGATTAAATGCATGAATAATGATCTTGGTCCTTGCTTAACCTGGGACTGGGGCAGAGAGCTTCACAGTTACTATGGAAGTACTCAATGAAAGTTCAGTGCTGTATTACTAACTACTTCTTAAATTAAGTATAATGGAGAGAACCTAAAAATCTCCTTACCAGTCCAGATGGGTGAAAATGAATGTAGTATTTTTCTTAAGAAAATGTTTGGCAATTCCTGAGTAAACATCAGATAATGGAATGAATTTCAAAGTTTTTATGTTGTTCCATAGGAACAATGTCAATGTAGACGCACAGAAATAGAAGTCCAAATATTCTTAAGTAAGTCACAAGTGCCAGACTTCTTTTATTTAAAAAAAAAATAAATTCAAAAGTCCAATAAAAAAATTGGCCAATAGCTATCTTAACTTTGCTTCTGATTTAAATTTCCTTGTTTTCTTCATAGTAAAGTGCCTTGAAGGTCTATTAATATTACAGTTCTTTTATTGTATGACAATTTTCATAATTAAAAGGTAATGGAATGCATTTTGTTTGTGGTAGGCTCAGGTCAAACAGCAGTAGAGTTACAATAATCCATATGCTCACAGCATTATTCTTCTGTTTGTTTTAGAGTCTCTTAGAAGATCCTCACCCAGTTGTCCGCTCTACAGGGATACTTGGAGTTACTCAGATCGTATCCAAATACTGGGAGATGATTCCTCCAACAATTCTTGCTGATCTTTTAAAAAAGATAACTGGAGAGCTGTCATGTGATACAGCATCTGCTGATGTTCGATGCTCTGTTTTTAAAGTAAATGTTTTTTATCATGATTGTCATTTTTCTATTTTACTTGATGTACAGGTTTCTAGTATAGGCTACTTTAAATCAAGGAAATTACTTGTTTTTCAAAATGTATTAGGCAATAGAATTCCTAATGCATGGAGATTTTGCACATTTCATAAAAGCCACATGTCTTTTAAAATAGTAACTGATTTGCTTTCTGACTCTAAGGTTTTTCAATTTCAGTTGTATGCACGCTGTTTGAACCTGATCACTTATTTTTTTTAGCTATTAGAAATGATGCTTAGACTTGAAAATATATATTCTTACATCACTGGCTTTAATGCATCCCAAGGCATGCACAATTAGGATTTTGTACCCCACTTTGTGTGTCTGAGGTTTGGATGGATATAATTCCACAGTCTGTCTGGTAATGCCTCCTCCCATGTACTGCTCACTATGTTAGAAATAGTTCATCTACATCTTTCTGGCATGTGAGAAATAACTGATAGCTTGGACAGAAAAATGAACTCCCTAAGCAGCATTTTCACTTGAAGATTCTGTGTCAGTTGAGACTTAAATTGAAGCTGTTGTCCTGTTAATCCTCACTTTCTCCACTACTGCTGCATGGAGGAGCTATCCTGGATAAATAGAAAGTGCTGGATTAAAATGAATTGGAACAAAGAAATATATTTTTAATTTAAAATCAGCATATTTTAGAAAGCTGAGTGCCCTCAGGTAGTGGATAAGACCATGGTCTTAGTGTAGGTCTGAAGCTGATTCAGCTGAGGTGAGTTCACCAAACAGTTCACTGTAAATTTGAAGTAATCAAAGCAGTTTTTACCAAAAAATATTACAAAAAACCAAGCATGCACAATGTCTGCCTCTGCTTTATTTGACATGAGAAGTGTCATGGTCTACTGAAACAATTTTTAGCTACAGATTTTTCAGCTGTACTCTTTCGGGATTTATTTTTTTTAATTTTAGTGCCTACCAGTAATTTTGGACAACAAACTAAGTCACCCACTCCTGGAACAACTCCTGCCTGCAACCAAACACAGTCTTCATGACAATTCTGAGAAAGTGCGAGTGGCTTTTGTGGAAATGCTGCTCAAAGTGAAGGCTACCAAGGCTGCTAAGGTAGGATAATGACACTCAATAAATAGCAAGGAGACAAAATCGAGGAATTTATGTTAAAAAAAAAAATACATTTTGAGACTTCTGCAGTGTTCCTAAAAAAAGAAAGAAGTAACCTGCTTTGCTCTGGTTATACTCTAAATATTTGTGGTATCCTGAGTGCTCTGTGGGCCCTTTGTTCTCTCTGTTGGATGGGCAGGGGAGAGCAGTGGTTTACAGCCACACTTCCCTCAGCTCCCAACTCTTCTAAATGCCTAACACCTTCACCCTTAGCTTTTTTGCTTTGATTCTTATACTTTTATCATGTCTTTTCCAAATTTGTGGGCACATCCTTTGGGATTTTGGTGTCTTTTTATAGTGATGTTTAATGTATTTTGTGTTCTGCTGTGGACTCTTATTTAGGGTGACACTGTCCAGCTACAAGTCTTATAGCATCTTTGAGCTCTTATTCCACTTTCTAATGTTAATAGTTTCTTATTTTCAGTTTTATATTTTAATTTAACTGGTTTTGTCTCTTTCTAAGACTAATAAAGATATAAAACTATTAGAAAGCATCCAGAGGAGAGCTCTGAAGATGGTGAAAGGTGTAGAGAGAAAGCCATACAAGGAGTGGATGAGGTCACTTGGTTTGTGAATTATTCTGAGTTCGCTGCCATTAAAGACAGAGAAAAAGGTTAATTCTCAATGTCAGGGATATTTTAGGGGAAGGAAGGATCAGGTTTGCATAAGGAAAAAAAGGATCCTAGTAAGTGTTAGATGTTTTTCAATAACTTCTTTTGATTTAGAAACTGTAATGTATATCCCTGGTAAGTCCTGGGTTCACCTTAAACTTACTTTTTATGACAGTTCTAATAGGGACATCCATGGTTCAAATTCATAGGGTAATTAGCTGCTGCAAATATTTCTACTCAAGAGTAAAATAGGTTCCTTGGTGTTGAAAAATACTTCGTTTTTTAATTCAAAATTGTCCAGCATAATTAATTCAGAATCATCTCCAAAAAAATTGCAAATGTAGTGTTACCGCTGGCAGAAGAGCTGTGTAGTCCATCTGAATTTCATAACCTTTGATTTCTGTGTTACAAATAAACTGGAGCTCTGCTAAGGGTGGGGTGCATTCAGTATTTAGTAATATGGGGTTTGGGATGGTTTTGGAAAGACTGTTGATCCATACAGGTTTTTAAGGTGTACACAATACTTGTAAATAATTTGGTCCTACTTCTTCCTGTGAGGAGAATATGAAACATGGCACATAGTGACAGATAATTGTATTTACGATGATATCCTTGTAAAGTAAATAGTTCTTCCCTGTGTCGATGGAATTGCATTATATTGCAGGTGTATTGAACTGGAATTGCTTGAACCACGGTTTTTCCAGTGAGTCAGAGATACCAGGAGATTAAAAACATCAGCACAGCAAATACCATTATTGCAGCAGAATTTGATCTCTGGTTCACGTTGGTGTAAGAATAAAAAAAAAAATAAAAATTTTCATGTTTTCCAAGTTAATGTTCCTTACATTTGTATAGACTGTTGACATGGAAATCACTTACTGAAGGTGATTTTTTTTTCTCCATTTTTATTTAACTCCTTTGAATATCTTTTTCTCACTTTACAAAGTTCTGGAATATCTGTCCCATGGAGCATCTCCTGTCTCGCCTTGAAGTTGATTCGAGGCCGGTGTCCCGGCGCATTGTGAACCTCCTGCTGAACTCCTTCTTCCCCACTACCCAGCCCGAGGAGGTGTGGTGTGAGCGCTGTGTCACTCTGATCCAGATGAACCCAGCAGCAGCCAGGAAGTTCTATCAGTATGCTTATGAATTTACTGGCCCCACCAATATAGGTAAAGT
The DNA here is from genome assembly GCF_001522545.3 of Parus major. NCBI lineage: Eukaryota > Metazoa > Chordata > Aves > Passeriformes > Paridae > Parus > Parus major. Next base: position 9,236,440 of record NC_031769.1, on the reverse strand, counting down.
ACAAAACATTGCGAGCTTTTGGAATTACTGATATCATGCCATGTAAATGCTTTTTTCTTCTTATTTCTGTAACAGTGGTACATTGCTGCTAGATTTTTGGGGGCTTAGTATAATATTAGTTTGTAGTTTTTGGAATTCTTGACACCAGCAATAAGCACAGCAGGTGAAGTCATCAGCTTTTTCAACAGTGAGGAGATCAAAGATTTTCATCTCTGCTTTTTGATGCTGAGCTGTACACCCCACCCCATGGTGGCACCAGTTCCTTCTGTTCCCCTTTCTCCCTACACAGACCTTACAGCTATCTCAGCTGATACCTATTTCTTATGTAGAAAAAGGCTAGCAAGTACCCCGTGCCTTAAGTGATTTGAGATCTTCACATGAAAGATTATATAGAAACCGAAAAAATGTTTACATCTGATAATCTGGTTATCTGGGATTTGTGGATCAATATTTTCAAGTTGCTCAGGGAAAATCTAAAAAGTCCTCTTTCAGAAAGCTTCAGAAAGCTTCAGTGAAGAGGGCATGTACTGTCCAGAATGTCACTGCTTTTTAGGAAAAGTCCTATTGAACCTAGTAAAATCGGGAAAATTTTGTTCCAGAGGAGTTCTGATAAAACCCAAGTAATGAGCATGGAGTGACTTGGATGAAATGCCCAAACCATTGCCTCTCAGCTGATCATCTTGATAAGGTTATGAAATCAGCTTGTACTTCCATCAGAGTGGTCATAACCCTTTCACTTCTTCTAGAGCTGAGCTCCTCATTCAGGAGTACAATGGTTGGGCTACAACATCTATTCCAAAGAATGGGAATTGACATAGAAGGGAATGTGTTCTAGAACGTGGGTCATTAGGTTAACACTAAAGATTAAATTTAGGAGTTGTGGGAGCTTCCTCTGATTCTCATTTTGATGAGGTGGTGGTTATTTTTTTAGTATACTGTTTTAACAATAAAATTAAAGACCCTGATGATAATGTTGTCATTTCTTCTTCATACTTGAGGATATAAAACATGTTCAGATTTTTTTCATTTTCTTTACAAGGAAATTTCTCCATTTTTTCCTAGCTGTTTCTGATTCTGTTGGCTACTTTTCATACTGTCTTTACAGTATGAAAATAATTATTATTTATAATTATTAATTATTTTAAGTAATGACTATTTATTATTAAAATATTATTGTTTATAATTATAATTAGAAGCATTTATTACCAACATTCATTAAATAGCAAATGTCTATTCTTACTCATTTTAAATGTAGCTAAATTGATGCTCACTATTCGGCGCTGCTTGAATGCCTGCATCCAGAAAGCAATGAAGGAGAGTCTTCATGATAGTGGGGATGATGATGGTGGTGATGATGAAGAACATGGAAGTGAAAGGGAGAACACCAGTGTAAGATAGTACATTTTATGCAAAATTCTGGTAACTTGTTTTCAGTGCAGCTTAATGTCACACAGAATATGACAGAAAGACTAAAGGAAGGCCCTTGGGCATCTCTGGAATTGGAAGGGTGGAACCACTGTTACTGGATTTTCATGTCCTGCAGCAGCAAAAATTTTTTCAAGTAGCTAGAATAAGGTAGAAGGAATATGAAGCAAATTAATAGTTGCCTAATTCTAGTGCTGATTATAAATTGGTTGGTTTTGCAGTTGAATTATTTTAAAAATTACCATTACAAGGTATGTGAAGTTAGAGAGATTAAGACTGAATTGTGGAGTTCCTATTCTATGACAACCACAATGTCTTTTGTAAAGGGACTAGAAGGATTTTCAGTGTCTTTTAAGCCTTATTTTGATTTAAATTTCTATTTGAAAACATAATGGGTAATATCATCTAAGTGTTTGTATTTCAGGTGTTGGATAATGTGTTGTCAGTAAATGATGTGGCCAGCATGGCAAGCTTGTTGGAGATCACTGTAATACTCTGGAGAAGTATCCACAAAGCACTAGATCACAATGAAGATGCCAAAGATTATGCTATCAGGAAGTTTGCTTCTGTACTTCCTGAATATTTTAAAGTATTTCAGGTAAAGAAAGCCTAGATTTTCCTGTATTTTCTCAGTATTTTCTTCAGATGCTTTCATGTTTTATGTCTTTTATCTATTTTTATGGCATTAAATATTCTTTTTTATTGTTGCTATAAACTATAAACAGCACAAATTGGTAGAAACTATTCTCCAACTGCAGTGTCTGACTGATGAGCCATTATATAAATAGTCAGCTCAGAAATACTTATGTAATAAATTGCTCTCCTTGTAAGGTTTTTCTAGGGTTTTATTCTTTTGAATGCTTTAGAACTTTTGGGAAACAGTAAACACAAATGTGCCATTGCAGAATAAATACTCATTGTACATTGGAATCCACATATTTTTCTACCCACTGTCCCCCAGACTCTTCCACCAGCACCACTTATGATTCAGCTGCAACTGAAGCAGCTGAGGCTCTGTTTTCACTGCATATGAGCTGGCAGAGTGCACTCACAGCCCAGAAAGCCAAACATGTCCTTCTGACCTGCTGGAGTGAGTCCAAAGGAAGCCACCAAGATGAGAGGGATGGAGCACCTCTCCTAAATGGAAAGGCTAAAAGAATTTGGATTGTTAAGCCTGGAAAAGAAAAGGCTTTGTAGTTTCCAGTGCCTGAAGGGAGCCTGCAAGAAAGACAGAGAGGGACTTTTTTCAAAGGAGTGTAGTGACAAGACAAGGGGCAGTGGATTCAAACTATGAGAAAGTAGGTTTAGATGAAATACTAGGAAGAAATTCTTTACTGTGAAAGTGGTGAGACACTGGCACAGGTTGTCCAGAGAAGCTGTGGATGCCCCATCCCTGGCAGTATTCAAGGCCAGCTTGGATGGGGCTTGGAACAGCCTGGCTAAGTGGAAGGTGTCCCTGCCCATGGCAGGGTGGTTGGAACAAGATCTCTTTGTCCCTTCCAACCGAAACCATTCTGTGATTCTGAGGTTTCTGCTAATTTGAATACTCTCTAATGATCTGTTGATGCATTTATTTATTGCTTTGGTTTGATATAGGCAGTTAATTAAAATAAGTCATTTTCAAATTGTCAGTCTCCTTGCTGTAGTTTTTTTAGTGTTATTCTTGAGTAGGATGCCGTCCTAAGAGTCACCAGTAGTGGCTGCTGCTCCCAGAGTGAATTTGGAAGGATTACATACTGGATATCTTTTTTCTCAGTTGATGGCTTTTATGTTGAAGTATCCTGAAATATGGTGGCTGTTCCACTGCAACTTTGCTTTAGATAATCAGGGAGTGAAAAGCAGCTCATTGCAACATATTATTCTGCAGCACAGATTTATGAGTGCTCTTTACCCTGAAAGCATTTGGAAGTTGTCAAAGACATTCCAAATCTTTTTGGGTTGAGGATGTAACATCCTTTCTGAAAGGGCCTGGTGAACAGACAAGATATCCAGCTTTAGCAAACAAACTCTTTGACTTTGATATTCTTATAGTGAGTAAGCAGCTTGGATGTAAAAGGACCTGTCATCAAGGGGCTTAGTTCCTAAAAGGCTACAAACATACTGAAGCAGCCTGTCTCTTTCCTGAAAAAGCTACAAATATATTTTAAAAGTTCTTTTAAAAATATGAGCTCTAAAAACGGTTTTATATTTTGGAATGGCCAAGTAGGTGATAATTTCATTTGGCTGTTTCCATGAAGCTTGGACATAGAGAGAAACTATTTTTGAAGAGTTCTTAACATAGATTGGTTTCTATATAACCTGAGTGAGATGATGTTGTGGCCCAGACCATGTATTATTTCATGTTGTAATGAATAATAGTGCATTAAACATTACCACTGTTATTTATATAAGAACACTTTCCTTTAGAGTCTTTTTAATAAGTTTGTGGTGTGAATGAGTATTCATTTAAGGCATTGGTTACTTGAGAGGAGTTAGATGGTATCATGGTTGTGCAATTAAATCTTAGTCATATGGGGAAAAAAAGTTAGGTAGAGCTACTATTTCTTTTGCAATGAGTATTAACTTAATGGATCCATGACTGATTATTCATGGTAGTTATTCTGGCAGTTTGTCAGAAAGCTGAAGGATACAACAATTGACCTCCAAAACCAAGAATCAGACATTTCAGATTGCAAGCTAATATTGATTTGAGTTTCTTTCAGCTCCATTTGTAGTGAAAAAGGGAAATCTTTAATCTAAGAAAATGTAATCATACTTTCTCAGTACTCTCTTTAGTTTTGCTTGGATGTATGTACCTTCCATTTACATCATGTGGTGTAATTCTTTTATCCTAGGATGAGCGGTGCATGACTCCATTGGTTATTCTGGCATCCTTTATGCCCCCTGCTGCTATTCCTACATTCAGGTACTGTCTGGAAATCCAAAATGCAAATGACAAGAAATTTCTTGTTGGCTGTATTTGTTCATTTTTCACAGTCTGATATATTAAATGCCTATTTGGATAAATCAAGATCCTAAAAAACTGTGGTAAGTCAGTAAAATTAGTGATGTTCAAGTCTAAGTTGTTGGTGAATCCTTTGTTTGTATTATACTAATTGTTTTCTGCACTTAAGGGTGTAAAGATAATGTATCTTTTTGTCTGTTTGCTTTTAAGCTGTGGTGTGGTTTCCAGACTCAGAAATATTGACAGTGGAGCTAACCAAGGCAAATATTCTATCCTGATCGACTGCCTGTGCCGCTGGGGTCAAGTGGGGCACATTATGGAACTAGCCTGCGATTGGCTGTCTGACTCCCTCACCCCAACAAAGGTCTGCATATGCATATGACAGGGAGTATAGGAATTGCCAGACTTCTTTAAGGCATCATACTTTTTTAAAATAGAATAAGACTTTTTAATGCTATATTATTCTGCTTTGAAATCAGTTCTAAAGTCAGATACTAAGACTTGTACTGGTTTTGTGCTTCCTTGCTCTTCAGAATACTAAAACATCTGAGCGTCGAGTACGTATCCACGTAACACAAGAATCAAAGCCAGACTTAGCAATTGACTACCTTGAGTATTTATTGACTCATCCTGTCAATCGTGGTTGCCTCCTTTCTGTTCCTAAAAAGAAACTGAAGAACCTTTTGAAAATTCTTGGTGCTGCAAAGGTAATTTTCTCCTTATCATAAACAGTGTTTATAAAATCAGTAGTTAACATCGTATATTGCCCGAGTCAAACTAAAGGCATGCAAGAACAAATAAATGAGAATCATGATCCCCTCTCCCTTTGTAAAAAGATTTTCCTTTTTATTTTGACTTCTGACAAATACTCTAAACAGAAGTATAGTAGTTCAGAATTGTTTATAGATGGCAGATTTTAACCAGCTTCTCAGTTTTAGTTATCTCAAAATTTTTGTGATCTAATGTTGAGTTTTTTTAAGGCACCTGACTTTCAGAATATGCAGATAAGGAACAGTCTGAAAATAAATTATGGCACTGCAAAATGGAAGTATTAAAGTATTCTTGTTGGTTTTTTTGGGCTTGGTGCTTTGCTGTTTTTATGGGTTTGGAGGTTTTTTTAACCTTTTGTTTAAAGCTGTTGAGGAAAGAAACATTTGAAAAGATTTCCTGAAAAATATAAACGTAAACCTTGATATTTCAGCGGGTTCTTGGCTCAGTTCTGAAAGGAACAGATTCTGGTGTCTGGAATCAAGCAACCAGCCTAAGAGCCTTCAGTCTCTTTTGCAGATTGAGTATTCATCTTCAGCACAAGGTATGCATATAGCTTTCCAGAATAAGCTGGAGTTACAGTTGACAGTACAAGAAAATTCAAAAACAACTGGAGACACAATTGGTAAACTTCCCATTGTTTTTTTACAGTTTTCTGAAGAAGGAGAAGATTACCTTTCACTTCTGAAGGAGACAGGCACTTGGATAGAAAGTCAAGTTGTACCTTTTATACTAGCAAGTGATCAAGAGAATGGCATTTCAAAACACAGTGATGTTTCTGAATTAATTATCCAGGTTAGAAGATTCTTATAATATAAATCAAGCTGCCTTCAGTTTGAAAAGGTGTAGGTGTAGCAATTTGTATGCAGACAAACTGCACTGGCACTTGTGTCATCATTTACAGTGTCCCTTACCCCTGATCTTTGTTTGTCCTTCAAAGAAAGCATTTGATGATATAATGTGGGTGACGTTTTAGCTAGTTCTGAATTGTTTTCTGTTGCATTCCTCTGACATTTCATTTAACCCAAGGTGGTTTTTACCACTGAGCTTTTACCAGATTTTGGTGAAAGGAAAGATTTGGCTAACTTTGGTCCCAGTCAGTGTCCTTGAACAGCTCAGTTCACATATACACAGGCTGATTAAAAATTCTCACTCTGTCTATGTCTGTCTCATAATAATCTCTTTAGCATGTAACAACTCTGTGTCTGTAGGGAAAAGCTCTTTTTGTCTGCTTTTTGTCTGGTTTCAATTTTGCTATTAAAGGCAGGTAAGACGTCATATTTTGCCTCAGTACATGATAAGTATCAATGCCTTTGATCTGAGCCTGAGTAAAAAAGAGAGGATTTACTGCCTTTTGAGAAATCATTTACTGTTGGGAAAGGGCAATGGAAACATTAGAAGAACTGCTTGGAATTTGTGCTTGTCAGCAGGTGTGAACTGAGTAACTGCAGTTAGTTACACCAGCTCTCAGGGCTTCTTGGCTAAGAGTTTGTGGTTTTACTATGTTTGAGTTTTGTTGAATGGTCACTTTACATAAAGTTTGGGTTTCCTATAATTTTGCACCTCTCTTCTAGGCCTACCTGACAGTGTGTAAAGATGTCATAATGGTGGGCCTGGGAAATGTCACATTTCAAGCACACCTTTTAGAAATGACTCTTCTGATTATGCAAACAGGTACCCTATTTTGTACTAATAGCAACAACTGCATTTATACTTAGCTGACTTTTCTTGTATTTGCAAGTTAGTTAATCCCTAACTTTTAAGGGTTGGAGGGAACACTGAATTCATACTTAAAATATTAATTGGACTGTATGAAAATTTCAGCTAAGGGTTCTCAGAAACTAAATGTATTGTCTACACTTGTAAACTATCACTGTGTGTTGTATCTGAGTTTCATTTTAAGCTTGTACCTGATGAGTATCACAACTTTTATATTGTGCTGTTTTTCTCTAGAGAGAGGTGGCTTTTGTGCTCCAGTGTTGCTGTGTACGCTAAAAGAAATTATTGAAGCTTCTTTAAATCAGAATACTGAGACAGAGGAAGTGACAAACCTTTTCCACACTCTACAGAACGTCTTTCAGAAAATTTTAGAATGTGTGGCACATAGACTTAAGAAAGAACAGGAAGAAGGGATTCAGGTATCATATTACAGTTCAAATTGCTATGTAATTGCTAATGTGTAGGTGAATCCATGATTTTTATGCAAAGGGGTATACTTAGACACTTTGGGGTTGTTACCTCACTATGACTTACTGTTTGGGTAGACATGTGATTAAATTTTCAGTTGAATTCTCTAAGTTTTCTTGTTACCAGTTTTTTTTTTTTTTCCAATTTGGTCTCATCATGACAGCAGAACCTGTAAATTGCAGAACAAATTCCTTCTGTTTCAGTGATCCTGGACCTTGCTGGTACTTCTAGGTTGTTAATCTTATCTGCAATTAGATGAACTTCCTCAATCCAGAGCAAAGGATTTTTTTATATATGTTATGATCTTGGAGGGAGGAGAAATTTTCTTTCTTATTTATTTCTTTTTGCCAGAATGATACCAACTTTAAAATATGTATGATGTTCTAAAATTCTTGAAAATCTCACATCTTAAAAGAAAAGTTGACTTCCTATATTTTAAAGCAGATACTAAATGTGTAGTAGTGAAATGGGTGGATCATTCTGGGAAATCTGACAATCTACTTTTCAGGACTCAAAAAACATTCAGTTCTTTTTTGTAAGAACCATTGCCTTGTTAATTTCTCTCAAATTTCTGAGTAGACTTTCCAGTTGTTGTTGATTCCCCCTCTGATCCCAAGTGACTAGGATACCTCAAAGATTTCAAGGTGTGGTCTGCACTTCACAGAGAGACTTGCTGGTATATTTCAATTATACTCAAGCAATATGAAAAGAAATATGTGTTTTTCTTTCTGGTTTTAGTTGATTCACTCTATTCAGATGCCTCTTGGAGAATTCATCCATTCACTGCAGTGCTGGCATTCCTTGTTCCCAGCAGTTCACCAGGGTGTACTCTCCACTCTCTTGGCTTCAATAGTAGCAGAGATAAATTGTGTGCTACAGAAGGTAAAGTTAATTTTGTTTTTTCTATTTAACACTTTTCACTTTTTATGTGTTATGTTGGAGCAAAAGAGCTTTATTCAGAAAATTAGTCTTTGTATTGCAGATGAGGATTTTTGTGTGTGTTGGCATGGAATAAACAGGAAATTTAATTTGCTATAATTTCATATTAGAGTTCATTGCTCAGATTTCTGACTGCAGTTGTGTAGGAACAGACTTGTCTGGGTACCTATTTCAGTATTTGCATTTGACAGGAGGACTTAGCAGTTAGGCAGTGTTGGAAATTAACAACGTGGGTTCTGGAATATTCCCTCTGTGCTTCTGTACTGGGACTGGCTGGGAAGGAGTCAGCTTTCCTCCCTGGAATTCCTGTGCTGCTGTGGTTGGCATTTGTGGCCAAGACACTGTTGAGGACACACCAGTTTGTTTTGGCTGTTGCTGAGCAGTGTTTGCAGAGTGTTCATGTCTCCTGGTTCCTTCACCTTCACTCTGAAAAAAAGGCTGTGTGTGTGAGGCTGAGAGGCAACACAGCCAAGACTGTGGACCCAAAGTGATCAAAGGCTTCTGCCACACCATACAATGTGTGTTCAGCAATTAGGGCTCAGGGAAAGACAGAGAACAGGGGCTTGTTCTAAACTTACCTCCCTTCGTCTCACTCAAATCAGGGAACTTTGGAAGTGAACTGATGTGTGACAGATTCCCATTCCATATTCTTGGAATGGTCCCATAAGGTTCTGTAGTTCTCTTTCAAAGCAGGCTGATGTCCTTCTTGGCATTCTCTGCTTCCATACAGAGACATTTCATGTGCTGCATCTCTTTTTTGGGTTCCTTTGGTTTTTGGTGCAGAGGATTTCCAAATATCTGATCTGTGTTGCTTTGGAAAGTAAAGAAAGAATCTCTAATATTGTAAAGAAAGTTGGACAGAGGTTATTTCATGTTCTGAAAGTCCAAGGAACCACAACTGTCCTTGAAGGAGAAGGGCAGTGTTCCCATCCCATTTTTCTAATGCAGATAGTGTTAGGAGCAAATATGATTAGTGAGATTGGAAGCTTTGAGAACTAAAAAGGAAGAGCTGAGGCTCTTTAGTATAGAGGCTGTACTTTTGCTGTGGGTTCTGGATGTGTCAGAAACTGAGCAAGAAACAGTTGCCAGAAAGTATCACAGAGCAGCTTTCAAGGGTCTGTTCCAGCAGGCGCTGAAGGAGGACCAGCTGTTTGCCTGCAGATATTGATGTATCAGCTGAGAGACTGTAGGGTGACAGGTGCTCTTTACAGATGATGCAGAGGAAACATTACTGGGCTTGAATATACTGGAGGTTCATACTCATAGATTGTTTATTCCAGTCATTCATCTGAGCTGGTGTTTTCCCTGCCTTCAGGTTGTTGTAAATCAAAATTCACTTGTAACTAAATATTTGTCATTCTATCCAGAACTTTATACTAAAAAGAGCAGGTATCCAGAAAATCACTGTCTCTGAAGTTACATTTAGAAATCATGGATGCACACTTCAAGTTGGACCCACAGAGGGGACTCATTTGTGTTTAATAGGTTGTGCCTTTATAAAGAGTATAGTTAAATGAAATTTGTGGTGAAAGTAACTGCAGAGAATATTTGCCTTGTTACAATTACTGTTTATGTGGTTTAGTTTCAGTCATTCTTATTTAAATTAGTTTTGTTTATTTGGACACAACAGAGTTGGATTAAAGCTATTCAAAGGATACTTGTGAATGTTTTAATTATTTAAGGATAGGTCCTGGTTAGTGTAATTATTGAAATACAATATTCTGCATGCATATCTTTCTTGAGCTATAATGGTTGTTGACTTTTTATTCTGTTTAAGGCTTCCAGTGAAGAAGACTTGACTATGCCAAAGACTATTTCAGACCTTCCCCCTCTTTCACGCAGTTTAATGGCTATAATTTTGAAGTCAGTTAATGTTGTCAGGTAAATGTTTCTATATTAATTTTTCCTAGGCTTTTGGTAATATAGAACAGTTTATATGTTGTCAATAAAATTTTAATTTCTGAATTCAAATAAACTTTGAGGAACTAGCTTCTTTCTAAATTTATTTGGACTATTTAATAATCCCCTTTTCTTGACATACTGCCTGTAGATATTGATTGCTGGGGTTGAGTCCATTTTTTTAACCAAGATTTCTTCTTATTTACAAGACTGTTAATCGTGATGAGTTTTTTAATGATACATCTTGGCTTGCTTCTTTCATTATGATACTTATAAAGCTGAGTCTCCTCAACACAGAGGTATTAAGATGAGATAAAATATTTGCCAGAAATAGAATTAATGCTTTAGTTGAACATCTGCAACGAGATACCTATGGCTGTATTAAAGTCACAGCATTCAAAATAGAAAGTCTCTGAGTGCTAAAGGCCTGCAAAAGTGAGCTTGTGTTATTTATTTTTTAAGATTTAAACTGAGGGGGAGGGTATTTGCTATATTTAAGAGGGCTCTGAATATCTTTTATCCCAACTGAATTTCATTTTGCATGGTTTGTTCATACTCAATTTTTCTTTACATGACTGTACACACTAGACTTGTTTTAAATTATAAAGGGGCTTAGAAGTCCTACTTCTCTCCCTAACTTACCACAACTAATTCCTCTTCTTAGCTTCCTCATCTGACAGACATTGAATATCCCTGTCTCTCCTGTCATGAGGTGTTTTTTTTCTTCTCAGTCCTTCTCTAATTCTAGCTGAACTTGCAAAACAAAAGACTCCAGAGATTCTAGCAACAGTCCAACTAATCCAAATCTTGCACTTGCTTGAGGCAGCAGCTCTCCATCAAGGTCTTCTCTTCTAGTGAAACAATTATTTTACACATCTCTTTTCAAAAGAGATGCAGAAAATCAGTTAATTCTTCTGAAACTTTTTCTTGTAGTAATCAAGGTGAATCTTGTCCATTCTTGGTGGAAAAAAACCTGCAAGTTTGGTTCAAATTGTTTCTGAGTACTTGGGAAAAAATGTATCTTCTATAATTTATCTTTTTGGAGCAAAGATTTGGAGATAATTTCCATCTGGTTCTACTGGTGCCTCAGAATTGAGACTGCTTTTAAGGCTCTTTCATAAATCTGTATTGATAGGCTATAATCAGAATCCAGTAGCAAATAATTTGGTGTTTCAGAAATCTTTATGTCAGCATGAATGCCTTGGACTTTACGAAATCTGGCGTGTCTTCTCTGTGAGCTCACAGTCATCTTGCTCTGAGTTCTGCAAAATCTGTTTTGTTTTCAGTGCTAACCAGTCAGCCTCTAGCACTGAATTTCAATCCCCATAGCAGTCATAATAGTGGGAAGCTTGGCAATCCCTGTCCAATTGTGTGAGTGTTCTCCATTTTAGTAGGAAGCTATCTGTATAAAGACTATTTCAGACCTTCCCCCTCTTTCAAGCAGTTTAATGGCTGTAATTTTGAAGTTAGTTAGTTAATGTTGTATATTAATTTTTTCAAGGTTTTTGCTAATATAGAATGGTTTTTATGTTGTCAATAAAATTTTAATTTTTAAATTCAAATAAATGTTGAATAACTAGTTTTTGAATTTACCTCTGAACCTTATATGCATTTTTAAATAGCTTATTGTTCTGTTCTATTTTCTTTGCCTGCAGGCTCATATGACCTTTTTTTGGAGGGAGGTAGGGAAAGGCAGCTGCAGTGAGTCTTGTTACAGGTTAATGAAATTCCAGTGTTCCTTCATGGGGGTTGAGTGTGCTTAGTGACCCAAACAATGCTAACAATGAAGTCAGGACTCTGATCCCAGTAGTGTCCGTTAGCAATTTAAGGCCAAGGTGAAATGGAATCAATGCTTAGTCATGTTAGTCCACAATGATACAATGAAACTGATGCTATGCCTGAGCAACTTCATAATGCTTATTTCTGAAGCTAAAGATTTTTCATCTTTCTCAGCTCTTAGAAGCAATATTTGAATTTCTGCAGAAGGTTTTTACTGAATTGGTTCTTAACTGCATATTTCATTTTGATATCTTAGCACAATAAAAGCCAGAAGAACAATTGAAGTCAGAACTGGCAATGTATGATGTTCTTTTTTCATAACAGATAATAATATTGCTAAAGGTATTTTGAAATATGTTAGGGAAAGTTACTGTAATGTAAAATTGCTGCTCTCAGTTTCCCCTTTAGTTGATCACAGAACATTTAGCTATGTGCTCTGAGGATACCAGGATCTCTTCCATCTCCTGTTTTATCCATCTTGTTCTTTTATTTTTCTCTGGTTTTGAGAATTGTTTCTGAGTTAAATTTGGGATTTTTACTGCAAACACTAATGACCAGTTACTGTTTCCATCCTGTGGTATTGACTTATTCCCTAGTGCAGTTCAGTTTGGTTGTTAGACATCATCTGTGACTGTCATTTCATTTCTCTTACCTTGACATATATCCCAAAACACCACTAGAGTTTGCTGGTAATACTTTCATCTCATGCTAGAGGTGAAAAAATCTCTTAAGATACATATTGGGTTAGTATTTCACAAGGAGCTGCTGTCATCGTCCTGTTATTCAGCTATTTAGTTTCAGTAACTAAAATGTTGCTTGGAAGTGTTTCAGGACATTGTTTAGTTAAAAATGATCTTCACTGGGTTGTAATTGGAAGATCATCTATTTTAATATTGATGAGAAACACATTTAAGGTCAAAATGTTAAGTCTGAGTAGGTACTAGCAAACCAGTGGAGCTATAGAATATATTTTTTCTAACTTCAGTAGAAATTTGAGTTAGAAATTTCAGTACAAATTCTGTGAATTAAATTCCAGTAGAACCACTGTTTTTTTCATGGATCGACTTTCCTAAAATATACCACAAGCTCTTCAATTTTCTTAACAGCCAGTTTTCCTGTTTGCAGACTTTCTTATTTTCTTCCCAAGCAATTTACCATGCTTTGATATTCTCAGTTCCAGAGACACCTGGTTTTCAGTTACCCAATCACACTGCTTTGTCCTGCATGGTATCTTTGAAGCTGTGGTGGCAGGGTAGCATAATTACAAATACATTCTGTTCAGTTCTATTTTGAAAGAAATATGGTTTATAACACATTTTTTCTTTATTTTTTGCCTTAGGTCAATTTTAAATGAATTAATGGAGTACATTCTCTCTGAAGGAATTGAAGGGATTTTTAGTCTAACAGCTACTGTCTGCATTGTGAATATAATTAAAGGTCAGTTAAAACATTTTTGTCCTTTTTCCATCTTTCTTTTTATGTACTACATTGAAACACACAGTAGTTAATCCAGGACAGTGAAAATCCAATTTAATATCTAATCTTCCATTAAGCAATCTTTTATAGTTAAAGTTAGTCTATGAAAATATGGAAGGGTGGGGTTGTTTTCTTGAAAAATTATTATTGTTGTCCAACATTTCAACTCGTTTCAAATAGGTGGTAAGCACAAAACTTCACTTCTAAAGGATATTGCACCTGCCATTCAAAGGAAATTGATAGTATGCAAGGATGCTGCCACAGGAGAATTCAGCAGTGCTGAAAGGTGGGTGTACAGTGGGAAAGGAGCACTGAGCTCTCCTATCCCCTCTCTGCAATAATTGGTTCTGTTCTGTACTTACATAACACTGTTAGAACATTCTGAGTGATTGACTGCAAGGTTTAAAACACTGAGGGGGGGGAAGTGGGAGGTATTGAGCCCTGCACAGTATTAAATTTCCTGCCCTTATATCTGCTGTGATTGCAATCTTTACATATTTAGCTTTGGGCTTTTTTCATTTAATTTGAATGTGTTATCACTTGATCCTGTATATTGCAGGATTCACTTCTGAAGTCCAGGTCTGTTTGCAGCAGGGGTAGAACAAAACAAATAGTCCAGTTACTATTTCTTATTACTAGAAGATTTTTCTCCCACACTTTGGCATTGGATATATGAATCCAAACCTATGCTGGCAGGAAATATTTACCTGAGTATAACAATGACTTTGAGACCTTTCCACAGGTGATTTTATTTTGCTTTTTTTGGTGGGGGGGATTTCAAGTGTCATATCTGGTGTATCTTTTGTGAAAAATTTTTTGAAAGTGATTTGACTGTATTGTATTTGTAATCAGTTCTCAGCCCTGTCTAGAGAGTCATGATGATTGCTTTAGCCTTTAGTGTCTCACTGAAGTCTTAAAATTTGGGAACATCTGATTTCAGCCTAGTTATTGAATAGCCCATGGAATCAAAAAGTGTGCAAAGGAGCCATTATAAGCATAAATACAGAATTTTGTACACACTGGGTTTATGGACATTAATCCAAAGTTACTGAGAAAGTTTGCAATGCACCACAGAGGTCTGAACATGCAGAGGCCCTTGCAGTCTTTCATTCTTCAAACTAGTGATCCTTACTATTCAGTCAAACAATGGCTGTAGAGTAGACAGACTTTAAAATAAAAAAAAAAAAACCAAAAAAAACAAAACAAACCAAAGACTCCCAAACAAGCCAAAAAGCCCATTGTATAGAAACCTCATTGTATAGGAGCTTCATTTACTCAAGTTTCTTGCATGGCTCTCCCAGCCTGAGCACACTTCCCCAGTGGATCCCTGGCCTAAGGCACGTTGTTCTCTGGCATTTTAGTGACTTGACATAGACATTGGTGGCTGAGCTGTGCCTCCATCCAGAGGATGGTGCTCTGGGGACCCTTCCAGAGTCTTCCTACCTGAAAGAGGCCTGCAGGAAAGCTGGAGAATTGCTTGGTTGTGAACAAAAAGGCCTTTGGTCAGGACCTAGCTTAGAAACAGAATCAAACATATATAAATAAAACCCTATTCTTTTCCCCATGAAATTATTTTACGATGGGTTTCCAAGTATCCTACTAGAATATTTTTAATAACAATAATAATAATAATAATAGTAATCTGGAAAAGAGGGAGAGCAGCAGGGCGTCATGTTTCAGTTTGCACTTCTAATCAAGACAGTAGAAAAAACTGTGAAATTAAAGAGAATCTTAACATGATTAAATAAATAGGCACATTAAAGTGAATAATTGCTGCCACTTGAGAGCACTACTGACTATAAATTTCAGTGAGAACACAGATAATTGCTTTATGAATCTATATGATCGTCTCTGCCCAGTGAACTGGGACAAATCAACTTGCATGTTGGGGCAGATGAAGAGTATAAGATGCTACACAGTGTCTTAATTTCATGATATATGAGTGGCTACCTTTGTATAATACCAGTCCAGGAGACAGTTGCAGACAAAATTCAAGGGTTAGGGATATGAATATGATAATGGGAATGGGAATTTTTCTGTGAATCAGAATTGTACTATAATTAAATCCAGAAGCTATCACACAGCCTTGCAGAATTTGGGGGAGATTCATATTTGCACAGTTATGTTGGGCATTTTTCCTCTCCAGAAAGGTAAAATAATTGATGCTGGAAAGAGGTTTGGAGGAAGTTCTGCAGTGATTAGGTTTTACATGATGAATTAAAGTGTGCTTGCAGTCTCACAGCTAAGACAGAACATCAGACTAGGCTGGGCCTCTGGTGGCTTCTGATGTGCCATTTGTAGTGCTTTGCTGCTTGTGTGCTAATGTGCAGCTAAAATGTGATTATACATGGTCTGAAGCATGCCCTATTGTTTGTAAACTATTTTATCATCCTACTCAACTTACCAAAGTTTAGTTATGGTATGCTGCAAGCTATATCTCTGGTCATTAATATGATGACAGACCTCTAACACACACTACTGTGCTGCTGCTTGCTAAAATACATTACTGGGTTTTAACTCATTCTTAATAGTATTACTGGTTTTTGCTTCTGAATGCATTATCTCCTAATAACTCCTTGAGGGATTATTTTATTCAATATCCAGGTATACCAGGAAATGGTGACATTCTTTAATTTCCCAAGAGAACTGGTATTCTGTGCCAGCATCTTAACTTCAGACTTCGGAGTAATCTCTTACATATTAGCAATGAAAGAAAAAAGTAAAAAATGCTGTCTGGTGTAGTAATTAAGGTGCTGCCTTATACAAGGAATTGTTGCACTAATTCAGAAGCAAAACTTTTCAGTGCAATTTAGTCTTCCCTTTTCAGCTGAGTTAGTGGTTTCAGATGGTCTTGTGGGTTTGCATTTTTAAAATGCTGTTCAGTGCATTTAAAAATTCTGGACAACATACTGTATATTGAGAGAATTTCCTCAAAAGTAATGGCACGCACATTAATTTGGTTTATAAAATGCAAATACTTATGCCTAACACAAAAAATGCAGATAAAGCTGTCAATGCAGTCATTTGGAGGCTAAAGAAAAATGTCTAACGTTCTGTAAAACCTAATGTGCTATAGGATAATAACTCTTACTTAATACTGTGTATTTACTTTATTTAGCATTTTGATATATGAGTATTAGAATTTAAATTTAGCTAATGGCTGTGCTGAAAGATATTTCTTTAGTATTATTATTTAGCTAGCTCCCAAATTCTTAATTGCACTCTCATTGCATGTGTAAATCATGGCTCTTGAATTGTTTTGGTTTATAACTCTGGGTATGATTTCTCTGCCTCCCATCTTTAAATTCCCTAGAAAGGTACTTGGTAAAACTGACTTCAGCTTGTCTGTTTGAGAAGATCACAGTTATCCCAATTTATGCCTTTTGGCCATTGTGCCAATGGTCCCACATTAAAAATCCATTGGTTTTTTTAGCCTTAAACTGTAACAAAATAAAATTTATACAAAGCAGCATTGCACCTAAACCCACAGAACTTAACTAATTATCCACATTCTGCAGTACCTTGTAGCACTACCTTACTTGGACACTGGAGTTTCATTCTGGTTTAAAGGCTGTGGCACTGTAGAGAGGAGTGTGTAATTAGAGTCAGAGCTGGACTAAGAGGAGGGTGAGGGCAGCTGGATGAGGCAGCTGCTAATAAGGATAAGATAGAAAGCTCAGGCTGGGAAAAAAGTTGCCACAGGTGAGAACAAAAATTATAAAGACTGAACAGAGAGGAAGAAATGAAGAAAGTAAAAGAATGAAAAGTGATCTTAGAATGAATTACCTGTAAAGTATTTCACTGTTTTGTTTGAACAAAAGAGTAACAATGCTGTGCAGAAAACAAGTGAGTTCTTTAACTAGATGATGAAATATTAGAAAATGTGCTTGAATTGACACAGTAATTTAAACTGGTTTGCTGCTGGTTATTCTAGAGACAGAGCTGATTAGCATAAAATATGGAAAAGTTGAAAGAAAAAGGATCCAGCTATTTCAAAAGTAATTTGTAAAGGCATTTTACTAAACTAATAGGGACTAACTGGTCAAAGAAATCATGTGGTAGCTGTCCTCTGAGAATCAAATAGCTGAGGACTGATTTGGCATTTAGCATTTCTAATTCTGTTATGCATTGTTTTATGGCATTTCAGATTCCTGTATGAATCATCTCTGAAAATTTTGGATGAGTTTTTGAATCCTTGAGCACGCAGAAGCTTTTGTCATGAAAATTGAAGGAAGATGTATTGCTTTTTAAAAAACTTGTATTGTAAACTTGTGAATTGTTTAAGATTGTTTCATTTAAAGCAAGCAAAATGTATAAAAATGTATAAAAGAAATTATGTAATAGTACAGATTTTTCAACAGCTGCAAAGTTATTATTCTGTATAAAAATGTCTTCTTGGGGGGAGTGTAAAAACAGTATTTTTGTATCTTTGTTTTTGTAAAACAAATAAAATTGTATCATAGATACTCTTGAGACTGAGGTCACTCAGTCCCTGGGAGAACTAGACCATATTTCTAAGGGTTATGGAAATGAGTCTTACTTGGAGATATGTGAGGGTCAAAATGGTGATTTGGAATAGCCATCATGGCTTTACCAAGGGCAAAGTCTGCCTTATCAACATGATTTCCTTCCCTTTTGTAGAACAAAAGAGAGCACAGAATGTCTTGTTTCCTATCCTTGGTGAAGACTTTTAAACAGTCTCGTATCCTTAGAGCCAAACTGGAGGGAGATGGGATGGAGGGGTAGACTTGGAAGATGAGTGGGAAACTGGCTGGACCATCAGAGTAGAAGAATAATCTGCTAAGGGGTGAGATTGCCACCCTGGTAGCTGTGGCTGTGGCACTGCTGAGGGCAGGCCCTGCTGCCAGGGCTGATTGGTGACAGGGTGAGCAGCAGCCTTGGACTGATGGCAGATGACAGCAGCTGGGAGCCACAGCTGACACCGAGGGGCATCTCCTGCTGTTCAGCAAAGACCTGGACCTGATGGACAAATCCTACACCACTCACGCAGGCACCTGCACAAGGGCAGCTTCTTGCTGCCTGCACCTGCCTGCAGGAGGATAAAGGACAGACTTTCCCCAGAGATGAATGGAGGAGAATATGAGGCTACAGAAACAACTTGAGCAAGAGTTTCCTGTTGGACATGAAAAACAATCAGTATGAGAGTAAATTTGAACTGGAAGAGGTTACTCAGAAAACCTGTGGGAATACCCATCCTTGGAGATGTGCAGAACTTGGCTGACAAGGAGGACTGACCTTCCATGGTATCACAGCTTTGGGCTTAACCCTGCTGAGCTGGGGATTGGATCAGATTCTCCCTGAGCTTCCTCATGATTTGAATATTCAGGTGCTTCAGTACCCACTACACTAGGGGAAAGTGTCTTAACTATTAAATACATATTTAAGTAATATATTAATTATTTTATATTTAGCTATTTTTTAAAAATTTGGCTATTTTGATAAGTTAGTACTGATGATGCAGATAATGCAGGCATCTAAGCCACTTATTTAATTTTCTTCATGCTCTCCCAAGACTACGACAGACTCTTCATTCTTGATTAAGATTTGTGCAAAGCTGTACCTCCCATCTGTCTAAAGAATGCTGATTGCATAATGTTATTTTGCCTTAATGGCGATACCTGTAAATTACCTGTCTGAGCTCATAGGGTGGTTCAACCCCAGCCAGCAGCCAGGCACCACCTCAGTGCCTCCTCCCCTTTAGACATGGGGGCAGGACTGAAAGGGTACAAATCAAAAAGAAACAGTTGAATAATTAGGAAAATTTTTCAAATTGTGAGGAAAAGAGATAAAAAGAGAGGGAAATAAAACCACCCAGCCAGTCCCTAGGCAGTGTCCTCACAACCTCTCCCCAGTTTATTGCTGAGCATGGTGCCATGTGGTATGACATCTCTTTGGTCATTTGGGGTCTCCTGTCCCAGCTGTGTCCCCTCCACACTCCTGATGCACTCCCAGCCTCCTTAGGGGTGGGGTGAGACACAGAGAGGCCATGATGTTGTGTAAGGCCTGCTCAGCAATAGCTGAAACATCCTTGTGTTATCAGCATACATCCAAAACACAGCCCTATAACAGCTACTGTGAAGGAATTTCTCTCGCCTAGAACCACACCTCCTGATGCTTTAGTTTTGTCTGGTTTAGGAGATTTGATAGAAATCTCCAAAAAACTATTCAGCCACAGACCAAAGTCGCACCCTCCAGCTTAGACCTGAAGATGTAGCACTTGGTTGTCTACAGTTAAGTGAAGTGATTCTCAGGGTGGGCCTGTGCAAATGGCTATTGAGTCTCCAATGTTGCTTGAGTGGCACTGACACTAAAGTTAACCAATTTGGCCAAATTAAGATGGACTCTTCATTCTTGATTAAGATTCGTGCAAAGCTGTACCTCCCATCTGTCTAAACAGGCTGTGGTAAGAGACTAAGGTTTTTCTCAATATCTGCTGTCAGTGCAAACATCAGAGCCATAGTTACCCTCGGTACAGAAAACTTCCCTACTAGATAAAAGCTGTTTTTAGCTGGAATGTTGATATTTGAAAGCAATGCAGTTCTTAATAAACAACTGGCAAGCTTTGCAAAAGGATAGACAGTGTGTACATGGATTCAAAGGTTCCAGGTTTACCTCATCCACAGCAGTGGCCTGACCAAAGGAACTAATGCTGCCCCAGCAGGTAGCTGCAGATCTGCCAACTGTTTATCTATCAACATCTTTATAAAAACTGTGTTCTTTGGCCTGCATTCTTCTACATCTGTTAACAGGCAGGTGTTCTGGTAATGACCTTTTAAATCTTCTGATTATACAAATTACTCAATGAATATGTAAATAAGTTTCTTTTTTCTGCTTTTCAGTCTCTCAGTATTTGCTCATATCATTAGATTAGAAAAGAATCCAAATTTACTGCCTTGTTTTTCTTCAGTATATAATTTTGCTTTTTTCATGGAATTCATGGTACAGATGCAATAGCCCTATGCCTGAAGGAAATAAAGGTCATTCCATCAACATCAGAAATATATGGATTTCCTTTGAAGAGCTCAGAGGTGATACTGCTAGGAAAGGTAAAAAATTTAAAGAAAAACCTTTGTCTTCCTGGTGGTTGGTACTCAAGTGGTTCTTAAGAGGGTTGAAATAATTTTCTGTTAGTCCTGCAGCTGGTGAACATATTTCAGCTCAATTTCTAGTCTGGCTCCACTAAACTGCTCTGCCATGAAAAAACATTGTCTTTCTGCAACACAAATAATGGTGTTGGGATTCCTTGAGCCAAGGTCTGTCAGGGCTTTCTCCTTAGGCCTTTGTGGCAAATTTCACAAGAATATCGAAGGAGTTCTATGTTTCATTTGCTGTTCTCATTCCAAACTTTATTCTTGCAAAGATTTAAATCTACATTTTCCTTATGTTTGAAAGATCCAAATAAATAGGACATTTCTTGCTGTTATCTTTTGTAAACCTGTAAAACAGATTTGCTTCATCTTATTAATCAAAAGTGCTGTTGGGGAAGAGGTATTGTTCTTTTGGTATGTTTGAAAACTTCCCTTAGTCTTGAGACAGACCCTTTGAGATCCATTCAGCTTTTTGAAGAAGTTGAACCTGATTTTGATTAATAAAATTGCTTGAAAAATGAGCAAGAAAACACCAGTCTATGGCACTCCTTTGGGCAACTGGCACTGGCAGGTGCTGCCTGCAGAAGAAACTTTCTGGTCACAGTTGTACCTGTGAGTGCCATGTCTGGAGCTCTTCCCTTTGTGAATATGCATTCAGGATCAATGAGACTGGAGAAAGCAATAACTTTAAACTACTTTCAGTAATCAATGTTTGTAATACTTGGGCCCTTTTTGTAATGCCAATGTTCATTTGCTTTGTTGTCTGGATGGATCTGCCACCTATCACAGCTTCAACTTGTGAGCTAAAGAAAAAACAGAAATTCTCAAGTTTCTTCCTTAGCAAATAAATGTTGAGATATAAAATCCAAGCATACAAACCTTCAGAATAGCCAGGGAAGTTAAAAAAAACTCACCTTGTATCTGTTGTTTACTCAGTGAGAGCTGCAACTTGTTTTATATTTAAACTCCCATGTGCTGCTGCTCTCAAGTGTTCTGAGGTCTTCTGATTTTGAGGGCAATCAGACTAATTTTGATAAAATCTTTTACCTTACTTGAAAGATGCTTAGTGAAGGACACTCCTGATAATGACTGTGATGAGAAATCATGACATACATGAACAGCAGCGTGAACTGATGAACTGGGAACACAGAACTTCGCATATTCTTTGCTGATCTGCTCCAGTGTGTTGCAAACCAAGACCATTGCAGAGTCCAGGCATGCCTGTGCCAGGAGCCCCTGTTGTGACAGCTGCTCATGTCCAAGAGAAGAGCATGGCTTACTACTGGCACCTTCTCAAGCAGCTGGCCAAGGGCAGCTTTCAGGAACAGCTGCAGAACTTTCCAGGGGAGGCCAGCAGTTCTTCAGGTTCATTAAGCCCTTGCAAATAGGCACAGGTCTTGCCTAATGTGCTCTGGATAAGAATTCTTGGTTCTGGGCTCTGTGTGGCTGCTTGTGTGAGCATGACCTGAGGCACAGCCCCAGGCTTCCAGCAGTGCTGTAGCTTTGTCTTTCATTTACTCTGCAGTCTCTGGGGGTTTTTCACTTGGCTGGAGTGTTCAGCATAGATGTGTTCTGGGTCTTCTCTAATCACCTTCCACTCTCTCCAGTTCTGCATCATGGTTGTAGCAAAGTTGTAGAAATGATATGCTGTGGCACTGAGGAAATTTCATTCTCTGTTCTATCTGTCACCACTGTTTGAAAAGTGCAGCAGTAGGAGTTCTGTTAATTTTATTTTGTTACTGCTCATGACTCTAGTAAACAGAAACTGTTACCAGTCTTCTCTTGTGTCATTCTTTTTAACCAGAGGACCACTTTTTCTTAGCAAAACAACTTGGTTCTCAAACTCATGACTTGACAATTGTTTATTTCATGGTGCTTATATTACTTAAGATGTCACTTTACTAGTTTCTCCCTATGTAAAATTCTGGTATTTCGTTTCATATTCTGTCAATTTGTCCCAGTTTCAAATATATGTTCAAACTTCATTAGTTTATGCTTATTTTTTGTGCTGTCATTAATGAAAATATCAAATAAGATGCTGTTCCAAAACATCATTAATAACTACTTTTCATCCTAATCTAGTTCCCTCTTCGATTCAGTTGGTTCCTTTCCCATTTTACTATGCCTACAATAAATCCTTGTCTTGGGTCAGTACATTTTTATTATGCTGCAGTAGCAGATGCTCTGCTATTAAGCCTTACATTTTAAGCAGGTACAGTTTAGCAGTTCTTGCTGGAGAGGTAGGTGAATCCTGTGTGACCCCATGCCAGCATCAAAGGACACAGAGGATAGAGCCAGCCCAGCTTCCTTTAATTCCTTTCTTTGCAATGTGCAATGGCGTGTGCTTCCTGCCTTTTGGGGTAATTATTAAACTTAAATTATTATTAAATTAGATAAACTTTGTGTTAGCTCAGCTTCCATCTAAATAAAGGATATTGATTTGGCTTTTTTGTTGTTGTTGTTGTTTCCTACTATTGACATCCTTACCCACTGCCTGAGCAACAAGCTTCTTAGTGAGAAATTCAGGCTCTGTGCACAGACCTTTCTGAAATCTTGCCATGATAGTTAAAAATAGGTGTTTGCAGCTTTATTTTCTCAGAAGACCCTCTAAAGGAAAAATACAGCATCTGTAAAAGCCTACAAATCCAATTAGGCCACTCTAGGACAGTACTTAGAAAAAGAACCAAAGCAAAAGAAAACAAAAAACAAAACCCAAAGTAACTCTACTTCCTGCTCTGGTTCTGCCTGTTTAAGGACAGTGTGACTGTCCTGCACTGAGGGAAAAGCTCCTTTGACTGGATAGGCTCTTTCTACTGATCACACTGCCAAAAACTGTCCTTTCTTACACCATCTTCTTTGGATCCTCCAATCTTCCAATACACAGGATAAAGGACTTTTACTCTCAGTATTTTCTCAGTTCTGCACAAAGAGAAATTCTAAGGCTTGTTCTGTATTTAAAAGTGGTCCTTTATTAAAGGGGATTGTCCTTCCTGACAAAAATTGTTACCTTTCTCTTCTATCCCCAATTTGCCTTTCAGGGGCTGCTCTCTTGGTCTGCAGGAGAGTGGTTTTCATGGGTCTGTCCCCCCACAATGTGTAAAACACTTTTTTGCCAGTGCCTGAGCTGGTCACTGGGCACAGCAAATGAGTTTGCCTTGTGTACAGGAGCTGCCGGGAAATGTGCAATGACCTCAACAATCTATATATTCAAACTCAAGGACAGTAGCAAAAACATCTGAGATGGATGTCTGCACTCTATGTCCCAAGAGTCTGATTTTTAAATGAAAGAAGTTAAAGGTGGGTTTACCATCTTCCAGATCAGTTTTTTTTTCCTTTTGTGTTTCCTATTGTCAGAATTTTAAAAGTTAATGTTATGCTAGGGCTCAAAAAGGATATAAGACCAGTCTATCTGCAATGAAATTGAGAACTGTTTGATGCAAGAAAGAGATCAAGGGATCTGATTACAGCCTCCTGGTTCCTTGATTTGATCTACACTGGAATTGACAGCAAACTTTGGCTCCTAAGCCATCCGTCACAGGTTAGCCAACCTCTGGGGGATTCTTATCTTCCCTTTGAGATCACAGAGCCTTAAACTGCCTGAGTAGCACATGGAGATCAGGGAACCTAGCCTGCAGTTTTTAATTTATCAGTGGATCATGATGCATTGATTGAATGCTTAAAAGCAGGCCTGTTTCAGTGTGATCTAATATTAGAAAGCACTCTGCGCTATCTGATGAGACACTCTCCTGGGCAATTAGCACATCTGAACAGGTGTGATGCTTTTGACTCTGGAAATAAATTGACTTTGTGGAAAAAAATACATGGAAGCATTTTTTTTTGGTTGGATGGGGGGGGGTTTGTTTGTTTGGTTTTTAACTATAGCAAGAAGAAAGCAAGTAATTTTTTTTTCTTAAATCTATTTGTCAAGACCATCTTCATCCTCATGGCTCTCAAGCTTGCTGTTGCAGTTCCAGTTTAGGACAGCTATCTCTAAATTTATTCATCTGCTAATGAAAGAAAATGCCTGTTAAAAGTTTATTTTTGTCTTGGTATTTTTTCTAATTGTGTTTAATGTAATTCTTGCCAATAGCATTTTGTTCCTTTACTATTTTTCACCATGATTTTCCTTTTTTCATTTGCAATCTAGGAGATTAAATGATAGAATATTAAGTGTCCATCATACACCTCAGAGCAACAACCTTGTTCATCTTTGTTATGCACAGTAGAAGCTGTGAAGAAAAGTTCATGGGAGATGCCCAGCCTAGGAGGAAGATTCCCTTGAGAAGCAAAGTAGGTGTTTTTGTTTGGCTTTTGATGCTTCTTTGGAACACTGAACTACAACAGGGAATGATAGGAAGACTTTTAAAGGAGTGATTCAGAACAGAAAAAGAGCATTGTCTTTCCTATTATTCAACTTTTAACACTTTCTCCAAAATCCATGATTGTTCTCAACATAATCTTGTATTTGCAGAGACACATAATGTAATTTCAGTGTAGTCCAAACAATGTTCCTCTCTCTAGCTGTCATTACCATGAACTTTCCCTATCTTTTTTTTTTTTTTCCTGATCACAGCATACCCTCAAAAAGTGACCTTCCTTTAAAAGAAACACATCATAGGCAATGGTGCAAGCAGTCTTGTACTCTGAGATATCAGAATGCTTTCAGCAAGACTTTCTAATTTTTTTAACTGGAAATTATGTGCTTATTTATTTTTTATTCATTTTTAGCTATTCAGAATAACCCATGTCAATAAGCATTGTTAGAAAACTGCAGTGAAAGTGATCTGAGCTCAGTTGTTCATGCTCTATTCTGAGTTGCAATCAAACATACTGGCCAATTCTACATTTCCTTTACAGTGTACCAGGAGGAAAACATCCTCAAGGATACTCTAAGCTTATGGACACACAGCAGCTATAGCAGATGTTCTAACCTCTGGGCAACCACCAGGTTTGCTTCTGTGTTTTACAGTGTGCAGGACAATGTTTCCTGGATAGAACAGAGAGGATGAGCTTATCCCCAAGGCAGATTGTCTCCAGTAACAAGCAGCCAAAGAGAGAGAGAGATGCTGGAGAAAATAATGGACAGGAGCACAGATGACTTCTTGACAGTTTGCTGTCCCACACTTCCTCTCACCAGCACAGCAAGGGGCTAAAACTTGCAAGAATCTGCACTTTGTGCTTTGTGAAACCAGATCCTCCCTTGTATGTTTTCAGGATAAGAGGAATGGCCTCAAGCTGTGCCAGGTAAGGTTTAGATACTAGGATCAATTTCTTCACTGAAAGGGTGGTCAAGCATTAGAATAGGCTGCCCAGGGAAGGGATGAAATCACCATCCCTGAAAGCGTTCAATAGATCTGTGGATGTGTCACTTGGGGATATGGTTTTGTGGTGAACACAGTGTTGCTGGGTTAATGGTTGGAGTCAATGATCTTGGAGGTCTTTTCCAATCTTAAAGATTCTATGATTCTTTGAAACACATAAAGACATGGTTTAAGAGTGTTATTAGAGCTGAAAAGTCAGGCACTCTAAAGTCAAGTGATACTAAAATGAAGATGTGCACAGCTTTAATCTCTCCTATGAGTGTGTGTCAAACGACACATCTTCAATCACATTAAGAGAAGTCACTCATTCTACACAAAGTGTTCCCTGTACCTTCTCTGTGGATCATGCAAACCCCTTGCTGTTGATAACACAGGAAATGGTCAGTGCTTTTATCCCCTCATGGTTCAGCACACAGCTCCACACTGAGCCTGCTGCCTGCTGTTCGTACCCAGCTCCTTCTGCAGTGGCGTTACTATGGCACTACTCACTGCAGTCCCAGAATTTCACAGTGATTCATGTCTCTTTCCAGTTCCCTGTAGGTTTACTTATCATCATCTTAAAAATGCACAGTGACACTAAGGTAAAAAATGTCATGGATTTTTTCCCATGTTTGTCAGATTATAACACTTGTTGCCTCAAGGCATCCATCTCCAGCTGCGGGTGCTCAGCACTGGAACCAGGCTGCGGGTTCTGAGTTGGGTACAGCAGGTGGGGGACACATAACCAGAGCCTCCCCAGCAGCTTCAATCAACTACAGGCCAATTCTTTCAGAATGACAAAGTGCAGTAATCTCATTCATTCTTTAATTGAGCACAGGAGGAGTGGGTATCCCAGGGGATTAGTTACTCGTTGTAAAATCCATTCACCAAGTATCAAGTCTTACAGATTAGCAAAGCTGGATGAAAACAGAATTTTTAAACTGCTTTTGAACTCCCTCCCATTAAAAGAACCTAATTAGTTTAAAAAATTGTCTCCCTACTGACATTTCAAATCAATTTTGATCAATGGTAACCAAATATAATTATTCATTGCTCACCTAAGGGTTTCAAGATGGTTTTGAAGAATAAGAACCTATTATCAAAAAACATTACAATTGTCTAATCCTTTCACTTGGCTATCCCATCGTGGTGTGCTCAGACAGCAAGTTTTTCAGCTGTGCTGAGGCCTCCAAATGCCATGAAAATCAGCAGAAATTCATGTGGTTTCATTTTGAAATCTGTCTTCAGTGACTACAAAACAGGCAAGTCAGCACTCAGCCTGTGTTGAACTGAAGTGACAGTGGGTATTAGCAGGAAATACAGCATTTCTCAGTCAAAAGGGACCAGCTCTAGAGCACCTCACCTGGGCTTGTTCTCACAGAGGCCATCCCTCTCCCAGGGAAGCCCAAATTTCCTTTTATAGCTTGACACCAGATATAAAGATGTCAGAATGGCCTCAGAGTTGGATTCATGAGTTACTGTAGCCCTCCCTTGAGACACAGGGGTCTATTCTTCACAGGTTCTGGACATCCACACATTCCACCTTTGCCTTCTCTTCCAACAACTTTGGACCAAATGCAGCTTCAGCAACCTGTTTCCTGTAGGTATCACTATAAGTGGTATTTGAACAAGTCAGCTAGAATTTCAGATGAGTCTTAAATGAACTTGAGTTCCATCCAGACCTGCAAATGCCTACATTAACAGAAGCTGCTCTCTCCAGCATCCCAAGCAAACCAGCAGGAGAGATTATGTAAATTTTCCTCACACATGCACACCGAAGTGGCTGGTCTGGTACCAAGGCTTCTTACAGCCTTGGAAGTCAGCCCTGAGCACTCATATACAAAGATGTTTAGGTCTTCAGTTAATGTGAGTCACATCTCCCGCTATTCTCACTGGTAATTTTCTCTAGCTGCATTTCATCTCTTAGGCTTTGAACATTCCACTTTAGGCTCCTTTCCAGAAACACATAAAAAACATTATCATTCAGTTATAGCACAGGGAATAAAAGACTGGCTCACATCTTAGCAGTCATAACTAAAATCAACCTACTTTTTTTTTTTTTTTTCTTTCCCCTTTTTAAACTTCATCAGTTGTGCATTTGTACAGTTCTCTAGGATTTTTCCTTCTGGCTCTCTATTGAATTCCTCTTCCTCAGTGATACTGAAATATCTAGAGTAAAACTTTTAGTGTGCACCAGAGCAAAGACATTTTCTAATAAAATTTTGGAAACAAGAAAAAAACCTTTAAAACAGCTGAGAACAGCCAGACAACATGGTTCTTAGATATAACAGAATTGCCATGATATTCATAAAGTCAATCATACCACTATCTTCCATCAAGCAATCTGATATCTTCTAGACCCTGCAAATACTTATTTTCATGCTAAACTGTATCCAGTATGAATTAATTAAAAAATTCTAAGGCTCTGCTAATTTTATAGACATTAAATGAAAAGTACTGAAAATGGGTAATTTCTGTATCAAATGCTAAAATCCTTTCAAATACTTTTAGTTACACTATGAATTATTCAACAATTGAAAAAGGAAGACCACAATCACTGCTGATGTGACCTTGGACTGTACATTTTCACACCAGTTAAAGACTTTTCCCTTTAGGAATTTTCTGTTCCTTTGTCCCAAAACTTTGTCCCTCAATTCAGAATACAACCGCCAAATGGAGGTATTTGTACTGCTGTGGAGAGAGTGGTATGACTTTAGGTCTCAGTAATCCAGGCTTCTGTAGAGCTTCTCATGCTTTAAACTTATTGTCTGAGGCACTGGATGGCTTTTTGTTTATAACTATTGTTTATATTTAGTATAATATATAATATATATAACATAATATAATATATAATAGTTATTGTTTATAACAATTGCAGAGTAAAGTCTCTCCTTCTTAATTACTTTAAAATACTGTTTAAATTTATATTTTAAAAAATGTGTACATGGAATCAGTTATACATTTTCTTTTACTGAAAGGATCAAATACACAAAGCTATATAACCACACCTGTACTCTTTCAACATACATGAGTAAAAGAAGCTACTGGTCAGGTGCATAGTACAAAATTTCTATTAAATTTTCTTGATAGTTTTAATACCAAGAGTGATTACAGCTTTTGCAATACAGTTGCAATACTCCCCTGACATAATTTGAATAAAAATCTTCTGACTTTAAACTTTCCATCAACAATAGTGAATAAATGTAACTAAAATATGCCAGAATATGAACGTGTGAACAGTTCTGCAGTTGCTGTTTGAGTGTCTGTGCAAGATCACTCTGAAGTGTTCAGTACATGTCACTGCCAGAGCAGAGTTTATGACTGCTCACACCAAAAAACCTGCAAAGTGGCAATTGGTGCTTCTCCTCTTGTAACCATGGCACCCCAAGATATGGTTCTAGAGATGGTTTCTGTGCCCTCATTTTTCACAGTCTTGTGAAAGTCCTCAAATCACACTCAAGGTGCAGGAGGCTCACTGCTGCTCAAGCAGCTCTTTCTGCCCTCACAAAGGTGTGGTGAAGGTTACACGTGCATCAGAGCCTTCAAAATCTCCCCCAGTGTCTGTAGATATATCTACAGGTTTTGAATATTTTACCTACATCCTCTCAAGCCATAAAATGGGAATAATAAAACAGTATAAATTCTGTCTTTTCTGGGCACGGATATAGCACAAAGCCTCTCTGTCTCTTTCTCTTTTCTTTCACCCTTAACCCCCCAATACATCTTAAAGCTTTGCCAAGATATCTAGGTTACTGGATCTGAGATAAACTGCCTGGTAGGTATTGTTCCCTGTGGACTTTAGGCCCATTAGCAGAACAAATGATCTTCAATTAACGTGCTCAGAAGTCTTGATTTGGGCAGGGGGGAGTGGAAGGGACAGGGAGATGAGAGGAAGAAAGAAAACGAAGAAGCTAATTTTAATGCTTCTTTTTTCTCTAAGGGCTTGTTTGTCTGTGCAGGTAGAGTGTATTTAGCATAGCTGGAACTGACCTTTTGTTCAGGCTCTTCTTTATACTTGGATAAACTGACAAATGGATCTGTGATCCTTAGATGAAATATGCACTTTTATCCAGTAAAAATATACAATTTCTACAATTACATAGGTGTACCTATGCTTATAAACAGACCTGCAGAGGCTTTCAGACATGACCTCAGTAACTAAGTACACAGTAAAACTCAGATGTTACCTTTGTGTTCTAAGTTCTAATACTTAGTCTCTAACTGTCCTGTATCATTTAAATTCTGTTTACAACATTTTATTCATATCACAATTATTTACAAATTGGTAAGTATGAAGAGTATTTTCCTTTTGTGTATCTTTATGCCTAACTTATTCTCTGGCAAAATTCTACTTTAACTGAAACCTGTGTTTATTTTTTACACCCAGTCAATGTCTGGTTTGTGCAATTTTGGCACTTTTTGTTCTTACATCTCTAAAAAAATTTACCATTAACTCAATTACCAGCTGATTAATTCCCTACTTTCCCTACTCCTAATATTTAATTCTAAACAGTAATAAATAAACAAAATAAATGCTATAATGATCTTCTTGCCTCTCCCATGCTAAACTACTACCTACAAAGTCTTTTCTAGCAGGGCCATTTGCTTTTAGTATAATCTTGAATGGGCCAGTGAAATTGAGTGAGGCTGACCTAAATATCCAGTGGTTAGTTAATGTATTTGAATCAACTAGAGCAAAAATTTGAACCTTTAAAATACCAGGCCACACAGGTGTCCTGGCTACTGGGCTAGTTATCCATCCTGAGATCATTTCTGTCCCCTTCTGTATCTTTTTTTCTAGCCTTTACTAGTGTTTTTTTGATTAAAACATGTATATTTCTCATGAAAAACCTTAGTCAGACAACACAGCATTTTCAAACAGAAAAATGTTCCCTTGAAAAACTCCTGTTCAGCTGTGGTTGCCATGGATAAGGATGTAAATCTTTCACATGCATAAAATCATACAGATTATCCAGCTCTCCTTTTACTTTGCCTAGCATGTTTTTCACATCTAAATGGGCATCATAAAAAGACTTAACTCCAGCAATTAAGGACATGCTAAACCTCAATGTGTTATTCACTGGGCTGAATTCTTCAGTTCTGTGATTTCCAATGTCATTATTTCATGAAGTGTCACACTCACCTCCAGACACATTAGCAAGGGAGAGCTGATATTCTACCCTCTCAGCCACCATTCAATATATTTAGAATCCCTTACCAAAAAGATTTAAATATGCCCTTACAGAAATAATTTGCTGATACTGGTTTTTTCAAAACTATCAAGTCCTACAGTTCTGTTTGAGCCCTACAATGTCCCTGACTTCAGGAATGCAGTCATTTCTATTGTGTTTCTTGGAATTTTCACAAATGACTTGCACACTTCAGGATTTCTTTTTCCACAGTTCAGAAACTTATTGAAAACATGGTAAGAAAAACCACAATCAAAACAACCCCACAAGGTTGGTAGACCTGAACATGGATGCTTAATTTATTATATGAAGTACTGAAAACCTTGGCACTTATAATTGTCTTGATAAAAAGACTGTGAACCAGCAAGGAAGCTGCATGTGACATTACTTACACTGTGATACTGTTTTTCATCTAATTTGCACACAGACTCAAGCCTTGCAGTTTTTACACTTCATTAACAAAATTCATTATACCTAATACACATTACTTCAATCTGCCTGCTCCTGGGGCTTTAAGATAGATCTGTGTATCTTTGTTAGGTGAAGCCTAATGCAAAACTGTAAAATACATCCAGGCAGGGAACACCTTGCACTTCCCAGTCCTGAGAATTGCTACTTGAGTTATCTCCAAATGCCTAATTCACATACTGATTGACTCTTTACTCTTTCCTTGACACCTGACTCCTGTCTTTACTGTATTTGTATATTCAAGGATTTCTTCCTGTCCTCGATGAATGCCCTTTCTTGTCCTGATTTTTCACATTGCTTCAAGTGCTTTTGAACAAATGTCCTTATTTTGCTAATCCTCTGCACAGAGTGGCTATGAGAATTTTAATTTCCTTTTAAAATCTGCATAGTATTTGATCATAAATTCACAGGAACTATGCAAATCATTCCTTGCAGAGCTGCACTGACTACCAGTAATATCACTGCTATTTTGTATTTTGACGTACAACTTGTTCTCTCGCTGTGCCTGCCATTTGCTGCTTTCTTACCTTCAGTTGTTTTGCAGTTCTGTGCTAATTCTGATGACCTTTTTCCTTGTTCCCACTACTAGCTTTTAAAGCCAGATGGTTTGCATAACCCATGAGAATATACTAATTTACGTTTCAGCACTTTCATTTCTCATCTTGTCCTTTCCACAGAACGCTTTTCCCTCCTTTTTTGTTTCTCCCCTTTTAGTGCTCAAATTTCTCTCAATGTCGTCAAAATTGATTTTTCTGAGGTAAAAGGACCTTTTGGCTTAGTGAAACCACTCTCCTGCAAGACATAAACAGTCGTGTAACAGACCTCAAGAGCAGAAATCTTCAAAAAGACCATCCAGTATCAATACATTTTTTAAAAATTTTCTGTTTTCTGAATGAAGTTTTGCTCTTTTTCGCATCTGAGTCACCAACCTTAACCACAAAGGAGGTGATTTTGCACCAGTTCTAGAAGCAATTATATTTTTTTTCCCAGCACAGAGGTTCATGCTTTTTCCTCAGAGCAAAACTGAGAGGATAGGTGTGTTTTGCAGCTGTCTGTAAGTGCCCCTTGTTCTCCCCATGAGCTCCCACCCAGCCCCCCTGCTCCAAGTCTTGGAAGTGTGCAAGGAGGAAGACCTCTGCTCTTCCAGGGTTAGTCTGATTTGTGGATTTCTGTTATTTGATTTTCTGCTCTATGGCATAGCCACTTCATGTACTACAATTTTTACTCTTTTTAAAAATCTCGAGTGTGTCTCAGTCTGGTTAAAGCCAGCGATGAAGCATGTAGAGCTGTTTGCCTGAAGCATGAAGAAGGTTGTGGGAACCTGAAACTTCAGGGAGGAATAAAGTAGATGTTTGGGTGAGAGAGGGGGCTGCAACCAGCATCACTTTTTGTGGCATGGAGCTGGCTGCCCTGGCCAAAAGCACATCCCCCTGTATGGAGACATGGCACCTGTGCTGTGTCACCTTGGTGCCTTTGACTGCTGCATTAAAGGCTGAGTGTTGCTACAGTGAATTTGTGAGAAAAGGAGAGCCTGTGAACCAGGAGGGACTCCATGAGCTTGAAACTCCTGATCCCTCCTGGCAGCCTGGACTGATGCTCCCACTTGCATGGAGTGATTTGGGAACAGGACGGGGAGGATGAACATGTCACATATGTGGATGTCTCCCAGGCAAACTCAGAGGTGTCAGCCTGAAGGCTCATTAAATCCTTTGGAATAGCCAGTAATTTTCTGTGGAGGAAGCACTGGTACACAAACAGCTGCTGAGGAGACCACAGGGTGGATCCACTCCGCTGGCACATGTTTCAGGACAAAACTTTGATAGGGCGAACTGGTTTCACTGTATGCCAGAATTTCTAGAGTTGGAAGGGACATCTGGAGATTACCTTGTCCAACCTCCCCGCCAAAGCAGGGTCACCCGGAGCAGGTAACATGTCCTGGGGGGTTTGGAATGTCTCCAGAGAGGGAGACTCCATGACCTCCGTGGGCAGCCTGTTCCAGTGCTCCGACACCCTCAACATACAGAAGTTCTCCATCTTGTTAACGTAAAACTTCTTGCGTTTCAGTTTATGGCCATTGCCCCTGAACGGCTCCATTGTTTCCCCGTACAGGTGTGTGAAACAAGCACATTAACTCCCCTCCCATGCCCAGCCATCTTTACGGGGGCTGCCGGCGGAGGCGGCGAGGATCCCGGCCTCCGCCAGGGCCGGTGGGGGTCACGGGGCTGGGGCAGCCCCAGCCTTGCCGCCCTTGCCCAGGGGAGCCGCTTCGCTTCCCCGGGTCCCGGCGGGGCGGAGCGGGCGGCGGGGAGCGCTCCCCCCTCACGGCTGCCG